>NC_063045.1:59386382-59719338 GCF_018812025.1 Megalobrama amblycephala
TTTGGAGATTTACCATCATGGTGATAAGCAGTGCTTGGTAAGTTCATGTTACTTAGAAATGTGTTTTATTGTGGCAAAAAAAACGTCTTCACCTTACTTAAAACATTATGTTGGATCAAACTTAAATAGTTGCATTCACGTTACTTAGAAAAGTGTTTTTATTGTGGCAAAAAAAACGTCTTCACCTTACTTAAAACATTATGTTGGATCAACTTAAATAGTTGCATTCGTGTTACTTAGAAATGCGTTTTATTGTGGCAAAAAACCGTCTTCGCCTTACTTAAAACACTTATGTTGTATCAACTTAAATAGTTGATCAACTTAAATAGTTGCATTCATGTTACTTAGAAATGCGTTTTATTGTGGCAAAAAAAACGTCTTCACCTTACTTAAAACATTATGTTGGATCAACTTAAATAGTTGCATTCATGTTACTTAGAAAAGTGTTTTTATTGTGGCAAAAAAACGTCTTCACCTTACTTAAAACACTATGTTGTATCAACTTAAATAGTTGCATTCATGTTACTTAGAAAAGTGTTTTTATTGTGGCAAAAAAAACGTCTTCACCTTACTTAAAACATTATGTTGTATCAACTTAAATAGTTGCATTCATGTTACTTAGAAAAGTGTTTTTATTGTGGCAAAAAAAACGTCTTCACCTTACTTAAAACACTATGTTGTATCAACTTAAATAGTTGCATTCATGTTACTTAGAAAAGTGTTTTTATTGTGGCAAAAAAAAAAACGTCTTCACCTTACTTAAAACACTATGTTGTATCAACTTAAATAGTTGCATTCATGTTACTTAGAAAAGTGTTTTTATTGTGGCAAAAAAAACGTCTTCACCTTACTTAAAACATTATGTTGGATCAACTTAAATAGTTGCATTCATGTTACTTAGAAAAGTGTTTTTATTGTGGCAAAAAAAACGTCTTCACCTTACTTAAAACACTATGTTGTATCAACTTAAATAGTTGCATTCATGTTACTTAGAAAAGTGTTTTTATTGTGGCAAAAAAAACGTCTTCACCTTACTTAAAACATTATGTTGGATCAACTTAAATAGTTGCATTCATGTTACTTAGAAAAGTGTTTTTATTGTGGCAAAAAAAACGTCTTCACCTTACTTAAAACACTATGTTGTATCAACTTAAATAGTTGCATTCATGTTACTTAGAAATGTGTTTTTATTGTGGCAAAAAAAAAAACGTCTTCACGTTACTTAAAACATTATGTTGGATCAACTCAAAATATTGCTTTGAATTAATGTAATTCTCCCAATTGGCTTAAGTTAAAAATTCTAGTGAAAAACGTTAACATATTTTTTTTTTTTTGTTGAACCAATGTTTTATTTTTTAGAGTGTTCATTCATCTTCGGAACACAAATTTTTTGATTAAATCCGATGGCTCAGTGAGGCCTGCATTCAAAGCAATGACATTTCCTCTCTCAAGATCCATAAAGGTACTAAAAACATATCTTAAACAATTCATGTGAGTTCAGTGGATATTATAAAGCAACGAGAATACTTTTTGTGCGGCAAAAAAACAAAATAACGACTTTTCAACAATATAGTGATGGGCCTTCGGAGCTTTACGAATCGAATCAGTTACTCGGAGCACCAAAGTCATGTGATTTCAGTTCAGCCATTTGATAGGAGATCTGAATCACTGATTCGATTCATAAAGCTCCGAAGCAGTTGCTAACATGCTATCTATCTATCTGTGTATCTATCTATGTATCTATGTATCTATCTATCTATCTATCTATCTATCTATCTATTTTTCTGACAGACTTTATTGTCTTCAAAACATTCAAACTTTAAACTTAAAACAACTTCAGAAGTGAAACCTTCAACCTTTTAAAGCATTTTCAAACTTTCTGGTCTGGCTTTCTCAAGCCAACTTCAAAGTTTGTCATCAGACTTTACTCATCTAGTTAATTATTATCTTTTCATCAACTCACAAACCCTCTTTTTTTTAAGTTTACAAATTGTCATTGAACTAAAACAGTAGATTTACATTGCTATTGTACATGTGCACGATTATGCGATTTATTAGTTGCATTTTATGATCTGCATTCAGCATGTGACTCTATCAGGACAGACCTGCAGCCCAGTTTCAGACAGCTGCTTTGATGTGGCCTCACACCTCATGAACGCAGCCTTTGTCAGACCTTCATCGTGTGCAATAGTGACTGCGCTGAAATGTCAGCGGACCCCCGAGGGCCCCGCGCTGTTAACACATGTCAGGAACAGGGCAGCGTATCACTTTGCACCACAGCTACATGCAACCAGTCAAATCTATTCCATCTTCTAGTGTGCATTTGAAGGAAACTGGTGGTTAATTTATTGTAGTATGTACCATGCTTCAACTTCTGGCTCACAGGCAGTTATTTAGCATTTATCTAGTGATATATGGATACTGAGTATTATAATGACTGATGCTGATATCTAGAGAGAAGTGTGGCTGATATAACACCAATAAATTGCTTAAACTCAAACATGTATTTTACAAACTAAGGGGTGATTTTTTTTTTTCAAGCTGCCTTGAAATAATACTGTAGATTCAGTGAAATGCACTACACAAATAATATTGGATATTTACTCAAATTCACTTTAAAAATTGAAAACTGAAAAAAAGTAGATATATTTAAATACACTACTGTTGATTAGTTGGGTGTCAGTAAGATTCTTTTTAAAAATATTAATACATTATTCAACAAAGATGCATAATATTATGGATGCTTGTTTCTGCCACGGAATTAAAAGATATTTTATCTCGCAATTATTACATTTTTTATCACAATTGCGAGTTTATATCCCATAATTCTGACTTCTTTTCTCAGAATTGTAAGATATATGCTAAAACATGTTAGCAACACATTAAATCATGCTAGCAACATGCTAATTTGTGCTAGCAATGTATTAAAACATGCTAGCAACATGTTAAATCATCTGTTTTTCTGATAGACTTTATTGTCTTAAAACTTTAAACTTCAAACTACTTCATTCAAAACATTCAAACTTCAAGCTTTTAAAACTTTTTCAGACTTTCTGGTCTGGCTTTCTCAATCCATCTTGTAAATTTGTAAAAAAAAAAAAAAAAAAAAAAAAAAAAATCCATGTATCCGAGTTTATTCGCTCATAGAGGACAATGTTCATGTTTGTTCTTCATGAACGGTTGGGTTGGTTTGGATTTACGTACTTTCGTATTTTACGTGTTCAGGATTTATGACCATAAATGCATGAATTACAAGAACATCCTCCCATTGAAAAGGGCACAACAGTGATGCTCAATGCTCATGAGTTTCAAACCTTTCCAGCACTAAACATTAGCCAGAATGGCCACTACATCATTCAACCCTGTTTTACATCTGGTCATTGCAACTCCATGTGTTTGTTTTTGCAGGACTTTGAGATGAACGCAGAGCTGACGACAGCTGTGGTCGCTCTGCTGGAGGAGGTGCTGCGAGATCCAGATCTTCTGCCGCAGGAGAGGAAGGCCACAGCTAACATACTGAGGTGAAACACACTCCAGACGAGAAGATCTTATCTGCGTGTGTGTGCTTCGACTGATAAATCTTTAAAAATCTGAGAGAATAGTTTGATGTCTCAATGATAGATGGGTGAGATAATTCACCCAAAATATTTAATCAACTACTCACCTTATGTTAGCTGAAGCATGTACACTACTGTTCAAAACTCGGTAAGATTTTAAATGAAGTCTCTTCAGCTCACCAAGGCTGCATTTATTTGATCAAAAATACAGTAAAAACAGTAAAATATTATTTCAATTAAAATAACTATTTTCTGTTTGAATATATTGTAAAATGTAATTTATTCCTGTGATGCAAAGTTGAATTTTCAGCATCATTACTCCAGTTTTCAGTGTCACATGATCATTCATACGCTGATTTCAGAAACATTTCTGATTATTATCAATGAAAACAGTTCATATTTTTGCAGAAATTGTGATAAATTTTTCCCAGGATTTATAAAAAGTTCAAAAGAACAGCATTTATTTGAAATAGAAATCTTTTGTAACATTATAAATGTTTTTACTGTCACTTTTAATCACATTAATGCATCTTTTCTGAATAAAAGTATTAATTTCTTTCCAAAAAAAAAAAAAAAAAACTACTAACCCCAATCTTTTGAATGCTAGTATATGTGGAAGACAAGATTTAGGTGGAATTCTATGGGATTTTGTGAAATGGATTTAAATAAAACATATATTCTATGGGGGAGCAAGCATATGTCAGATAAATGATTTCATTTTAAGTGAACTGCTCATTTAATCTTTCCCCAGTGCACTTTCTCAAGAAGATCAAGATGATTCTCAGTTGAAGATTGAGGATATTGTCCAAATGGTTAGTGCCACTGACCCGAAGTGTGTATAGATTTATTTATTTCTTCCCTGTGTAATTTTGCGTGTGATTTCTAGTCCGAGTGTCCGAGAGTCGAATGCTTTGAGTCACTGTCGGCAATGGAACTAGCGGAACAGATTACTTTACTGGACCATATTGTGTTCCGGAATATTCCATATGAGTGAGTACTTCATCAGAGCATAAATTAATACTCTAGAGGGTTTTATTCATAAATTGTTGGTGATTTACTATTTAGTAGTGTTTGATGAAGATGTTTGACTTTCTAGGGAGTTTCTTGGTCAAGGCTGGATGAAAACGGACAAAAATGAAAGGACTCCGTACATTATGAAGACCAGTCAGCACTTCAATGATGTAGGCAAAAATTATTATCCATAGACATCAGAAGTTCGGACACACATGCTCAGATTTTAAGATAATAATAATGACTGAGTTTGCACAATTAAGATTTGTCTACAAAGCTAATTTTAGTCATTTAAGCAGAAGCTTTTGGAATAAAAGATGGTGAAGATGGTTTTTTACTAGTATTTCTGAACATTATTTTATATAAAATATATGTTAAACTCAAAGAAAATCAAAAGCCATAAATCAAAAAAGGTGTGTTCCAAATTTGAGGTTGATATCTCAAAAAATGAGCTCTCAGTAAGATTTTGTTTGGGTGCTGTACCAAACTTTTTCCATTAGATCCCAGCAAAGCTCCTATGGTATAGACAGCACTAGGATATGTGATATTACAGTAAAGTTTTTACATCCATACCAACACACCCACACAATTATAGCTGCATAATTTATCCAATTGGCTCTATAATATGCAGAAGAAAACAGGAATAAAGCGAGTATTTGCTTTATCGGCCAATCCTGAGAAAATGGCACCATATGGTAAAAAATAACATTTTGAAGCGTTGCCAGCAGAATGAAAGCCTATTAACAAAGACTCCATTATTTTATAGTGAAATGGCAATGGGATTAAAAAATGCTGTTTTAATGGGTTTCAAAGGGGATATTTTTGTCCTTAAGGTCCTGAGAGGAACTATTTTATGTACCTAGTGTAAAATAGATATATTAAAGGAAATGAGGGTGAAATTCCAATAAAAATACACATTTCTGCCAAAATTTATGCAGTTGGCATTAACACAGGAAAAATGAAGGATGCACTTCATGTGATGTGTATCAGAGCAAGTCGGTGTAACTGAATGATATTTTTTTCAATAGATGAGTAATCTGGTAGCGTCTCAGATCATGGCTCAATGCGACGTGAGCTCCAGAGCCAACTCCATTGACAAGTGGCTGGCTGTGGCGGATATATGCCGCTGTCTCAACAATTACAACGGAGTCTTGGAGATCACGTCCGCACTGAACCGCAGCGCCATCTACAGGTTAAAGAAAACGTGGGCCAAGGTTTGCAAACAGGTAGGTTGAGAAAGCCTTGCATTTTGCAGAGTTAGACGCGTTCCAACGTATTTTGTTGATCCAGGAACAACATTCCTGTCTGAAAATTTAGTCTATCCCTTCCCCTAATCCTAACCCTATCTATAAATTCCCTAAAATCAGAGGGAAATGAGAGGTGAATAACACTGATGTAGAAGCACCTAACCCCGGTTGTAAGTCTAAACTTGTCCCTCAAATCTGATTGGTTGATTGGAATGTTGTTCCAGGATCAACAAAGATATTGATCCAGGAAAATGTTGTACTTGGTGAAATCCTTAGATTCCATAGGATTGTAAACATTAAATGAACACAGCATTTGTGTATTTTCATGCATGGATTTTGTTTATTGTCAGACCAAAGCACTTATGGACAGGCTGCAGAAGATAGTTTCATCTGAAGGGAGGTTTAAGAACCTGAGGGAAACTCTGAAAAAGTAAGTTTGTGTATATTAGTTTTACACTGAATATTATGGAAGCTTGTTTACGCTATGAAATAAAAAACTTTCAACTTTTTATCTTACAATTCTGACTTCTTTTCTTGCAATTGCGAGTTTATACCTCACAATTCTGACTTTATATCACACAATTCTGACTTTATATAACAGAATTATGACTTTATATAACAGAATTCTGACTTTATATCAGGCAATTCTGACTTTATATCACACAATTCACACAATTCTGACTTTATATCTCGCAATTCCTACTTTATAAAACGCAATTCTGACTTTATAACTCCCAATTCTGCCTTTATAACATTCAATTCTGACTTGATATCACGCAATTCTGACTTTATATCTCACAATTCTGACTTTATATCACACAATTCTGACTTTATATCACACAATTCTGACTTTATATCACACAATTCTGACTTTATATCTCACAATTCTGACTTTATATCACACAATTCTGACTTTATATCTCACAATTCTGACTTTATATCTCACAATTCTGACTTTATATCACACAATTCACACAATTCTGACTATATCACACAATTCTGACTTTATATCACACAATTCTGACTTTATATAACAGAATTCTGACTTTATATAACAGAATTCTGACTTTATATCACACAATTCACACAATTCTGACTTTATATCTCGCAATTCCTACTTTATAAAACGCAATTCCGACTTTATAACTCCCAATTCTGCCTTTATAACATTCAATTCTGACTTTATATCTCACAATTCTGACTTTATATCTCACAATTCTGACTTTATATCACACAATTCACACAATTCTGACTATATCACACAATTCTGACTTTATATCACACAATTCTGACTTTATATAACAGAATTCTGACTTTATATAACAGAATTCTGACTTTATATCACACAATTCACACAATTCTGACTTTATATCTCGCAATTCCTACTTTATAAAACGCAATTCCGACTTTATAACTCCCAATTCTGCCTTTATAACATTCAATTCTGACTTTATATCTCACAATTCTGACTTTATATCTCACAATTCTGACTTTATATCTCACAATTCTGACTTTATATCACACAATTCTGACTTTATATCACACAATTCTGACTTTATATCACACAATTCTGACTTTATATCACACAATTCACACAATTCTGACTATATCACACAATTCTGACTTTATATCTCACAATTCTGACTTTATATCTCACAATTCTGACTTTATAACATGCAATTCTGAGAAAAAAAGTCAGAATTGTGAGATGCAAACTCGCAATTGCGAGATAAAAAATCTCAATTACCTTTTTTATTTTTTTATTTAGTGGCAGAAACAAGCTTCCATAGAATATAAAAACATACACTGTAACTTTTTTTGGTGCTGAAATTGATCCACAGCTGTAACCCTCCGTGTGTGCCCTATCTGGGCATGTACCTGACGGATTTGGCATTTATCGAGGAAGGAACGCCCAACTTCACAGAGGAGGGGCTCGTCAACTTCTCTAAAATGAGGATGGTAAATGCTCAAATTACTCCAGTTTACATCGTTCTTGAGCTTATGGTGTCAGGATGCTATCAGGATTTTCAAAGATGCAGTTCACATTTTGTAGTCATCAGTAAAGAGTTTTGACTTTTGTTGTATTTTACAGATCTCACACATAATACGAGAGATCCGACAGTTTCAGCAGGCGCCCTACAGGATAGAACTGCAACCCAAGGTACCGTCTTGACGTATAGCGAGACCTTATGGAAGCAGTAGAATTGCTTTAGGCCAAGTGCACACTACATTGCTCATGCACAACTGGCTTTAACCCTGTGCATCCTGACATATGAAATAATACTCAGAATGTTTTCTGAAATGGAACAGTTTATTGAACCTGTAGACAAAAAAGTTTGCATGTGTGTTTTTTGTTTAGTATCATATTTTATGCATCAGGCTTTTACGACTCATATAGTATAATGATATAGTGAGAATAGGGAGCTCATACTCGAGAAGGAAAAAATGTCTCAATTTTATTCAGAGGCCAAAACTGACCAAAATATGCAGTTTGGTGCAGACTTGAATCACGAAAGGGAAGTGAGCTTCAGTCTGGTTGTGTGTGCTAACAACTGAACCAAGTGTGGAATCCTGTTATGATTCACTGTTCTTCTCTCAGGTAACACAGTTCCTCCTTGACAAGACTCTTGTAATGGACGAGGACACACTTTATGAATTATCTCTGAAGATTGAGCCAAGACTCCCTCCTGCCAACTAAGTGTGACAAGAATGTTTACACCAGACGAAGATATCAAGTAAGAGAGTTGTAGTCAGTTTGTGGGAATCAAGACTTCCATCTGAACTAAAGTCTGTCCATTATAGAAACGTCAATCTTTCCATATATTTACTTCATTGCATATAATTTTGTATTGTGAATTTTTTCTTCTTCTGTAAACTCAGGTATAAATGTGCCTTTTTGTAAACATTATGTACAGTTATTATATTCTGGAGTGCATATTTCTAGCATGATACATTTTAATATCAATTTGATAATCTCTTGAAATGTTTTTTTTCCTGAATGCAAAATATCAGTTCCATTTTAAAACTCTGATCATTCCTTTAGTATAATGAGAATCATAATTTGTATGTGTGCAAATGATTGTCGCTGAAGTGTGTGATGGTCCTACTTTGACAAGCAAGTTTCTTAATCACTCTTCCATTAAAATCCGCCCATATGTATGACAGTCATGTCAATTCTTGAATCTGGAGTTTGCTGAAATGTCGAAGCTCAAACAAGCACCTTTACTGTTTACCAAAAGAAATATTTGTCATTTGTTAATGTTAGGGATCATTCGTTTACACAGCAGGTCAGCTGCATTTTGCCACGAGGCTGCATTTGCTCATTTAGCATGATTTTGTTCGTAGAAATATTTGATATTTTTAGCATGTGTTTGCATGAATCTGTATTTAATATACAGTAATCTTAGAAAATTCATTATATTTTAAATTTTTGTCTTTAACTTATGGATTAACAAAGCATTTATGTATATTCTACACTTAACTCTTTCCCTGCCAGTGTTTTTGTGATCATTTTCACAAATCTTTCATGGCCCCCAGAATATTTTGTTGTATGAATATCTGAACATACAATATATCAAAAGAAAGAACAGAGCCTATCTTTTAAACAACGACAACATTTTATTCTAGCTTTGTGAGTATGTCTGTGAGTGTTTCATTAAAAAGCAATATTTTGAACAAAAAGACTGAGAAAATCTCATTTTTGTCAAAGATTTCGTTCATAACGGATTTAGAACAATGATCAAAATATAAATGGAGTAGATCAAGTCTATCAACACCCCCAAAGCTTCGTTTCCACTTCATGGGTTCAACATTTCATTCGGTAATGTTATTCAGTTTTGATATATATGCTGTTGAATGTTTGATGATCACGTTAGCTAACATGTGCGTAAGCAATGTTTCTATCGCTTGTTTGTGCTTTTCCGCTTGTTTTTGGATCTGGAGATTCTGTCCTATTTCAGAAGATGCATAATAACGCCCCCCTAATGAAAGGGTTCGCAACTCTGGCCCTCAAAGTCCACTTTCCTGCAGAGTTTTGCTCCAACCTTAATCAAACGTGCCTGAACAAGCTTATCAAGGTCTTCAGGATTACTAGAATGTTAAAGGCAGGTGAGTTTGATCAAAGTCCTTTTAAGGCAACTCATTTCGCTCAGAGGCCATCTTTGAAACACCTCCCCTATCTCTTTGAATGGGGAAACATCAAAATCACCAAGCTTATGGTTAAATTTCATATTTGAAATCACCAATGAAACAGCTGACTCATAAATTTTCCTTCTAAACCCTCAAATCATGACAAAAAACTGCATTTTTCAGGTTGAACCAGCCAATGCACATGTGCAGTCCTAAGCGCGCATCTCAGAACGCTGACTGTTGACAGCTGCAGTGACGCATTGACTTTACCAATTGGCGATTGGCTCTTTTATTTAGAAGGCAGGACTTATTCTCCCATATTGTGAGTTGCACTTTCTCCAATTCATAGTAACATGAGTGCACCGTCTTTGTGTATCTATTTAGATTTGATCAAGGTTGGAGCTAAACTCTGCAGGAAAGTGGATCTCGAGGGCCAGAGTTGAGAACCCTTGTGATAGGTTGTGTCGTAAATGACGAAAAATCTCATCAATGGCGGGGAAAGAGTTAATGAAACTGTTAAAAATGACCATGATACAGTGATGGTAATGCCAAGGTACTTTAGCACTGATTTATTTCCATATCTGTGTTCCATGGTGTTTACACTGGCAATCCATAAAAGATGGTACTTTTTGGTGAATGCAGATGTGGTTTATTGCTGATTTCAACTTGAGCAGGGATTTATTAACCAGTATACAGTTTTTTTCTACCCATCTGTATCGTGGCAGAATTTAATTTTTAAACAAATGTTTTTAAGTGTGCATTTTAAGTCTGTTTTTGTATAAATAGAAACAGATTACTGTTTTTGGATGAATTCAAACATAGTTTCAGCAGAATATGTGCAGTGCCCTGTTTATTTAATTGGTTATATATGTGTTTATTTTAACTTCTACCTGGAAAATGTAGTCATTGAGAACTTTAAGCAGCCCTGCGTTGTTGTTTTTATTTAAACAATGTTGTTGACTCGTGCACACTTCAAGAAGGAGTGTCTTTACCTCTTTTCATATTTGAATTCACATACATGTCTTTTTTCAATCACCAACATAAATGTACACCTATCCATTGACAACTGTAAATTATGAAATAAAACTTTTTTTGTCTTCTCTTCTGTATGCTTGTTTTCTATTATGCATTCAAAATATCAATTAGATATATCAATCTGTTTATCTATAATTTTGGCTGTCTTGTTCATCTATAAGTTGTGATTGTGATTTTTAAAAAAGTACTGTAGAAGTCCACTTTTCCATGTAAGACTAAGAAGTTTTAAAGAGCTGATAGTGGTTCTGTTTAAGAGGTTGTGTATAGTGCAAAATGCTGGACCATGGCAGCAGGTCTCAAGGACAAGCCGGACGCCAGACATGGGTTATGACCTGGCACTTACGTGGAAGAGGATTGGCCATCAGGTCGGCTTCTAATCCCATATCCTGGGAGGACCGCCAGCTTCACTCTCAGACTGTGTGCTTCCTGACACAGCCTACTGTAACAGAGGAGACTCTACAGGTAAAACTTTCTTCTACTACTTAATCATAAAAATCACTTGAATGTAGATCCTTATCCAGAGTGAACTAAAGCTAAGTTTGAAAATAAGGAATTTCGTTGGCTGGTAAGAAATAGTTTTCATTAATCTCATTTTTCATTGAACTGAAAATATTGATAATGCCGTGTGCAATGTGGTAAAGCCAACCATTAACTTTTTTTTTTTGCTTGGATATTTACAAAGTGCACTGCAGTGCATATTTGATAGAACGTTTGATTCATTTTAAAACTTGATTGTTTGAAAATACATTGCAGATACCCATACGGCACAGGTTACTATTTCCACAAGAAGCATTTAGTGGAATCACTGTGCCGTCTTTAAGGACATAATACAGTAGCTGTAGCATCTTACATTTACATTTATGCCTTTATCAGATGCTTTTATCCAAAGCGACTTACAAAAGCAATTTGTCAAAGAGCCAACAATATTCATAATGTACAATGCCAGGTTTATCAGACATCTAGATTATACCATAACCTAGCTATAGCTATCAAACCCTAACAACTAGATTACTATTTAATGGTGTTCTCCAAACATTATAGGCTAATCCTTTAGTTAAAAGCCTAATAATCCCCCACAACTCCGCTGAGAGATAGACTTTAAACCACAGTGAAGTGCTGCCACCTGCTCAGAAGTATCACAGAGTGTTCATGGTTTTGCTGTTCTATGTAGATCTGAGTTCAGGCTGCTAGATTCTGGTTTGGTCTTGTGTCCACTTGTGTGACCGGTTCAGAATGTCACGGCTGAGCACGAGGCCTCAGGATAGACTGATGCCAGTTGGGGCTTCGTTCCAAACACTTCATGTAGTCTGCTAGTCTATTAATAACACTTTCACTTTTAGACAGTAGTGTCAACAGGGTTGGATTTGTCAATGATGTCACCAAATGTTAAAGTTTAAGAATCTGCATTAGAAAAACCCATATTCATTGACCAGTGCTCTTAATATTTGGGTGACTGTCTTTAGCGTGGTTAATTGTATTTTCCAAACTGAATTTGAAGTTTTGTTTGGTTCTCTTTGACAAAATATGACAAAATTATGTTTAGCTTGACTACTAAACTATGCCCTATATTTAAGAAAATCCTCAGAAACGTTATAAAGGTTTCTCCATAATTGTCCTTTAGAAATCGGTAAAGGACAAGTCTTTAAGATTTTAGATGTAACCAGTCAGTAGGCTGCCATCTTAAATCAGGTGACACTTTTCAGCCAAGGGCACCATCTGTCAACTAACACAATATTTGTTTGATTGCTATAGTCTGAAATGGAGCATTTATTGCTATGATATTTTCTGAAAACCTTGCCACTCTGTTCTACCAGTGCTGACCCGTCTGAACTTTTTGACAAAAAACGGTGTGAAGATGGCAAGCTCATTCGCCAAGATGATGTCGAGCCGCACCACTGGCTTGCTCATGGCGAGCCTTGGAGCTGGTGCTGTGGCAACCGGTTATCTACTGAGTGACAGTGCTGCCATTTCAGCAGAACAGAGGAGGAAACTATACCCTCCCAGGTAAGCACTAGAGTGGTGAATTCAATTACATCCCATTGATAATACTGCATGGAATATAGCTAGTCAGTGTATAACAAAAATCAAGACTCTTGCTTGCTTTATGATTACCATTTGTCAATTGACACATCGCTAATTCAGTAATCATGTCTGAATAAAATGCATGAGAGGCTAATATGATTTTAACATTCATCAAATGCACCCAGAAGGGTGCGGTATGTTTCTATTCCACCAGAGTTAACTTGCACCTGTTCTGTAATGGAAAAAAATATGATCAGGCGTAGAGTTCATGATGTACTGTGTGATGAAGTGCCACACGTTAACTGAGTGAAAGGTAAATGGGTGGGAACATGACACTTAAGTAGCTTATGTCCTGTCCCACACATTACCTCTTTTACACTCCACACTATTAGATGCCAAAGATCAAATCAGATCAGCAGTCCAAGACTGAAGTTTCTTGAAAGAACCTACTGTGAAGCGAGATGGTCTTTTAGGTTGATCCAAGACCAACACCCTTAAAACTAAACAGTCAGCTGAGAAACTGCAGTAACTGTTTCTGATCAGTCAGTCTCTTGCCACAGTCCTATAGATTTTGGATTTAGGCCAAGTTCACAAGAAGTCCATCTGCCCTAAATGCCACTCTCAGGCTTTGCGATCATCTGAGTCCACACTGACATAATCCTGGATAGACTTTCGGGTAGTAATCCACTACCGTACTAAAGTCTACACTAGTGTAGTCTCGTGATATGACTGATATCATTACTCTGCACAAAGTGAATGAGTTGAACAGTCTTATAGCAGTAGATTGAAATGACCTTCTGTAGTGCCCCCTGTGGCATCAAGATTTCTTCACTCTACTGCTTATCAAACTCATTTCTACAAGAATTCCATGAGGGTTATTGCCAAAAACTTGGACATAATTTTCCTCTCAGTCACTTCTTCCACAGGGTCAAAGACAGAACATGACTTATGATGTGACACTGTGTTCCTCAACAGTGCTGACTTCCCTGACCTTCGCAAACACAACAACTGTATGGCCAGCGCGCTGACCCCTGCCATCTATGCCAAGCTGAGGGACAGGGTTACCCCAAACAACTGGACTCTTGACCAGTGCATTCAGACTGGTGTGGACAACCCCGGTCATCCCTTCATCAAGACAGTCGGGATGGTCGCTGGTGACGAGGAGAGCTATGAGGTACAGCAATACATTCATACTTCTCTTCTAAAGGAAGTTTTGTTCAACCCTTGCTGAAAAGACCAGCATGCATTGTATTTGGGATGCTGGCTTCTTAACCAGCAGACTTCCTTAGTCATCCTGCTCCTGCAGACATTTTGTTGGTGAAGGGTATGGCTATGTTGGTCAGCTATCTAGCTTCATTGGAAGTTTTGCTGGTGAAGGGTACACCTATGTTGGTCTGCTAACTAGACCAGCAACAAACCACTACTAAACAACATAAACCAGCTGGGCCAAGTCAAATTCATTATTGTATAAGCTGGTCTTTTCTACAAGATCTGATTTTGCCTCTCCTCTCTTGATGTCTTGCAAACTACTTAGGAGGGACAACACCCTTGACTTTTCTGTTGTAGGTGTTTGCTGAAATCTTTGATCCTGTAATCAAGGATAGACACAATGGTTATGACCCAAAGACTATGAAGCATCCCACTGACCTGGATGCCTCCAAGGTGCACATCTGTTTTTATCTCTTCATATAAAATAAGTTTCTCAGAGTTCCATTTGATTTTGTTTTCATCCTGGTTGTTTTTTATCTTGCAGATCCATTCAGGCGTATTTGACGAACACTACGTCCTGTCCTCCCGCGTCCGCACAGGCCGCAGCATCCGTGGCCTCAGTCTTCCCCCTGCCTGCAGCCGCTCTGAGCGGCGTGAAGTGGAAAGAGTGGTTGTCCAGGCCTTGGCTGGCTTAAAAGGAGACCTCTCTGGACGTTACTACAGCCTGACTGAAATGAGTGAAACTGAGCAGCAGAGACTTATCGATGTGAGTTGCTTCCATAAAGTTCTTTCTTTCATGGGATATTTTGTTCCTGACTGGGTTCTAGGTTAAGTGTTTGGTTGATAATGTGATTGGTTTTAATGGAGTTTCCACACATCATGATGCTGAACTCTTCCTTTCATGCTGGCATGGCTTAGGAGCATTTTCTCTTTGACAAGCCTGTGTCTCCTCTGCTCACTGCATCTGGGATGGCCAGGGATTGGCCAGATGCTCGTGGGATCTGGTAAGGCTAGAGTGAGAGAGAAGAAGAGATAGTAGACCAGCCCTAACAATCCCCACTCTTCCAAGTTTTTTATAGGTTACATTTGACTCCATTTCCAAGCGTCTGGTTTTCCCCTTATTCTGTTCTACTTCTCCAGTTCCACCTACCTTTGTCTACCTTTCATCCTTCCTGTAGGACCACTTCCTGTTTGACAAACCTGTGTCCCCCTTGTTGACTTGTGCCTTTATGGCCCGTGACTGGCCAGATGCAAGAGGCATCTGGTATGGCTTTACGAAGTTCTTAGCATGACCACCATTTGTATTGCTATTAAGAAGTCACATAAGAAATATAAAAAAATTCTAATATTTGCCTGCAAGTAAAGAACTACCTTCAGATAAACTGTATTCATATGTAGCTTAAATTCAATGTTAGATTGAATGCATGACATGGAACACTATTGCAAGAGGCTCTTGACTTCATAAAGCATGAAGGCATGACTGACAGTGATTCGTCCATATACATTATATGGTTCCTACATGGCATTTTGGTTTTGAGCAAGAGCTCCTTCTTGTCTCTTAAACATCCAATCATTTGCAAGGCATAACAATGAGAAGACCTTCTTAATATGGATCAATGAGGAAGACCACACCCGTGTCATCTCCATGGAGAAGGGTGGCAACATGAAAAGGGTGTTTGAGAGGTTCTGCAGAGGACTCAAACAGGTAAAACCATCATACTTGTCCATTAACCAAGCTGACTGCTCAAGAACATATCTAGAGTTGTATATATTTGATTGTCTCATCTGTAAAATTGTCCTGTAAAGTTAATGTTTTTCATCTGTTGGCTGCTTCTCTGTTGAACAGGTGGAACAACTGATTCAGGAGCGAGGCTGGGAGTTCATGTGGAATGAACGTCTTGGTTACGTACTGACCTGCCCATCCAACCTGGGCACTGGCCTCAGGGCTGGTGTACACGTCCGCTTGCCAAAGCTCAGCAAGGTAACAGTATTTAGCTTTATCTTATAGTGAAAGCTTTCAGAAAGACAGTGTATTGAATGGCGAAAACCTGTCTAATTAAAACAATTGCCTGTAGGACCCTCGTTTTGGCAAGATTCTGGATAACTTGCGGCTGCAGAAGCGTGGCACTGGAGGTGTGGACACAGCTGCGGTGGGCGACACCTTTGACATCTCAAACCTTGACCGCCTGGGCAAATCCGAGGTAGGTCATTCAAGCCATTGATTTAACAACATAGAGATTTACATGTGTAATGTAGGCCAGGAAGAGCTGTGCCTGTAAACCTCACTCCCCTGGCCTCAAGAGGCACACTAGTGACTGACGCTGGAGGCTGGTGCCGTACATTTGGTGCCGTGACCCGGACAGAAGTGAGGTTTTGGGGGGGGGGGGGTGTAATGTAGGCCAGTAAGAGTTGTGCGCACTGCTGTCTTTAACGTCCTTGTTAGCGCTCCCGCCTCCAATGCCAGTTCGAATCTTGCTTGGTTGAGCAAAACCGGTTACATGTGCATAAGATTCTGGTGTAACTCTGCTTTTCTGTGCCAGGTGGAACTGGTGCAGCTGGTCGTTGATGGTGTCAACTACCTTGTAGAGTGTGAGAAAAGGCTGGAGAAGGGCCAGGATATCAAGATTCCTGCACCTATCCAACATTTTAAGAAGTAAGCAACACTCTTCTGATGAAGGCTGGATCCAGTACAGCAAAGAGAAACATGGACACTCCTTCCACCAATCCCAGAACTGAAGGTCTTATATGTATAGTAAGCTCAATAAAATGAACCATAAAACTACAAATGCTTTTTTATTTCTTTGCACCCACTAACATCATGACGTGTTACAATCAACAAAGACAATATACTTGGTAGCGGTGTAGATAGCTTCTTTTGCTAAAGCGGGTGCTCTAGTTGGCGTTGCTCGCTTTGCAGGGTAGACTCATCTTATGTTGCTGCCAGAAGCTTTTTACTCTTAAGTACTTAGCAGCAGGATGTTACTATCAATGTCGACACAGTTGCTCTGCTATCACAGACAGTAATGGGTTTATCATGACAACATTGAGCTAAGGTTCTAGGAACCCAATGTCTAGACACATGGCTCATGCACTACACTAATCAAACCAAGACTCTTTTTCTTGAAGATTTCTTAATGAGTCTGAGGTCTGACTTAACACGTCACCACCTCAAAGTCTATTTAATCATCCAAAGTAGTGATGCAATAAAAATCTTATCTATTAAAATAATTATTTTTATTCCTCTATTTATGTTAGCACAGTGTTTGTCCTAACAATCTTTCAACATTTGTAACGTGCTGAAAGGTCCATTTGACAGCACCCTCTTTACACAATGGTTTGAACTGTAATTAATTGAACGCCAGACACTGGCCTCCCATCGTTAGACTAATCCAATGGGGCTAATTTCTCCATTTAGAGCTGCTTAGTGACGTATCTAATAATGCTAATCTTGGTTCTATACTTAAGAGAAAAGCGGGTTAGGGGTGGGGGTAAATATGTGTCTGTGCTTCAACAAAATGGGTTCACTATGTTGTCTGTAGAGGCCACTGAAAAAATACAGAGGGGTATTTTTAGACGTCCATGCAATCAAACCCCATATGTAGCCAATGATGACAGTAATACAATATTTTCCATCACTGTACTTTGGAATAATCACCACTTACTTTTTGAGCAGGAGAATGTTAAACCATGTAACACTTAATATGGGAAAATTCAGCCAATTGTACATTATACATATGCCCTGAAAAAATTAAAGAATACTGTGTGTGACGCTGTAGGTATGACTACTATTATTAAGAATTGATGGTGTCATGTGGTTAGACTTATTTTTCGATTAAAGTAGAAGCAAATTACCAGTAATTTTGTAGTTGCAGTCCGCAATAACCGTATTAGTACTATGGTATTTTGGCAGCAATATGGTAGGTTGTTGTAATTGGGAACACAAGTAAACTTCTTGTTCTGTAGTCTATGAAAAGAAATATATTATAAAAGAAACTGAACAAATTGACCCGTTTACCTTGAATTCCTTAATCCAATATTTTAAGTAGATTTTCTTCAGTGATTTGGCGGTTAATTTCAGCGAGCACGTCTTCCTAGATCAAACGTATCAAATGGTGCCCCCTAATGGTCATGATGATGAAGCGCTTCATCGTTAGATATACAAGAGGTTGTGAATTTTGCATCAACTGTACTCTTTTCTAAAAAAAAAAAACACTACAATCATTTTCAAATTAATATACCTTAATCTGAGAAAAAAATGCTTCCTTAAACCTTTACAAAACAGTACTGTTGCTTTACCATGGTAAAGTGATTTAATCACAATTCTCATTGCTTACAAAAAATTACTAAGTACAATGTTAACCTTTGCCTACTTTTATGCCAGTTAACTAGTGAAAATAGGCATTATATTCCTAATATGATTTCTTCACAAGTAGTTAAAAAAAAGGAAGCATCATACTTTAGTTTCAGACATTATAAAAGACGATCTCACTTTAAATTTTTGTGTTTCCCAGAAAGGTCTAGAGATATATGACATTCAATCAGACACAAAGTAATTTTTGCTTTACTTTTTATGACATCATAAACATTATATTGGTGACAGTGACTAGTTTGTGATTCAATGAGTTACAAACTGAGATTATGACGAACATGAAATCTTATTCCACAGAAAACAGTGCAACCTAAGAAAAAAAATAAAAAAAATTACAGAGATGAGAGAGAAATATAAAAGAAACATTTGCCACACACCTTTGACGTATTATGTGTTTTCATTCAATGAACTATTGGATTTGTTTTCCTCAATGTCATAAATGTGAAAGTGAAAGACTTAACATTATACTCTGGTTCACCGTAGAATTCTGCTATGAAAACGGTCAAGATTTATCACACAGCAGATTACATGACCTGAACACATCTCTGTGCAATTTAAGAACAAATTAAAAGGAACAACCTTTTGCCCCCGTCCTTCCCCACCCCCAAATCTCACCACTTTTATCAAGTTCTCATTTGCATGTTCCCCTGATCACAATTTCAACATACTTCGACACCCAGAGGCTGAGAAGTCTCGGGTCTTTCTGCCGAAGGTGAAATGCGGCTGGGATGCTGGACGCTGGATCCACGGGTGACCGAGAGTGAGGGCGGACTGGCGGGGACTCGGATTGGGGGAAACGGTTTTGGAGGAGTGGGCAAAGCGGAAACATGGGAAACGCGCCCATGCGATATCAGTCCACTGGCCGCTTCTCACCGTGTTTCTTTGTAAACTCTTCTGCATTCTTAAAGAATTTTTTACGGTCTTTTGAATATTCCTCCGCTAGGTCGGCCCTCAACGGGTGTTCTGGTTGGGGGTCGTTGACGAGGGCGATGAGAGACTGGATTACTGGTTAAAGAGAGCAAAAAAATATATTTTTATGCACATATTTTTAAAAATATTTTTTTATGAAAATTCTGTAAATTACTTACCCACGTCACTTCAAACCCTAAGACTTTTGTTCATCTTTGGAACACAAATGAAGATCTTTTTAATGAAATCTGAGAGCTTTCTGTTGCTCCATTGACAGGCTACGCAACTACCACCTTAAAGCCGCAGAAAGACAGTAAAGACTAGAGCTGCAACAACTAATCGATAATAATCAATAATGAAAATCATAGACAATGAACGTCATTATCGATTAGTTCCATCTACCCACCGTGCACGGAAAACTTCTGCCAGTTGGGTCACTGAATAATGCATTTCTATAGACAAAATGCATGTAAAAATAGTGGAGGAAACAGTGTGAGCTGCTGCGGGAACGCTCCGTGATCCAAACGATGCCCAAAACATGAGAATACTTTATTTTAAGCTTCAAGCTAATGCATTTCTTATCCGTGTTACACAAGTGTTTCCATTTTGTATGAAGGCTTGTCCTGATAGTCTGTGTTAAACTTCAGAATTTACTGAAACAGACAGGACGCATTAGAGAGGGAGACAATTAAAATTTAGCGCAAAAATATTCATTTTGCTGAAATTTCTGTTGTTGGATGTCACGTTACATTTAGGTTTAAAAGTCAATATTTCATTCAAGTATTTTATGAGAATAGTAACTGTAATGGGATAACAGCATATAATTGAATACAAATGTAAGACGTTCATACATAATATTCATTATATGTTTTCATAGCATTCATTTGGCGTGTTTGTTTGAAGGACAGCATTAAGCATGATGTGGAATAGTGTGTTTTGTCAATAAATTTAAAAAAAAAAAAAAAACAAGAAAAGAAAATTGGGCTTTTATCCTATAGATCGAAGAAATAATGTGCCAACTAATCAATTATCAAAATAATTGTTAGTTGCAGCCCTAGTAAAGACATCATTAAAGTAGTCCATGTAACTCCAGTAGTTTAACCTCAATTTTATGAAGTGACGTGAGTGCTTCGTTTGTGCAAAAAAACATAATTTACCACTTTATGTACAAAATATCAATCTCTAACGCATGTTCACGAGAGCACCACGACGCATCCGTGTTGTGTTGAAGCACAGGGAAGCAGACAAGAAGCATTTTTTTTTAATGGATGCCAATGGAGGAGAGGCTTCTCTACACTAAATAAAATGCTTTTGTGAGGAAATAGCTTATTTAATGAATCTTCCACATTTGCTCTTTAACATTTGTTTTTGACTGATCTATTTTTAAAGTTTACACCGTAAAAAAATGCAGTTTTATAAGAGCCATCAAGGACAATTGCTCTACAGGTACGAATCATGATCCACATTAACCGTTGCACTTTCTCCAATGGTAGAGCCACGGACCCACGTATCTCCCAATAATAAGACCATCTGAGGAGACTTGCGCACAAGAGCACCATGACACATGCATGTGTTGACACAAGAGCGGATGTTGTTAAGTAAACGTGCATTGGAGATTAATTCTTTGTAAATAAAGAAGAGGTGCACCGATACTAAATTTCTCTGCCGATACCATATTCAGAATGATATCAGCCGATGGCAATACCGATAGTTTGGTTTTTCTTAAGGAAAAAAAATCTCTCCCAAATAATTTTGCAATCTACAGCGAACCCTCTCATTTGGTACACTACAGTATTAGAGGATACAATTAACGGCAGAAGTTTTATATTCAGCTGCTGTTTATTTTTCAGATATAATAATTACACTCAAATAAAACTGAAATGTTTGTATTAGTATCACAAAAGGTAGTTTCATAAGCACTTGTTGTCTTCATGGCAAATTTACACAAACATATAATTAACAGCAAATAAGCTCCTCTCTAGTGTTTTTTTTATATATATAGATAGTTAAGGAACTGTGAACACTGCAAAACATTCCTGAGGTAAATTTGACATGATGTGACATTGTTCACAAGCTGTTTTATTGACGTCTTTCTGCGGTTGAAACACAAATAAAGAGATTACATGAGACGTGATACATTCCGGTAAGTTGTACTAGGCTATATCTTTCAATATACCTTTGATGTTCATGCATGTTTTTCGAGACATAACTTGTATTGAAGAGGAAGAAAAGACTCAATCCGCGCTGCCGCCTGAACTGAGGCACTACAGTGATCTGACACGTCACATTTAAGAGCGTCAAAATTTATTCTTATCAGAAGTAACAAAGCTTTTTGCGATTACTGGATGGGAGGTGCAACAAATAATATTTGATGTAGCAAAAAATAAAAATGCAAACCTGGCAACCCTGGCTTGAACTACGGGTAATTAATAGGATCAAAAAGAGTCATTATTTTTAAACTGTTAATGCGTTAAAATTCAACATGAGTGATTTTCTTCACACACAGTATGTATGAGTTGCATACTAAACACCCTTTTGATTGACACTATATAATCAGCCTTGATAATCAGCTGTTTTTAAACAATTGGCCGATGGCCAATAGTGATGATAATAGCTTTTATCGGCCGATACATCGGTGCATCTCTAAAATAAAGTGGTAAATAAATGATTTTTTGCACAAACAAAGCACTCGAGGTTAAACCACTGGAGTCACATGGATTACTTTAATGATGTCTTTACTACCTTTCTGGGGCTAGAAATTGGTAGTTGCGTAGCCTGTCAATGGAGGGACAGAAAGCTCTCAGATTTCATTAAAAAGATTATCATTTGTGTTCCTTAGATGAATGAAAGTCTTAAGGCGTAGTGACGTGCCGTACCTTGGTCAGTTTTGGTTGCGGGTTTCCAGTTCTCAGCACTTATAACTGGCAGGCACACCTGACCCTTCTCATCGATGTTCGGGTGATAGATCTTTGTTTTAAATGTGATCTTCGGAGGTTTAAAAGGGTATTCTGCAGGGAATGTGATCTCAATCCGGAATGCACCTTTATCGTATGGAGGGTTGTCCTGAAAAACAAAACGGGGCACATGATTCAAAATGATTCAATACAGAGAGCTTTTCTGATTGGATACTAAAGGGACAGCAGTGATGACACCTTTAGTGATTTTAGAGAAACACATTTGCAGTATTAAAACCTATGAGATGCTTTCAGACTTACAGGAACAATGAGTCCTTGCCAGGTCAGAATGTTGGACTCGTCCACCTGAATGTTGCGGAAATTTTTCATTCCAGACTTGCGAATTTCATCAAGTTCCTGTAAAACATAGAATATGATCCAGCTGCGGTGACACTATGAAGAAACCTGACACTTCTCGAATCGCTGAGAGATTTGAGAAACCATAAAGTGAGAACAAGATACTTTCGGTTTCGCTGTGGTCATGTGCGCAATTGTTATACACACATCACAACTCTATAGTTGCATTTACATTGTAAAAAGTAAAGTTATTTTAATTTAAATCTGTTAAAATGGCACGGATTCGGGCAAAATACTGAGAATTGTTTTTCACATTTAACAGGCTGCAAAGCCTAAGAGTATGAAATATGATTATAAATGAATAAAAATGAAAGAGATCATATATTTATCAAAGTGTCATCAATCTCAAGCAGATTTAGTAAATTATAAACGATTTAAACAAAGACAACAGACATACTTCCTGTTTCTTTTTCTCATTGCATCATAAATTAAACATTAAGACCGCCCAGAAAACTTCGTCTTTCATATTAAACGATTTATTTATCGTTATATTCTAATTCAGTCATAATTCGTGACTTGTTCGTAGTTGATAAACTTACCGTTAAGGAAGTTTCTAGCTTATCTATTAAACTAACATCATCTGTCAACGAAAACACTCTTTATTCGACGTGCAAAAGTTTATTCTGATCCACATCATAAATTAGACTCGTCCAGAACACTGTTTATTTCACATGCGCTTTATTTGACTGTTTATTTTAATTTTAAATGTATATTCGAACTACAGCTAAGCTCGTTAGCTTCTTCCTCATCATCCTCATCACATTTCACACCAGAGTGCTCTAAAGTTTCAGCTTTCCGACGAACAGCGATTCAAGTTCGCGATATTTCTGTTTACGTTGGTAAAACGAGTAAAATCTGTATTTAGTATACATAAAAGTAGATTTTTCGGAATATTTACCTTATGCAGTCGCCTGCTCGCCGCCATCTTGGATTTGCTTGTACCCACAATGCAAAGCTCGTTGAATTCGCTTCAGTCAGTTCAAAGAAATTATTAAAAGATTTTATTTAAAGCAGGGTTTAGCTGCTTTAAGGATTAAAACAAATAAGAAACTTTAATAAATATACATTTGAATAAATTAATAAACATTTATATCGTTATCAGCAATATCTGCTGTTACTTCCTCAAGATGGTTACAATTTAATTCGTTTTATAAGCATATTATCTTATCTGACATACACTCAGTAGTACAACTGTACAAAAGATATACAAAATAAAAACAAAACTAGATACTATCAACGCCTAATGAATGGTACAGCGGTCACGTGGTACAAGTAGGAGCTCTCTGAAAATTCCCAGTTTACAAGTTGTAATCACGAGCACGTGAACACTTTTTTACAAGTGCGCACCTTATGTTAACTGAAAAATACACCGTTGTTTAGATGACAACGATTCTAAATGTTATAAATATTATTACCTGTCTATATATGTTATATATAGAGAGAAATATTTTTCATATTCTTACGTAGAATCTACTTTAATAGCCTTAAGAAAGAAAGCAATCCGAAACGAGTCCACTAGAGGGTGGACGAGCACTTTAGTGCTACACATTCTGACCCAAACACAAACTCCTACATGTGACAGAATAATAACCACTCAACTGTTTGGATCACATTAAGGCTACACATGTCTGTTTATTGAAGAAGCCTATATGTAATGGAAAAACTGAAATGTGAAAGCAAGAAATAGAGAGTAAAGTGGAATTTTTAGCCTTGTAGTTGCACATATTTCCTTCTCTTTACATCTATACTTCCCACTTTTATAGTACTTTCTATAGCTCATCATTTTTAACCTAGTTCCACCTGCTGTAACACCAGAGAACATTAACAAATAGACAACGTACATTGCTTTATAAAAACCTGCTGTTCTTGAACAAAAAAAATGTGGCTTCAATTAAAGTTATATTATAATAAAAGTTTTGATTTAAAAAAAATATTCAGCATAACCAAATTAATGAAAACATGGACAAAGAACATGATGAATAAAACAATTATTTGAATTATTTATTCAAATTATATACTTTTATGATATTTTTAAAGATATTTTAATTAAGATATTTTCTAAAATGTATTGTAGGTAAGGTAACCCAAAAATGAAAATAGTGTAATTAATTACTCACCCTCATCTTCCGAACACAAATTAAGATATTTTTGATGAAATCCGATGGCTCAGTGAGGTTTGCATTGAGAGCAATGCCATTCAAATCTCAAGGTCCATAAAGGTACTAAAAACATATTTAAATCAGTTCATGTGAGTTCAGTGGTTCTATCTTAATATTATAAAGTGACAAGAATACTTTTTGTGCGCAAAAAAACAAAATAATAACTTTTTAACAATATCTATATGGGCTGATTTCAAAACACACTGCTTTGGAGCTTTACAAATCAAATCAGTGATTCAGAGCGCCAAAGTCACGTGATTTCAGCAGTTTAGCCGTTTGATAGGAGATCCGAATCACTGATTCGAAACAAAAGATTCATAAAGCTCAGGTATTTTGTTTTTTTGGCACACAAAATGTCTTCTTGTCACTTTATAATATTAAGATAGAACCACTGAACTTACATGAACTGATTTAAATATGTTTTTAGTACCTTTATGGACCTGGAGAGTTTGAATGGCGTTGCTCTCAATGCAAACCTCACTGAGCCATCGGATTTCATCAAAAATATCTTAATTTGTGTTTTAGTAGAACGACATGAGGTTGATTAATAAATGACATTATTTTTTGGGTGAACTAACCCTTTAATATATCACAATATAGGCCTAATATATTTACATATAAAGTAATGAACACACTTGAATATAACTTTTTAATTTTGCAAATTGTATGACAATAGTTTATTACATTCGAATATAACTTAAAATCAGTCTTTAATGACTATACACTGTAAAACATTATTTTTATGATTTGTTATCACAACATTTTTTCTTTTTTCAAATCAACTCAGATAATTAATGTGGTTCAGATAAAAAAATATTTTGAGTTTCTGTTGAATAAATCAATCGTCTTCATTGTATGAACTCAAATTTTTAATTTCAATGAACTCAGTCAGGTAACAGACTTTTTTTAAAGTTAAACCAACAATTTTTACAGTGATAAAATAGTGGATTTAACATTAAATTCAGTCAGTTCAAGAATAAATTATGCATTTTTATATATATAATTTGATAAAATTAAAAGTGCAGTTTCATGTCTATCCTTGTATTGTTCAACTGCTCAAGGCTGATATGGGATTTAGAAATTAATAACATTTAGAGTAACAACACTGACATGAATTGCATATTTTTCCTTACAATAATGTCTCATACACACTATATACATAACCCATGCATGCTGACAAACCATATTATAATGTCTCTTTCAGCATTCCAATATAAATGCATACGTGTATTTTAGATGCTGTAGATGCAAGTTTAACCACCTTTTAATTGATCTTCAGTTCACTTAGCCCTTTAATATATCACAATATAGGCCTAATATATTTACATATAAATTAATGAACACACTTGAATATAACTTTTTAATTTTGCAATTGTATGACAATAGTTTATTACATTCGAATATAACTTAAAATCAGTCTTTAATGACTATACACTGTAAAACATTATTTTTATGATTTGTTATCACAACATTTTTTCTTTTTTCAAATCAACTTAGATAATTAATGTGGTTCAGATAACAAAATATTTTGAGTTTCTGTTGATTAAATCAATCGTCTTCATTGTATGAACTCAAATTTTTAATTTCAATGAACTCAGTCAGGTAACAGACTTTTTTTAAAGTTAAACCAACAATTTTTACAGTGATAAAATAGTGGATTTAACATTAAATTCAGTCAGTTCAAGAATAAATTATGCATTTTTATATATATAATTTGATAAAATTAAAAGTGCAGTTTCATGTCTATCCTTGTATTGTTCAACTGCTCAAGGTTGATATGGGATTTAGAAATTAATAACCTTTAGAGTAACAACACTGACATGAATTGCATATTTTTCCTTACAATAATGTCTCATACACAATATATACATAACCCATGCATGCTGACAAATCATATTATAATGTCTCTTTCAGCATTCCAATATAAATGCATACGTGTATTTTAGATGCTGTAGATGCAAGTTTAACCACCTTTTAATTGATCTTCAGTCCTGCAGTGTAACAAATGAATTTGTCAAAGTGCAAATATTCCGTGTAGTAAAATTATTAGAGTAAAATGACAGCAGCTCTACAACATGAAGATGCGCGTGCCAGAGTCCCGCAGGAGCATTTGGATTGCAAATCTGGCAGCAGCAGTGGCAGGTCATGGCACGTTACACCATTTCAGCAGCCTTGGGCTGTTTAGGCAAATGAGAGTGTGTGGCTGGCAGAGGCAGGGCATTTACCCTCTCTCTCCCCCTCTCTTTACTGCCTCTTATTCAAATTTGGGTCAGGGGTGAGGATTTCTCACGTCACACAAGCTTGCAGGCAAGATGGCGCTCGGAAAGCTGTGAGATGTGAAAACAGAATGACTGTTTGAAGAGCTTCTGTCGATGCTTTAAGGTAAAGATACTTTATTATTGCATTCGCGTGTGGTTTGTTGTTGTGAGGGAAACATAACTGCGATTTAACGGGGTTTGTGAGGGGTTTCTTGTTTTGTTTTATTTTTTAAAGAAACACTGATTCCTCCAGCATACTGCTTTTATCGCGTGCCCACTGGGCTTTTAATGCACACACGGCGCGAGCGTAGCCTGGCAGAGGCAGATTATGTGTGTTTTATCCAAAAGACTTATACCTGTTTCAGCACTGCTCAAGCTGGAGCCAAAGGCAAAACCTTTAAGACATGATTTAGGTGTATACTGCATCTTTATACTTTAGTAAAAATGATCAGTCTTCACCTTGATGGCAAAACCCGATCAGTGGCCCTTTATGTGGACAGCATTCCTGTTTCACCCCTCCCTCAGTGTGTGTTTTACCTTTTTTACATGTATAATGCTCATATGGAATATTTGTGCATTGTTAATGCATGCATTAAACATTTATAATGCGCTTATCATGTAATATGTGTGCATTTAGATGTCAGAATGAATATTTTAGGTCATCCATGTTTGTTTCACTAAATGCATGAATGCAAATCGTAATTTATTAGTGGAAAAAATAAGTGTAAACCTGATTTATGTTGGTATCTGTCGAGTCTTGCCTGCTGTGTTTGTGTGCATGTACATTGGGATCATCATGACTGTGTATAATGATGATGAAGCAAGGCTGGTGGAGTAATTGAGTTGGTTTCTTTTGCAATAATGATCTATGTGAGACACTTTTTGCCCAGCATAATGGTTTTGTGTTTCAGTTTATATGTATATTTTAAGTGTTGTGACAGGTCACCAATGCCACTGTAGTTTTGGTTTCTTACTGATATCCCAATGAAGATTTTTAGGTTGTTATTGTTTGTATCTTGACATGCATGTATTGTAGATCTCTCTTTATGAGGGAAATATATGTTAGTTGTATTCGTTTTGCATTATGAAGTGCATCTGAGGTTCTAAAGTGCTTTTGTGGTTGTTATTCCAATGATGCATGAATGTTATATTAAATTATTTTACTTGTATATCTTGAGGAGCGCTTGAAGGACCCTTTTAATCTCATCCATTTTAATGGGCTGGGGGAGGGGGCTTGTTTTACAGTGGTTGGTGGTGGTGGTTTAGATCAGTGCCACACCATTAAAGCAACTCCCTTTCTGGGTGACAGTTTGCTCGAATGAGACGTATAAGAACTTTTTAACCAATGATATTGTGATTTTGTGCACAATATCGGGCACATAAAACTTGTCCCTGATATGTCTCTTGTCCATGCTGTCGTGATGAATGTTTTCAAGGTAAGCAAGCCTGCAGATGCAAACCAGGCGCTGATGTTTAGGTCCATGGTCCAGTGAGGCTTATCTTCAAATTGTAGAGGCTGTGTCCAAACGCTTCTCTGCGAGCTCGAACTGGCCCTGTCTGTCATGATTGTTTTGCTGTCCTCTACAAAGGTCAGAGAAAACGAGAATAAAAGATGTGTTTAACAGATGTAGTGGCATTCGTGTTAAGATCTAATCAATACTATTATGAAAGGCAGCCCTCGGTTTCTGCTTTGAATAATGCAGATGATCAGATCTATTGAGTGAATGGGGCGGGAATGGCACTTGAAGACAGTTTATTTAGAGCCATTATCATTGGGAAGATTATGAATTGTGATGTGGGTTTGCCTTTTCACACCCAGTTCTGTTTGTTTGCGTATTGGTTTGGCTTTCAAAGGAGCACTTTTCCTCCATTTTGTCATGAAATTTACGATGTTTTTGACAGCTTTATCTGTTCATCTAGTCATTCCACCTGTACTAGTCTTGTCTGGTTGGGTAATAATGATGAAGTACGTTTGACTTGTTATTCTTCAAATCCCCCTCATGGTTTTTAACAGGAAAATGGTGGTAACCTTGTTTGTTGGTTGATTGAAATGATTCAACTTGAGTCCATTTCGATTCTTCACCTCATCTTAAAAAAAACAAACAAAAAAAACGTCTTATTCCTATCCTTTCACTTCCTCTAATCCCTCTCTATTGTAGCTTAGAATAATCTGAGCACTGCCTATAACTTGTATGATGAGCACTTATTGTCTGTTTGCCTCATCATGGTGACTCGCTTGTTGTATTCCTCACTTGTAAGTAAGTCGCTTTGGATAAAAGCGTCTGCCAAATGAATAAATGTAAATGTAGAATATAGGTTAATAGCCTCTATTTAATTAAGTTTAAACCTTTTAGGCCAGTTTAGATGTGTGTATAATGCATGCATTGTACGCATGTTGCTTTAAGGCATCACCCATGTCTGAAATCTTGCCTAACATGCTTGGCATGTTTATTGACTATCCTTTTAACCTGAAACCTTTTAACCACTTCTTGGGCAAAACAGACATGATTGTGTAGAGATGCTGACGAATATGAATGTGATTTATCTATTGAGGGTTATTCCAGGGTTGCCCAATCTGGTTGAGTGGTTGGTTTTGCCTCAGATTCCCTAATTCTTGGTTTCAATAGTTGCTCATATATGTTATATTTTGGATTTAATGTGTTGTGATCTTCTGTTTGGTTTTCAGTGATTTTGTTTTATGTAAAAGTGCGAAATGCACTGAAGTTTTGTATAGAGGGCATTTGAAACAGGTTTGTGAGAATGTGGTTGTTTGCTGTCCTCTGACAATTTTAGTCAGTAGTGAGTTTAGCCCAGCCCAGCCCACAATGACATGCATGTGAACCCTGACTTTTGGCACTTTTGGTTTATCCACAAAATACAGCAAAAAAATATTCAAGAAATGTTCTTCACTTCTCCAACTGTATGGCATTATTCAAAATGATCAATAGTGTAATCACAGTGCAAGTTGACTTTTTGTAAGAATTGATTTAATACACGTTTCTGGTCTTACCGTGCATTTTTCATTGCTGCACATTATTCCAAATAAAAATCATACTTAATCTCACTCTCAAGCAAGTTTGAAGCAATTTTGTTGAATAATATCCATTTTCAATTATGTCAGATTACAGACCTAAAAATAGTTGAATACAGTAAAATAGAGCCAGCAGCTTGTTTGTCGTCATCATTAAGAAGGTTTTATGCATGTTTTTTTGTTGGAAATAAAAAACCAGTACTCTTTTGTAGCTAAAATAGGGCGTAACATTGAATGAAATGCACACAGGCAGTGAACGAGCGCCTTAAATTCTTCAGATAAGTGATATTGTGTTATCTCTTAGTTGAGGTCATTCATCGGATTATTTGGATCAGGTTTGCTTGGCTTCTAGGTTGGCCCGGGTCTCTCGAGCCTGGTGGTTGGTTACAGTACGCGCTTAGATCTTAATGTCTGTAGGCACATATGGAAGTGTCTCTTATCAAGTTAACCCACCTGATGTTATTAAAACCAAACTTGCATCAGCGTTCTTGGTGATTTTAGTGTTTTAGAGTTTTTAGTCACCTTAAATCTTCACCAAAACTTTTTGGCACTTTCAAAATGTATTATGTTTACAGTTTTTTTTTTTTTTTTTGTTCTTAAAAATTGCTGTAGGGTAGATATGATGTGTGGATGCATCTCATGAATAATGTTTTGTTTCGCCAATGCCCTCTTTCATAAGAGCAAAAGTGCTCTCTGTGTTTTTATGGCATTAAGACAATAAAATCGGGGCCCCAGGGGTCCGTGCCACCGGATAAGCTTGTTTATGAGGTTGAGCGCAGTCCTTGCCAGACTTGTTTACCCGTGTTGTTACTGGCCCCTTTTGCACTTTGACTTTTTTTCAGGCAGCAATCTATCTGATTAGAGTAGTTGTTTCATCTCTGGGATGGGACTGCTGGTTTTTGAGGAGAGGTCGGAATGTCGGCAAAGCAATTGAAAGACCAGCAGCATCTTATCAAGACTTGTGTGCAACTTCTAGATAAATGTGTTTCTCAAACGTCTGTTGTCTTTTGTGTTTTGGGCAGTGGGTTTTGGGTGATATCAAAGTTTGCCCTTACTGTTGTGGTTTATTGTTATTTAGGTAGTTCTTTAACTGTACCACTGTACTTGAGGCCTATAAGTAACATGAGAGATGGTATTGATATCATGCAAATATGATAGTTTTAGGGCTGGGCATACTGTTTTTTTTATTGTGACAAGTAAATTGAGATATTAGAGAAGCCATGTTTTCCCTTTATAATGCAGTAAAAAATGGCTGATTAATAAACAATTTGTCCTTTATTTTTTGTGCATTCTTGATGATTATTTGATGATTCATATTTAATTTGTATTAGTATTAGTAATGTACTACATTGATACATTGGTGGGAATTAAATATCCAGTGAAATTCACTCCATATATATTTTATCAAATTTCCTGAGTAATCATTAGTCTGCTTTAAGCAGTCTTGAACTCTGCTGACTGAAATTCTGCTGACTGACTGGTTTCCTGTCTCCATTATTGGTTTTGGCTTGGTTGTACATTGCCATCATGAATTGGCTATAAATAGTTAATCTGTGTTAGACTGAATTCACTGGAACAACTGATAAATATTCAGCATGGTTTATAAACACATGTTTCCCCCCAATTTTGTGGGTTTCAGAAGTAGTTATTTTTAGGCTTTCATTTAAATCAGTATTATAATGGCTTTTATTGACTCAAATATGCAAGGATAAGCTTTTACAATAATCCAGTAAAAAAGTTTTCAATTGGGTGTTCCTCAGGGACGGGTCCTTGCTAATTTTGGTCATTAATTGTTCATAAACAAGGCATTGAATAATCACAATGTGGTGAAATGTGAAAATGTGTTTGGGCATTGTGCAAAGATAATTCTGTTTTTGACACGCCAGTCTCGGTTGGTCTGAGTGCCAGAAACCTTCTTTGCTGCATTACAAAGATTCTGCTGCAAGCCGGGGCCTGTTCATCCTGTGGAAAGGGTGCTGGTTTACCTGTTTCCCACCACACCCTTGGTGATATACCAGCTCAGGTTTCAAGCTGTCTGTCACACAGGCCCATCGCTGACGTCCACTAGCCTTTTTCACCCAACCCCCATATCACAACAAAAGGACTGACCCTGGAGGCTGGCATTAATGACTGCTGGCAGGGACGTTAAGCCATAGTGGACGCCCTCAGAAGAAAAGAAATTGTGTTACTGTTCAGGCCTTTTATCCCTTCTCTGCTTTTAGCTGAAAGTTGAGAATTTATACACACTTAAAGAATAAGATGCCAGCTTGTGCATACTACATGCTTTCTCCACAAGCATGCTTTCTCCACAAGCATGCTTTGATGGCAGATACCATAGGTGCTGTGGTCTGGATTTGTGCTTAATAGTTTGAATTAGCTTAGAATTTCTAGAGTTTATTTAAGACCCTGTTCTGGTTGTATGTATTATCTGGTGATGTGGATTGGATTGGTCGCAAGAGTTTTGTGGCTTTTATTAAATGTTTGTTCGCTTCAAGCTTATCTGTATGCTAGTGTTCTGAAATATTGACAGTTTACTTTTAGCAGCTGTACATATTTAATATTTACTATTATTCTTTGTTAGTAGAGTTAACCAAAATTAGTTGTGACTTTGTCCAATCAGATGCATTCTAGAATGTCACAGCTTGCTGGTCAGTCGCAGGGGAGAGGTATTCTCCCCCTGCGACTGACCAGCAAGCTGTGACTTAACTATTGGCTATTTAAAAATAAGGGACAAGTGCTTCAATATACCACACCCAATTGTAAATATGTCAACATGGGTCAGAAAACCAGCAAAGTGACAGAGAAACAAACATGTTTTTGCTACAAGTGTTTGCTGTAGAACTGAATGGTTTTTTTTTTCCTTGACAATGACTAACTTTTTTTTTTTTTTTTTTTTTTTTTTTTTTTAGGTTTCATAGGTGAAGAAAAAGAAGTTGGAAATGGAATTGCCAAATCATGCCAAACAATTGCTGCTGCAGCTAAACCAACAAAGAGCCAAAGGTTATCTGTGTGATGTGATCATAGTAGTAGAAAATGCCCTTTTTCGGGCACACAAGAACATCCTGGCAGCCAGCAGTATCTATTTCAAATCTCTTATCCTTCATGACAACTTGATTAACCTCGATACGGACATGGTCAACCCGTCGGTTTTCCGGCAGGTTCTAGACTTCATTTACACTGGCAAGCTTTTGTCGTCTGATCAGTTCAGTGACCACAATTTCAATGCCCTTCTAACGGCAGCAAGCTACCTCCAACTTCACGACTTGGCTGCTCTCTGCAGAAAGAAGCTCAAGCGTAACGGGAGATCCCTACTTAATAAACCCACCACCCCTACCAATGGAAGAACTTCTAGGAACCAAAGGCTGTCCTCTACACCTGTAACTCCAAACCAAATGTCAGGGTTAAAAGACAGTGAGAAGACAAAGAGGCATGAGGAGCTACTCAAAGATGACTTGTCTGAGGATGAGATGTTTGGGAGAAACGCCCACTGTGCCACCTCTGTGAATTCGCTCAGTCCCTCAACGAGTAAGAACGGAAGCAACGGCAGTTGTGGCATGCAAGAACTTGGCCTAGACCTTTCCAAGAAAAGCCCCTCAGGGAGCACAGCCACTGAAGAAGTCAGTCCCAGCAGCATCCCACAAGAATCACCTCAGTCTGCCTCAGAATCCACAGCCAACAGTGCCTCATTTGATGAGAACACCAACACGCCAAACCTCACCGCTGGAGAGCCCATGGAGCTGGGTGGAGGAGAATGCGAAGAGAGTCAACCACTTCCAGAAGTTGACCAGCATAAAAGCTCCCGGCAGGTTGCCCGGCAGAGGCGGCAAACCAAGAGCGAAGGCAAAAAGGTCGAAGATGCGGAACGTGGAACTTTACCCAACGGCGTCGCCAAAAGATTGAACGTGGCTGGGGAGAGGCTCCCTGGTGGAGGAAAAGGCAACTCCGAAGTATCCTACCAGTGTAAAGATGAAGAGGAAGGTTTAGAGAATGGTCAGGAGCAAAGTGAAGAGAGCGGACAGAGCGAGAGCGAAGGTGGGCGGAATAGCACCAATTACGTCTACCGCCAGGAAGGCTTTGAGCCTGCACTCGGTGACAACCTTTATGTTTGCATTCCCTGTGGTAAAGGCTTCCCGAGCTCTGAGGAGCTGAACGCCCATGTGGAGACCCATACAGAGGAAGAGTTGTACATCAAAGAGGAGGATGATGAAGTAGAAGCAGAAGACTTGTCTGCGCAAATAACCCATGTCCACGGCCCCGAGTCGCGTCGCTTCAGCTGCTCGGTCTGCAACAAGACCTACAAAGATCCGGCCACTCTTCGTCAACACGAGAAGACCCACTGGCTCACCCGTCCCTTCCCCTGCAACATCTGCGGCAAGATGTTCACCCAACGCGGCACCATGACGCGCCACATGCGTAGCCACCTGGGGCTGAAGCCCTTTGCCTGCGAAGAGTGCGGCATGCGCTTTACCCGCCAGTACCGGCTCACGGAGCACATGCGGGTTCACTCAGGTGAGAAGCCGTACGAATGTCAGCTATGTGGGGGCAAATTTACCCAGCAGCGTAACCTCATTAGCCACCTACGAATGCATACCTCCCCGTCATAAGCCAAAGACACCTTGAACAGGAGACCCTTAGCAAAAAGAGTCAATGCACACCTCTTCCTTTTGAAGTACACTGCAAGGAGCCGATAACCCAAAGCAGGATTCTCTTCTGCTGTAAATTTACAGGAGGAGCCTTTCAAACAATGAGCCCCAACAATGGAAAGAATAAACCAATCGGTATGAGTTTATGGGCTTATGCTTTTTTTTTTTTTTTTTTCTTTTTGAATATTGCTGTGAATGTAAAAAATGGGTACTAATGTTGTTGTATGATTTCTTGGGATATTGTGACCACTCTCAACCACTGCAATCCATGCTTTGCTTTTACGATTATCTTGAGTCCATGTGGTCTGTCTGATATTCCTTCTTTCCATTCTTGGTCCTTGATAAAAGTATCACTCTGTTCTGGTGGTATAGTCTATGTAAAACTCTCAGCAAGGTTTGGGCTTGTAATGACCAAGTTATTCTATATACAAAGGTTAAATTCTTTGAAGTGTCTCCTAAGGGTCTCAAAGATAGTGTTGTCAGACATGCAAGGATGGCTTGTCTGTCATCATTTATGTGGTGTTTCATAAAAGCTTTGTGCATCCAACCAAACATTTCCCAGTATACCTACTCTGCACATCACATCCATTGGCTTTATTCTAGGTGTAGCTGGAAAACAGGGTCTTTGATAAGGTTTGTACCGTGGTTGATTCAGTTATCAGTACCCTGCTCCTACATCTGGATTCAAGCCAATGGCAAAGTGATGACGAGAGGCCATGGGTGTCCTTTATCGTTTACTCGTATAGTTTATAGGGGGTTTACTCTCAAAGAAAAGCCAAACTTAAAGGTACTTGTTTTTAGATTTCTTTAGATAACTTATTGATATGCTTCTGTGAATGTTTTAACTGGAAATTCTTTCCTTTTATTTCTTTTGGGATCAGAGAGGGTTGGTTTGGGTGATGGGTTGGGCAGGGTTCATTTTAGTGATGTTGAACTTCATAAATTCTGTCTGTACTGTTGTTTTTCACTTTTTTGATTTACGTTTTTTTTCCCTTCACTGAACAAGGCAAGTCCATATGGACTTGTCTCATTGCTACCTCTTAATTAAGAACAATACATTCATTGGAACTATGGAGGTCTCTGAATATAGATGTATAAAGTTTGCTGAGGCTTTCAAAGTAGTTGTCACCTGCCCATCAACAAAGGTTTTAAGTTTTAAAAGCATTAATGTAGAGAATAGCTTCTTTGGGCGCATGTATTTAAGGTATTGAGAGTTTTATGTCAGAGAAATCCAAAGATAAATTTAATATTGGGGAGAATGGCTTACCAACAAATATTTCCTGTAGAATATCCCTACCAAAGGTTTTAGATTGCATTGCAAGAGGTAAGGATGTACTTTTGTCTTTTTAGTTCTCGACGAAGAGCAATGTAGAGGGATGTTAGTTTGTACTTGACATTTTACTAAAAACCAATGAACTTCTGTCTTCTGGTGGATGGTGGGCCACTGGCTTTCCATTTTTTGAAGTTTACAGTTAGTTTCTCAAGAGTGTCTTTTGGTTTCTTACTTTGTCTGCAGAGAGACTTCGAAGAACTTCAGAAGGACTAATTTGTTTTAGTTCAGAGCAAGAAAAAACCGCAAGAGAGCATAACGAGCGTTGTAGGTTTTTGTTACGTGTCGACCATACTTGGAAAGCTTACTGAATGAGGAGGAATTGATGCACTGGATTGCTTATTAGCCATCAGCCCCAAATAAAACCTTGTTCCAAGACGATGCTAAGTTATGTGGCGTCGCTTACAAACCATCATCATTTATTCATTCGAGGTATAGGTATTATGTAAAGTGTGCATGCTGAAAAGAATTTATGGTTATTCAAAATGCTGGTAATTGTGTCGGGTGAATGTTACATGGTCAGTGTTGGTGCAAACGCTGATGGATGTATTTATAGTTCAGTGCTGAATTCTTCGCTGCCATCTTCATTTCATAACTCGGTTACAGATTAATTATTTCGCCAATCCCAGTGTATCACATTCCATGAGTAATTTTTAGCCTTCTTAATGTAAAAGTCTTAATGGCATTCCTTTTTTGGGGGATTTTTTTTTTTTTCTGGTTCTTTCTCCAAAGTCTTGTGTTTGTGCTTGCTAACGATGAACTTTGGGGTGCAGCTATAGTCGTGTTATTGGAGCAATGTTTACAGACGTCTTTTTCCTGGAATCCTTTTGGTCTTTAATTCGCCTGCTCAAACTTTGGAGACGTTTATCATTTCTATATAAACCCATTCTCAATATTCATGTCTTTGCACCAAAGCTAACCCAAATAGCCAGTTATATAAGAATGCAAGACAGTCACCAAAAAGTCCTGTTTTCAAAGTTGTGCATATCTTGGATGTTAAAATTTGTTTTGTTACAGTATAAGTGCGCTCTGGTGTTGATACACATCTCAACTCAGGGAGACTTTTTAAATATTTTTTGATGATGTTGTCAGTTGCACTGAAATGGATTCCAGGAAAAAGTTCCCACTGATATCTTGCTAATTTACAAGCACTTCATTTGAATACCATCAAAGAACCGATGTCTTGGGTGATACTAGGCTCTGTTGTCGATTCCAGCGTTTGAGACTATAGCTGAGAGAACTGGAAGAGCAGAAAAAGGATGACAAAAAGTTTCAAACTGTGACAATAATATTTCTACTTCAAAACTTCAGGGATAGTTCTGCATATTTTGAAATGCGGAGCTTTCGACTACATTTGTAAGACTGTGTCAATACTGTGTCAATTTCTGTATTTTATTGATGAAAAGCAAAACACTAGTTTCCTACGAAATAGATTTTATGAGTGTGTTCCCATTTCAAAACGCCTTCAAAAAAACAAAAACAAAAACAAAGCCAGAGATGTACATGGAAGAGTTTTACTTTTAAGTTCCAGAGTGTTTTTTGAACAAAAAAAGAAAAAAACTGAAAAAAAAAAGCATTCTAGTAAGCGCAAACTGTATAAACTAATAAGATGAAAGCTCATACCCAAATTTTCAGACTATTTTCTAAAACCAAAGCACATTTTGAATGATTGATTGATTGACAGCTTGTCTGACATTAAATATACTTGTGTATAATATCTCATTGTTTACATAAACTCTTTACAGTCATAGACCTCAGGTGAGGGGAGGCCAGTTTGAACCTGCTTCTGTGTGTCACCATCTCTAAACGAAAGCAAACCGAATCGTAACCGTGTGTCTTACCCTGTGAATGTAGCCGCATGCTTTTGATTTCGGTCGGCTACAGCATTGGATTTGCTATTTTGGCCCTTTAAGACGTGCCGAGACATCCCTTATGAAAATCATATTGTCCTTGACATGATTATTTTTATGAATGTGCTGCTTTTTTTTTTTTTTTTTTTTTTTTAAATATGTAAATACGCATGAATAAAAGTACATACACATTTACCTCAAAGTAACTTTTTAGGACTTGCTGCATATCTATATCTATATATATATATATATAATATAAATAAATATATTTTATTTTTTAAGGTTTTTTTTTTTAGTCATCTTTCTCTTGATATTTTTTTAGTTTATTTTAGTCTGTTTTAAAAATGTGTTGTATGTATTCTGAGCTGCCTGATTTTTCCATTGTCCACAAAAGAAGCATCTTAAAAACCGACTGGCCTCTCCTCCGTCTACATTGGTGCAAACACTTACTGACAGTGTTCACTTTTTTATCAAATGTCTATTGTCAGTGATGAATGTATTTATTTGTTTGATCCTGTTTTGACTTTTTAAGAGTTTGGATGAGACGACGTGTCTTCAGGGTCTGAGTTTATTCTGTTGTAGTAAGCTGAGAGGTAAATTAAAAAAAAAAGAAAAAAAAAGACACAAGACAGATAATTTTCAAACCTGTGAAGATGTAGACATGAGGAATGTATTTCTCCATGAAGTGTCCATCATAAAGGATGTATCCCACATCGTTTTTGTAATTTTTATCTCACTCAATGCATGCACATGTTCTGGATCATGTGTTTTCTGTCACAGACACTTGAAGGCTGTCGATTTTAAATGTTCTCTGTCTGTACGCCTCTGCCCACCGATACAGGAAGGGACCCTTTAGAATTGCGTCAAAGGCATTCAAGGTTGTGTTTTGTGTACCGAAAGCTGCCATGTTGCTGCGCGCTGTGATTCAAGGCTGCCGGTCGATTCCGTTGTTTATTATTTACAAATGCCCAACAGAGCCAAAGGTTTTTCCTAAGAAACGCTTGCATCTCTTCACTTTCTCATTAGCCAACAGAATGCAGATGCATCTTATTACTGTAAGATCACATATCTTTTTAAGCTTTATAAAATGCACTTTCTAAGTTCTCACCGAGGTCCTTTACGCAAGATCTAGGCGATTTCATCTTATCAGTTATTTACAAATCGCAACGTTTACTTGTCTAAACAATTTATCTCACACTTTTTTGCTGCTAATGTGTAGTTTTGTCCAATTCTACATATCCCAGATAGTATTATGTTGTTGTTGTTTTTTTTCTTCTGTCAACATAACTGGTAAGTGTTAGGCGTTCATAGGGACCTCAAGTTACCAAACCAACCCAAACAAACTAAACCAAAGCCAGATTTACAAGCATGTGCATAGCAGGTGGGCATGATTCCCATATGTTTTCACTTAAACGCCATATCACGTTTAAATGCTAGAGCGTTAGTCATCCTAGCCTGTCCATAAGCATTCCAATAACTTTATATGCTGATTAATATTTATTTTCAGTTCGAATGAAAGCAGGATGTCGGATTAGAGAGGAATTTGGAGGGGGGGAAAAAAAAGTCACCAGTAGAAGCATTAGTTTGGCGCACTTGTGAAGGAAGACAAGTTGCCCTTGACGATTATTAGCTGGAATTACTGTTGCGTGTGTGTTTTCGGTCAGCATTGAACACAGCTCGCAGACAACACGGCGGTTTCGCCTTCCTCAGAGAGCTTGTATTCAGGTCAGAGCTACATGCAGCTCGAATTCTGTCTCATGTGAATAAAACAGTGTACAGAGCTCATCTCACGTTCACAGTCTTAATGTACAGCTACCAGAAGTCATTTTAGAATCTTTTCATTAAAATCTTGATCAAAAAAATTCTGGTGTGTTTGAATTCCTTCCTGTTTGTTTGCGTTTATCACTTACAATGGAAGTAAATGTGACAATCTCTTTTTGACATTGGCTGTGCAAAGTTATAAACTACACTCTAAAAATGCTGGGTTAAAAACAACCCAAGTTGGGTTGAAAATGGGCAAACACAGCGATTGGGTTAAATGTTTGCCAAACGTGCTGGGTAGTTTTATTTAACCAATGTTTAAAAATATGGCTGGCTTAAAATGAACCCAAAATTGAAATTTTATTAAATTACTTAAGGCAACAGTAATAATCAATAGGTGAACATTTATTAATAAGCAATTTAATAAATGTTTGTTTAAATTTTATTCATTTAAACTTATTAATAAATGTTAATTTCCAACATATTAAAACAACCCAATTGCTGGGTTTGCCCATTTTCAACCCAACTTGGGTTGTTTTTGAGTGCAGAATTACACAAATAACTAGAAATACATCTGTTTGTTTGACAATTTTATAGCTCTAATGTTTTAAAGAAAGAACTAATGCAAGTGCTTTAACAAAAAAAAGTCGTACCTCGACTTTTTGTGCCTTCAAAGTGCTTTATTTAATAAATAAATACTATATAAAATGCCCCATTTCCTTCCATTGTAAGTGTACTTTAATGCATTGCAAAGTGCATTGCTTTATACGTGTTATTGATTGAACTAAAGGATGAGTTGAAATGATTTTCTGCTGAACGTTTCAAGTTCATTCACATTCAAAGCAACTGCACTTGAGTTTCTGCACCATCCACAGCCGAACGTTGCATCAGTGAGCCCGGGGGTCACCGATGATTAATGACGAGGGGGCGAGAGAGAATCTGGTCCCCTCCCCCCGGCCGGGCTCTAACCGGCCGTGGCACAAGGGGTCCGTCTGCCATCTGGGAGTCCCTCTCAGAGTTTCACCAATCAGAGTTGGCGGCTCTCTCCTTCACCAGTGCTTTTCTTTCTCTTTTGCTCGGCATTCTCGTGGCCGTTTAGACTGGCCCTCCTTTTGTTCCCCCCCTCCAGGCTTGCCAGTGTATGTCAAGAGGCCAGCGTGCACCTCCCTACCCCAAGGGAAAAGAGGGTTGGCATTTTTTATGGTCCTTGTGTGGCTGATTCTACGAGGCCATTAAGCCCCGCCTCAAGTGGTGTCACATGCCAAATGACCCTGAATGGGGTCAGTTTCAGGCACAATGAGTTGTATGTTGATGCCACCTCCCCCCGCTCGCCCCGTCTGCTAAGTATAGATTAACTATAGACACATCTGCGAGGAGGCAAAATCACATGCAGATCTTGCAGGAAACCCTTAAATGCATGAAAGGCCTTTCAGCGTCCAATGCCCATGGTCGTGGCATCTGCTGCACGATTCAAATTTGCATTCGAAAATGTTGCTCTTGGTTAAGGCAAGCTTGTAGTTCAAGTTGGTGATTTGAACAAACCTGAGCCAGATTTGGGCCTGTAAGAAACCACCTAGAAAATGTTGTAACTGCAAAGCAACAGGCTGATAAACATCATTTAGCAATTGTAAAAATGCACTCTTAAAAACACTGGGTTAAAAACAACACAATTTTGGTTGTTTTCAACCCAAGGGCTGGAGAAATATAGGACAGAACACATGTTGGGTTAACTTTACCCAGCAAATTGGGTTGTTTATTTAACCCCGCATAATGGGTTGATTCATTTTTACCATAATACCAGCTTTTTTACTTCATACATGAATCAATGTTTACGGATTAACTTAAAGGGATAGTTCACCCAAAAATGAAAATTTGATGTTTATCTGCTTACCCCCAGCGCATCCAAGATGTAGGTGTCTTTGTTTCTTCAGTAGAACACAAATTATGATTTTTAACTCAAACCGTTGCTGTCTGTCAGTCAAATAATGCTAGTGGATGGGAACTTCTACAATAACAGTAAATAAAACTTGCTTAGACAAGTCCAAATTAAACCCTGCAGTTCGTGACGACACATTGATGTCCTAAGACACGAAACGATCGGTTTGTGCGAGGAAACCGAACAGTATTTATATCATTTTTTACCTCTAATACACCACTATGTCCAACGGCATTCATCACTCGATTCATTTGGTCTGATCGCGCTCTGACAACAGCAGTGATGTCTCGCGCATCATTGAAGTATATGAGCGAGACATCACTGCCGCTGTCAGAGCGCGATCAGACCAAACGAATCAAGTGATGAATGCTATTGGACATAGTGGTGTATTAGAGGTAAAAAATGATATAAATACTGTTCGGTTTCTCACGCAAACCGATCATTTTGTGTCTTAAGACATCAATGTGTCGTCACGAGCCGCAGGGTTTAATTTGGATTTGTCTGTCGTGTTTTATTTACTCTTATAGTCCAAATTCCCGCTGACTTGCATTATACCACTGACAGACGGCAGCGGTTGTAGGTAAAAATCATCATTTGTGTTCTACTGAAGAAACAAAGTCACCTACATCTTGGATGCGCTGGGGGTAAGCAGATAAACATCAAATTTTCATTTTTGGGTGAACTATCCCTTTAAATCCTCCCCAAACTTTTTTTTAAATACTCCTCACAACCACTAGTCTGCATGATAATTCCTTTATTTTCAATTATATTTTATAGTATAGCATATTTTATATTGTTTTATTTCATATTGCCTACTGTGACTGACTCCATAACCAGTCCATAAATAATCAGTGTACAATTCTGAGAACATATTTTAACATCCTAAGTACTTTTTATTCTGTATCTTTTTTAATAAAATCATAAAATTTTATGCAAGGCATCAGGTGTTTCCATAACACGAAAAGAACTGATGCAACACTCGTTTAGGTGACTCACATCGCGCCCCTGTATGTTGCTTTGCATAAAATGAAACGATATACAGAACAATAACGAATTTTTAAATAAAATAAAATGTACACAAACCTGTATTTTCCTGAAGACATGCACCAATTTGATGGAGCTGTACTGATCTCTCCTGAAGAGGGTGCAAAACTCGCGATAAATAACTCAACCCCTCGGTTATGTCTGACCCAGGATCTGGGTTACACTAAAACTACCTGAACGCTGGATTGTTACGTCTGACCCAGGATCTGGGTGACACAAAAACCACCCGAACGCTGGGTTGTTACGTCCGACCCAGGGTCTGAGTGACCCAAAAACCACCCGAACGCTGGGTTGTTACATCCGACCCAGGATCTGGGTGACACAAAATCTACCCGAATGCTGGGTTGTTACGTCTGACCCAGGATCTGGGTGACACAAAAACCACCCGAACGCTGGGTTGTTACGTCTGACCCAGGATCTGGGTGACACAAAAACTACCCGAACGCTGGGTTGTTACGTCTGACCCAGGATCTGGGTGACACAAAAACCACCCGAACGCTGGGTTGTTACGTCTGACCCAGGATCTGGGTGACACAAAACCTACCCAAAACGCTGGGTTGTTACGTCTGACCCAGGATCTGGGTGACACAAAAACCACCCGAACGCTGGGTTGTTACGTCTGACCCAGGATCTGGGTGACACAAAAACCACCCGAACGCTGGGTTGTTACGTCCGACCCAGGATCTGGGTTACACAAAATCTACCCGAAACGCTGGGTTGTTACGTCTGACCCAGGATCTGGGTGACACAAAAACCACCCGAACGCTGGGTTGTTACGTCTGACCCAGGATCTGGGTTACACAAAATCTACCCGAACGCTGGGTTGTTACGTCCGACCCAGGATCTGGGTGACACAAAAACCACCCGAACGCTGGGTTGTTACGTCTGACCCAGGATCTGGGTGACACAAAACCTACCCGAACGCTGGGTTGTTACGTCTGACCCAGGATCTGGGTGACACAAAATCCTACCCGAACGCTGGGTTGTTACGTCCGACCCAGGATCTGGGTGACACAAAATCTACCCGAACGCTGGGTTGTTACGTCCGACCCAGGATCTGGGTGACACAAAATCTACCCGAACGCTGGGTTGTTACGTCCGACCCAGGATCTGGGTGACACAAAATCTTCCCAAACGCTGGGTTGTTACGTCTGACCCAGGATCTGGGTGACACAAAAACCACCCGAAACGCTGGGTTGTTACGTCCGACCCAGGATCTGGGTGACACAAAACCTACCACCCGAACGCTGGGTTGTTACGTCTGACGACCCAGGATCTGGGTGAACACAAAAACTACCCAAACTCTGGGTTGTAATGTCTGACCCAGGATCTGGGTGAACACAAAACCTACCCGAACGCTGGGTTGTTACGTCCGACCCAGGATCTGGGTGACACAAAATCTACCCAAACGCTGGGTTGTTACGTCCGACCCAGGATCTGGGTGACACAAAAACTACCCAAACGCTGGGTTGTTACGTCTGACCCAGGATCTGGGTAACACAAAACCTACCCAAAACGCTGGGTTGTTACGTCTGACCCAGGATCTGGGTGACACAAAAACTACCCAAACACTGGGTTGTTATGTCTGACCCAGGATCTGGGTGAACACAAAACCTACCCAAACACTGGGTTGTTACATGTCTGACCCAGGATCTGGGTAACACAAAAACTACTCAAACACTGGAAAAATACCCCCTAAAAAACAACAACAAAAAAAAAGGCTCAACCCTGGACTTGGGTATAAAAAAAATCACCCGATTTTTTTTTTTTTTTTTTTTTTGCCACTTTTGTTCTTTTATTCCATATAACATGCTCAAAGACGTTGTATGTCATTTATTTGCATGCAAAGACTTAAAATGTTTGCCAAACACCTTCGGTTCAGCCTTTTTGCTGGGCAGTTTGCATAAGAAGTGTTGCACCAGGTGTCGGCCTCACCAGTACAGCAGCTGCCCCTCGAACCCTGGATTAATGCAGGAGAGAGGGGGGGAAATACATGCGAGCCCGTCCGGCAGAATTGAGTCTATTCTTCTCTTTATTTCTTTCACTCTTTCTTTCACTGGGCTGAATGTAATGGCACAGACTGCCAGGCTGACAGTGCAACGGCCCAAAAGAAATGACCCTACAGGTGGTGGGCACTGCGAGAGTTTAGCATATTGATCCTTTCACATGGAATAGTACAGCAGCCTCTCAGAGAGACCGTCCCCCTGCTCTCTATTTACACTGTGCCATGGCGCTATACAAAACAGGCTTTAGGGCGACACATAATGGGCTCCTTTGCCTGAGCTTGAAGGGCCACAAAGGACAGGGAGAAGAAAAAAGGTTTAATGTGAAATTCTGATGCCTTTTTTTTCCTATTTCTTTGTTCTTCGTCACACATGATGATGCTAGACTGGGTAATTCAAAGGTACAGTTGATTTTTGAAAGATGCAGGATGCTGAAATTGGTGCCATGACCCGTAGGAAAATGTTTTTTAATCATATGATGTATTAATGTTCAACTAACTGGATTCACAAACCAATATATATAAAAAAAAAAAAAGTAAAATAAGCACATTTCATGAAGAATCCAGAATAATATGTATCAAGGTTTCCATAAAAATATGAAGCAGCACAACTGTTTTTAACATTGATAATCAAAAAGGTTTCTTGAGCAGCAAATCATCATATTAGAATGATTTCTGAAGGATCATGTGACACTGAAGACTGGAGTAATGATAATGAAAATTCAGCTTTGATCACAGGAATAAATTACATTTTACAATATATTACAATAGTTGATTTGTTATAGCTAATACTTAACAATATTACTGTTTTTACTGTATTGTCAATCAAATAAATGCAGCCTTGGTAATAGACCTCTTTATAAAAACGTTAAAAAAAATCTTACCAACCCCAAACTTTTGAACAGTAGTTAGTTTATTCTTCCTCAAAATCAATCATTGGCAGAACCGTTAAGGAATCTGGATCAGAACCAGAACCATTATATTCCTTGTGATTACAGTGTGTTTATGTGCGATGAACTCTTGCTGTTTAGAATGCAATGAATGTACCTGCTCCAGTGAAGTCTGGCCTCTAGGAACAACATTTTTAATCAGGAACTGTCAAGCACAGTTGATTAACATTAATGGGTCACATGGGCAGAGCCCCCCACCATATGTATGCAGATTCACAGAGGGTCTGACATCAAACCGCAGCTCACGGATGGCATCAGCGGCTCTCGGCCCATTCATCACGGTCATGTTGTGTTAGTTTTGTGTGTGTCGGAGAGAGCAGAAGGTCTGTGACCAAGATCACACTTACGGCCTCGTTTATGTGCTTAAAAGGATACGGTGAGGTCTGTAGCAGCTTCTACTAATAATACTATGGTAATACTGGGATCTTTACTCACCGCTCTCACCATGACCTGGGTATTAAAGCAGCAGATGACAAAAGTGCATTGTGCGCTTAGAATAAACGGAACAATATCATGCGTTGGTGTGGTCTTTATAGTTATTTATACAACAGTTCTTTCTGGTTCTCGGATCTGATTGGCTGAAAAGCCATGCGATATTCTAGTGATAACAGCACTGCTACATTTTCACCATTTGTATTACTCCACTTTAAGCGACTGTCATGGTGGCCGAGCAAATCCACCGCATTTTTTACAAATATTCCATGAACTGTAGTTTTTTTTTTTAGGTGAGAATGTAGTTGTTTAGACCTGAAATATGTGACTCATATTGAATCATAGCGCCTATTTTCCAATTTGTTTAGACGTTTCAGAGATGCGAGCTCTAGGCTGCCGTTCAGTGCTCGAGTACCCGCCGAGAACAGCTTCATTTTGGCCAGTGCTTCAGGATTTGCCGCTGTCTCTTATCGTCATTAAACATGAGATGTAATTCATTTTGGGTACACAAAACAGGCAATCTTTGGTCTTATTAATCTATTACTTGTTCCTGAGCAAATCAAATTGGGCTATGTTAAATTTAATAATTTAATATTAAGGCTATTCTTAACTTACATCCTGTAGAGCACTGCTTTTGTACATTTGACTGAATTGTACTATTGTGTTTATTTCCTATTGTCATTTATAATGGCTATTGTTGTTAATTTAAATATTGTTGTTCAATAAATATTATATTTATATAAATGTTGTATTTGCTATTGCCCTCAGAGAAACCAACACACCAGTTTGTGTCCTACCACCACAGGAAATCGTTAAGAACAACTTACCTGTGATGAAGGATCACTTCTCAGACCCGTGTTTCTTGGGAATATCCCGGACGAGCCCCCAGCTGTTAGGGTCCATTAGTAGAAAGTTACATTAATAAACCATTAGATGGCAGCAAACTTTACGAGTGAATGAGTCAGTTGCAAAAGACTTTTAAATGTACTTTTGTAAACAAAGGGCATTGTTTTAGCGCTGTATGTTATGGGAAATTCCTTTAACTAAAAAGGGCAAATACAAAGATCGCTTTCCTCAGTGGACATTCAAACGGATCTTTATAATGGATATAATATTATGGACATCGACCTGAAGAATGAATGTTATATCAGACACAGGTAATGCTCGCTCAGGCGATCTCTCTCTATTAATAATACTGTACAAAATACAGTTTCAATAAAGCGACTCAACATTCCTTTGTTACTAGTTCTAAAATGACGTTTTAGAATTAGTAACGGAGCCTTGGTCAAACTGTCAACTTGAGATTTGAATCCGTGGCGGAAGGAAGTAGTTCTACACAAAAGAAGGTTTTAAAGACACTCCGTTGTTATTCCTTATTTACACACTCGTGCCGTCAAACTATTGTATAAACACAATATCACACTCGTAGCCATGCGATACGGCTGTATATCAGCACGCTATGATTACCTATGGCCAAATCACAGCCGTGCTGATATACAGCCATATCGCATGGCTATGAGTGTGATATTGCTCATCTATAGTTAGTGTGAACGGGCCTTTAGTTTAAAGTATTCTTGGCACGTTCTCATGACAACCAGCTACACATTAAAGCCCATAATCTCTAAGCTCATTAAAAATTAGAGTAGCAGTGCTGCGGTCGCTCACTGGAGCACTAACACATGCACTGCCCACGGCAATCCCATCAGAACACGCCCTCGTCTAAACAGAGTCTGTTTCTGCTCAGTTCGCTGTGATGTTCAATAAGTGCAGTTGCAGGTACTGCGCTTCATTCTGCTCATGAGTTGCAGGTGCAGCGCTCAAGAATCCTCTGTGGTCTCTGCGCCAAACCTGCTTTGAAACACATTCAGTGGCATTCTTTATGCAACAGACCCCCACCCCACCCACAGCGCCTCCAGCCGTATCACGGGCAGAAGGGAGGGGTTCAATTGCGCTTTCTGAAAATTGCCCTGTCGAAAATAAATGGGCATGTTTCAGGAGACGGGAGAAATCAGTGGCAACACCTTTTTATTGCAGCCCACTCCCACCTCCCCCACCCTGAAGTGCTGAGGGAACCGTTGCCATGGCAACCCAGTATTTCTACTAATGTATGGATGTGGAAGTGGAATTCCTGGAGACAGTGAGGCTTCTTGTGCTTCAGTTCTCTTACAAAGCAGCTTCAGCTCTCAGATCTCTCCCTGTGAACTTACAGAGAACTACAGTAGTATGAACTGCTTTGGCCTTTTTAAAGCCCAAGAATTAAAATCAAGGAATATAAATATTTTACAGTACCACTGTATTACTGATTTTTATATATATATATATATATATATATATATATATATATATATATTATATATATATATTAGACGTGTATACACACACACACATATATATATATATATACACATATACATGTACATACATATACATACATACACACACACACACACACATTATATATATATATATATGGTAAATGTATGTTGTTGGGTGTCTGTGTAATGTGGACTACCTAACATTTTTCAACATGGAACTGCACAACCGTCTTTGGTTTATTGCTGTATAACAAAAACACAAATATTCTTAATTGAATAAACATAGGGAATCAATACAGAATTCAAATGATGTGCAATTGGCCATTATAAAACTGATTTTGACTCTAAATTCTGATTTGAAGAGCCTCGTTTGAAGCCGTTACTTGGCATAAGTTTATCCCAATTAGGAATAATAATAAAACTGAACATTGGCGTCTTTTATCATGTTGCTAATCTGCTTTGCATAACGTATAAGAATATCCCTTACTTATAAAACTGTAACAGACAAACTCTTGTGGTCTATTGTATTATTTTACAGTGTTCAAACGTGGCTCATCCAATTAGTTGTTATAAGGGGTTTGTACAGGTTACATGTGGAAGCTCCATAAATGTGATGGTCACCCTTAGCAGGATTAGCTCAGCAGTTCTGCGGCCGGCTACATCAAGCAATTAAATATTAATGGCGTGAGGAGTCATAGCATCTAAACCGTCCTCGAGGTATAACACACAGAAGGGATGGATCAGGTTCGAGTGCCTACGATGAATAATGGAACGCAATCATCGTGCATTACTGACGAGAGTTTCAAATCGGTGGTGTCGTCAAAGACTACAAGGAGAACATTTTTTTCCAAGTATTTTAATAGATGATTTCAGGTCCATTTCTGTTCACAAATACATTTGATTGATTATACTGACAGCAATGAAATGTTAAAAGTGCAAATGTGGACAAACGGCGTATATAATCAGCAACAGCTTTTCATGAGGTTAAGAAACGTTCCTGTCATGTGACACTTCTCTGAAACGTGTTTTCACCGACAAACATGAACATTTCATGATTGAACACAGAACACAATTCAACAAGTGACTTGATTGTCAATGATGCTAATGGTGATGCAAATCAATTAAAACAATAATTAAAGGGATAAAACGTCAACATACACAGAAATAATGTCTTTTCTGCCATATTTCTTATTGTCACAAATATCAGACGCACATATATACATACAGATGAACATGAGCATAGCTTTTATAATTTATTGTTGCTATAATAAGCTAAAATAAGCTCTTATCTTTAAGTAACATTAAAGGAAAATTATTCATAGGACTAAAGCTTTTGTCTCTAATGTGTAGAGATTATTTCATATCTATTCACGTACAGTGAGTAAAAAAGCAGCGAAACTACGACAGCTAATGAGGAATAGCGACTATACAGCAAATCTCTCATCGTAACCCCACCGACGCAATGACCATGACACTCGCCGCTCCCCATTTTAACCACTATGAAATTACATCTTCAATGTTTTTAGGAAAAATACATGCCAAATGACACACATAATGATCACCAGATATTCTATAAAGTCAGTAAACTACATTTTCTTTTTGGATTGAAGATCCCTGTTAGGAGTTAACACACAAACAACATCTGAGTGAATCTCATGAAAACACAAATCTAAGAAAATAAAGCCTATTTTCAGGAGCATTAGGATATTTTGCATTTATTTATTTATTATTTGTATTTAATTGCATTTTTCTTATCATTACTGTAATGCATTCAGACGGTGTACTAGTTTTTTTTGTAATTCTCATTCTCTCAATTCTATGGAAGCTTGTTTCCACCGTGAAATAAAAAATAAAAAAAGGTAATTGCGACTTTTTCTCTCACAATTCTGAATTCTTTTCTCGCAATTGCGAGATTATATCAGCGATATAAAGTCAGAATTGTGTTATAAAGTCAGAATTGCAAGAAAAAGTCAGAATTGCAACTTTATAACTTTGCAATTCTGACTTTATTTCATGCAATTCTGACTTTATAACTTGCAATTGAATGTTATAAAGTCAGAATTGCGAGATATAAACTAAATTCTGAGAAAAAAGTCAGAATTGCGAGTTATAAAGTCAGAATTGTGAGTTATAAAGTCAGAATTGTGTGATTAAAAACTCGCAATTATGAGAAAAAGTCAAAACTGTGTGATATAAAGTCAGAATTGCAAAAAAAGGTGATTGCTACTTTTTATTCAGTGGCGGAAACAAGCTTCCATACAACCCTGATTCTCAGTAAAATAAAGTTTTTTTGTATTATAGTAAAAAAACCTAATTTTTCTTTATTTAAATCCACACAAATTAAAGGCAGTAGAACAAATACCTTCATCATGACATATAAATATTAATTGGCGGCATTTTACATTATATTAATAAGAAATTGTGGTTAAAAATGTATATGCACAATGTCACAATGAAAAAAAAACCTTAATAGTCCCAAAAATAGACAATTTTCTTGCAAAACTAATTTCTATAATTTTCAGACCACTTCCTGAAAGGTTTCGTGAGATTCACCCATTCATCACTGCAAAAAAGGATGTTCTTCCTCAGTATTTTTTTCTTATTTTCCAATACAAATATGTAAACATTCTTAAATCAATTTACTTGATATTAAGTCTAGTTTTATGAAAAATGTATTGAAATTAAGTTTTTTCTTAAAACAAGAAAAATATCTTACAATGGGGTCAGCAAAAAATAATTTAAAAGTTTATTTTTCTGACCTCACTGGCAGAGACTTTTTTTCATAAAACAAGACTTGTATCTTAAGTCATTTTGCTTCTCCAGTAAATGTATCTTGATTGAAGAATGTTTCGATATTTGCACTGCAAAACACTGAGGAAGAAACTCATTTTTTGCAGTGCAGTGCCGAACACGACGTACAGACAAAACACAACGGAAAAACACTGATGTATTGCATAACACGGGTCATTTGCTGACGGCACACAATCTACAGTGCAATCTGTGCCATAGTCTTAGAAAATGGCTTCCTGGGTGATGCAACTGAACCCAGTAAAGATTCAAGTAGAGTTAAAGGATGTATTTCTACGCATGGAATGTCAGAACTCGCGCACAAACCGTCATGGCAGATGCCTTAAAGGGAGATAAGAGGACATACATGCAGCTTTAGGAGTACAGCGGTTCACTAGAGAGGCCCTGAGGCAGCCGGACAGGAAGGGACACACCTGGACGCTGCGATCTGGGCCAATCAGAGTGGGTGAATTATTCAAATCTGTAAAGTGCTCGTCATAAAGGATTTTAATAGACTGATAGTGACTACTGATCTCAATCTGAGGCCGGTGAAGAGAAGTCGGATCGAAGGCGGATGTGCGGGTCCGGTCTCAGTATGGGATCTGGTTCTGGTAGTATTGGAGCATGTCGTAGGTTTTGCTCCTGTATCGAAGAAACAAAGAATTTAATCATAAACGTTTATGGTAACACTTTACAATAAGGTATCATATGTTAACATGAGCTAAAAATGAAAGCTTCGATAACAATAAAGCTCTTTCTTTGAATATCATGTGACAAAAGTGATGTGTGTTACCTGCTACTGAGGAAGCAGCGCTCGATGACTTTAATCATGAAGGCCGCAGCTTCCTTCTCGCTCATATTGGGGTTGAACCTTTGCCTGCCGAACACAACGAACAACGATCAGTGTTTCAGAGGAATAAATGACAGATTATAGCATTAAATTATGATTTCATATTCAGTAACGTACTTCAGGAGTTTGATAGTCTGTCCTCTGAAGCACGGCAGCCCTGTGTCCAGCATCAACGTCACCAATGACACGACAGCATCCATATACGGCCTGAGATGAACCATTAAAACAAACACGGTCAAGTCAACATTTATTTCTATAGTGCTTTATACAACCTAGACTGTTTCAAAGCAGCTTCACAGTGATAAACAGTGTTAATAACAGTGTTAACCATGTAAAATTCTTCAATTACGACCGAAAACACATTATTTTTTCCCATATTCTCCATTGTTGCAGCTCCTCTCTTCCCAGTCTTTCAGTAACGCTCTGTTCAGTTCCTGTCTCTATGAAGCCCCTCCTTCTGAAAAGCACAAGCTGCTCTGATTGGCTGGCTGGAGCAGTGTGTTGTGATTGGTCAAGCGCTTCGAGCATGTTTGGGAAATGTACCGCCCCTTACCATAACTGCCAGTTTCAACACTCAACCAGGCCCCGCCCCTTTATTCTGCGTATGAATTATTTAAATGAGGAATATTGTGACGTGTTCGTTCCTGGAAGAAACTCAAGACTACAATGGAGGCGTTTCAGGGAGTTGAGAAACCGTGACACTGATATAGAGAATAACTCCTGCTGGAGGGACTTTGCAGACCTTTTTCATGCTCAGATAGCAACATTACACACTAACATGAAAAAAGCATAATAGGACCCCTTTAAAATATTCAGGTGGTTTGCAGCCAAAATCCTTCCCAGACACGCTCAAGTGTCAACACGTCTGACCTAATCTATCACCTCTGAGGATGCTGAAATATTGAACAGTGGCCCGTCTCACCTTACGGCCAGGTATCCGCGCACACACATCTCCATGAACCATTTAAAGGGCGTGGCCTCCATCTTGCCACCCATGATCATCACCATCTCGTCGGTCAGCTTGATGTCGGGCTCCCAGCCCAGATTCCCACCCGGAGAACTCTCAAACATGAAGCCAAAGTCTAGAAGACATAAATATATATATAAAACTATATGAAATAGAATTTTTTTTAAACTGAAATAGTATTTTTGTGCATTTTTCATAACAATAAACGTAAAATTAAGTAAGTTAACTTTTTTTTTTTTTAATGTTTCACTGCAGCAATAATTTGCCAAGTGTCGTCTTTGAAAAGAGCTCAAACTTCAGTCTGTGCTCCAAAGCATTGATGATTTAAGTTGGAAATTTCATTTTCAGGTCTATACTCAAAAAGTGAATAAATGGATTATAACTACAGCATAAATATAATTAAGTACCATAAAATCCCCTAAAAATGCAAAATAATAAAAAACACTTTCTAATTAAAATATAGTACATTCATTTCATTGAAATAAAAAATAAATAAAATAAATAGAGAGCACCAACAGGTTAAATTAAATAAAAAAATTAATAATTTAATTAATGTTTTATATTATATGGAATATTTAAAAATCATCATATTAGAATGATTTCTGAAGGATCATGTGACACTGAAGACTGGAGTAATGATGCTGAAAATTCAGCTTTGATCACAGGAATGAATTAGAAAACAGCTATTTTAAATTGTTAAAATATTTACTGTTTTTACTGTATTTTTGATCAAATAATGCAGCCTTGTCAAATAGTCTAAAATGATGGTACAAGAAGCCATGACTAACATTAGAAGTGGAATTTGGGGAGAAAATAAAATTCTACAAAATAATGTAGCCTTTTTGAGTTAAGCTAGCTAGACTGACCGATGTGAATAAGATGGCCTTTGCTGTCCAGCATGATGTTGCCGTTGTGTCTGTCTTTGATTTGTAACAGGAAGAGGAGCAGGCTGTACGCGGCCATACTGCGGATGAAGTTATATCGAGCCTTTGAAAAAGAGAGAAGCAACAAAAGGTGCATTAAAAATAAACGATCAGAACTGCATAAGCAATTCAATAAACACATTAGTTCATGCAAAACAGGAAGCAAAGTATGTTTATCATTTTCTATTCTCTCAAGTGTGGGTTTTTCATACACATCAGATGTTCATGTTGTTCATGATCTGTGTACACACACAAAAATTCATTGCATTTGTTTAATTTCTTTGTTTCAATCCTGGTTTAAATTGCACTGCGATGTGATGCGCCACGCATTACGTAATCACGTTGGAGGAGAAAATGAGATGAGAGAGTTCTTCGCCCTACTGCGGTACTTCCACCTACGTCACGTGTGACCTTTCCAACATGATTACGTAATGCGTAGCGCATCACAGAGCAGTGCAAGATGAGTATTTGTGGTTAACAAGTATATAATTTTAATTTTTTTATAAAATGAGCGGTAAAATGGTTTCTCTAGATAAGACTCTTATTCCTCGTCTGGGATCATGTAGAGCTCTTTGAAGCTGCACTGAAACTGACATTTGGACCTTCAACCCGTTGAACCCCAGTGAAGTCCACTATATGGAGAAAAATCCTGGAATGTTTTCCTCAAATACCTTCATTTCTTTTCGACTGAAGAAAGAAAGTCATGAACATCTTGGCTGACATGGGGGTATATATCTCTGCAGGGATGTTAAACATACAAAATGAAATGTTTGTCACCTTCTGGAAGGCCAGCGTGGACTCGTCTCCATACTGGTTTCTGAAGTAGTCGTACATGCCAAAGTCAGTCTGCCGGCCGAGCTGGTCACGGGACTTACAGTCGGGAATACATTCGATCACGCCACACTGAAAAGAATCAAACAGGAAGTCCAGGTTAGCAGAACTTCAGCAGGTTATCAACATGAAGTCTCAAAGGAAGCTCAAAGGTCACTCACTCCAGGAGCGGTGGCCACAACTCTGTATGGGAACACAAACAGGTCCAAACCCACGAGCTGAAAAATGTTCTTGAAGAGACCAATGATCTGAAGAGCGAGCATGTCCTGATTTGAGAGAAACAAATGAATCAGTCAATTTATTGGAGAATAATTATATGATTGAATTTCATGAAAACCCACACAGGTCACATTTCACCCCAAAATGCATTTTGTGCAATGTGTCCAAATGTTTTACTTTTAAATTTGTAATATATAAAAATACACACTATCATTCGAAAGTTTGGGGTCAGTAAGCTTTTTTTAATGTCTCTTCTGCTCACCAAGGCTGCAATTATTTAACCAAAAATAGTTATAAAAAGAGTAATATTGTAAAATATTATAAGAATTTAAAATAACTGTTTTCTATGTGAATATATCGTATAATGTAATTTATTCCTGTGATCAAAGCTGAATTTTCAGCATCATTACTCCAGTCTTCAGTGTCACATGACCCTTCAGAAATCATTCTAATATGCTGATTTGCTGCTCAAGAAACATTTCTGATTATTATCAATGTTGAAAACAGTTGTACTGCCTCATATTTTTGTGAAAACTGTGATGCATTTTTTCAGATTTCTTTGATGACTAGAAAGGTCAAAGATCAGTATTTATTTGAAATATAAATCTTTTGTAATATTAAAAAATGTCTTTACGATCACTTTTAATGGATCCTTGCTGAATAAAAGTATTAATTGCATAAAAAAAAAAAAACCTAAACCTAAACTTTTGAATTGTAGTTCATATATATAAAATATTGATTTTTATTTAATATTTTATAAATTATAAATTTTATATTTATTTATTTTTCACAGTTATATATATATATTATATATATATATATATATATATATATATATATATATATATATATATATATATATATATATATATATTCCCATTATTACAGTAATGAGAGTTAGATGTTTTTTTTTTTGCAATACAGTAATGAGATTTTTTTAGGGGAAAATGTGTTTGTTGAATGGTCCTGTTGAATGGTCCAACAATTTCTTATTTCTTTTATTTTTTATTTTGAAGTAAAATATGATACAGACTTGAGAGGCTTTGTGAGATTCACCCATTTACATTTAAATGTGTCCAAAAAAGAACTGATATTTCCCATGATACTGACCTGTCTGCAATCATCGCCCACTTTAAAGATGGCCGCCTGCCAGCAGACCTTTTGTGCCATCTCTGAACTCTCATCACCTTCATCTGGAGAGTCTGATGGGCAGCGCAGACCTGCAGACAGACAATGGGCCGCTTAGGTGGATAACACAGAAACTGCATATATATTTCTGCGAGTTCATGGCATACGAAAGGTCGTGTGCGACTCACCCTCTTTTTCAAGCTCGCTAACTCCACACCTCTTAACTTTGAATTTTGCCAGATAAGGGGCTTTGGCAGCACTGTAAAAACAAGGTAATGCTAATGACCTCATAAATCACATGTGCAATGTAAACGCATGTTGTCAGTACTGCAGATAGCATGTGAGCAAAAGAACAAGAGTTCACGGTGAGCTGTGGTGATTTGCGATACCTCTGCATAGGTGTTCCTGACTTGTAGTCGATATCGAGGACGATAGCTTCTGGATTGCTTGGCAAATAGCATCCTGATTACAGTGTTAGAAAAGTCATGAACAGATCATTTAAAAAAAAAAATGACACAAATACCCAAGTAAGAGCAACTATTCTTATCACAAGTAACTATTCAGATATATCTTAAAATGACCTGGCTGAACTTTGATTTCTGATAGCGCCTTCAGACACGCTCTCTTCCTCTCATCTCCTTTTGGAACAGGCCTGGAAAACAAGAACAACATGCTTTGATCTCTTTTCTATTCATGTACAGTGCATTATTATTATAGGTATATTTTGCATAAAGAAAGTGAAGCTTATTTTAAATTAAGGCCCACACAAAGGATGATAAATGCTCCACTGTGACCTTCCCTGAGCTACCTTGCCTTTTGAAATTATTTTCTGTACCATTAAAAAAAATAAAAAATACCCCAAACTTTTGAATGGTAGTTCATATATATAAAATATTGATTTTTATTTAATATTTTATAAATTGTAAATTTTATATTTATTTATTTATTTTTCACATTTATTATATATATATATATATATATATATATATATATATATATATATATATATATATATATATATATATATATATATATATTCCCATTATTACAGTAATGAGAGTTAGATGTTTTTGTTTTTTTTTTGCAATACAGTAATGAGATTTTTTTTAGGGGAAAATGTGTTTGTTGAATGGTCCTTAAATTAAGCAACAACAGTTTCTTGTTTCTTTTATTTTTTATTTTAACATGCTTTGATCTCTGTTCTATTAATGTACAGTGCATTATTATTATTATAGGTATATTTTGCATAAAGAAAGTGAAGCCTATTTTAAATTAATGCTGACACAAAGGATGATAATGATAAAGATATAGTTGTAAAAATTGTTCTAAATATAAAAGAGTTTACACCACAACTATAACAATACCGACACAGAGGATTCATAGCGTTGAAATTACTTTCAGAATGATTTTTTTTCGGCTGATGAACGATAAAAACATTGACAGCCAATCAGAATTTGTCCTGCTTCAAAGAGCTTGAGCATTTAAAGCGGCAGACGACAAAACTGCGGAGCCATTATAAAAAATATTATACACTTGCACTTTTTTTTTTTCACCATACAAAAATAAGAATCAGACTTCTAAGTGATCAACTTTTGGTGGGGGAAAGGTTTAATTAAACAATGCAAAATATCTTAATAGCTTAATTAGGGGTTCAAGCACGTAGGGCTGAAAGTGGAATGATATCCAATTTTACCATATAGGCCATTTTGCATTTTGTAGCAAAATGCTGTTTTTTTTTTTTAAAGCATTAACATATCATTACAAAACTCAGTATGGGTCATCAGCACGATGTCCTAAAGGAGTTTTGAGACAGCACCGCCTAGTGGTGAAATCAAATATTCATAGGCTCACAACTTTTTATGTGGTTGACTTATTTTCATGAGAGTCATCTCCTTTGATTCCTGAGTCCAACGATACCTAACATGCTGTTTCGATCGAGACGAAACCATAGAAGATTCAGAAACATAGATCGTTGGCTATACGTTAAAGCCAAAATTTTGATAGTAAGTGACAAAAAAATGCAAAGTCGTGCATGGGTTATTTTTTATGTATACTCATACTTCAACATATCTATAACTCCTAAACGAAATTAAATATTTTCACCAAATTTGACATTTATGGGCACATAAAAAAAGTGGTGGGATTGCGCCTGTTGGTGGCGCTATAACTGAACAAAATATTACATTTCCACCAACTACAATAAAGTATGTTATTTTACTGATGATTTTACTTTTGCTTGCTGCTTTGTGCTTGGCCCCTTAATGGCTGCTTGGAGCTATATTTTTATAATCTTTATTTTTGAGTTGAAAGGAATATACCCATTATCAGGGCTCTCAAGTCTCACGCACTGGGCGTGAGACACACGCATTTCAACCCGTTCACACGCTCACACGCCACACCTTGTATTTCTCACGCAGAGAAATCTCCAGGATAACGCACAACAAGTTGCGCCGCTATTAGAGGAATCAAGCGAACAGCCAATCAGAAAATAGAATTACTGTATCCGGGTAAGATTTAGATATTCCCGCCACAAAAATATTTATGTTCTGATTCCAACGACACATTCTGTGATTCACGGGCTCGCGCACTGATTCAGATGCTCGCTGAAGTAGTTAGCTACAGAAGAGGACATCTGTCAGTCACATTGATTCACATCTGGCTACAGACTGATCGTGATCGATGTGGGACCATATCCTATGAGTACAGTAAGTCATCTCATCAAATTGCTGGGGAATATTTGTGTCCAGGCAGCTGGTAGGTTAGTTAACAGTTTGTCCAGAGTACTTTTACGTGAACTTGCCTGCCTAGTAGTGATGGGCATTTTTCCAAAATATTCGAATATTTGGGCTAGTAAAAAAACGAATATTCGTGTATTTAAAGCTGCAGTCCGCAACTTTTTTTGTGTTAAAAATGTACAAAAATTATATAATGAGAATATACAACATGAATCCATTTTCCAAACCGTGTTTTTGTCTTATCCTGAATCATTATGGTACACTTATAATAAGTGTTTATATTCGGACTATTTCAGACCGGACTGGTAGGACTCGCCGCAGAGTATGTAACTTCGTGACTCGCCATAGACATACTATGAGACATACATGGAGAAAAGTAGCTCCGGCTAGAATGTTCCGCCGCAAGACGCGTGCAGTTCTGTTTATTAACCGCTAGAGGGCCAAAAATCGCGGACAGCAGCTTTAAATTACGATTATTTTGAGAAAATGAGAGACGTTTTTTATTTATTTTTTATTCAAGTTGTCGTCACCATTTCTGAACAAACTTATGATTAGGTAATATACACAACAAGTTTGTGTTTTATCTTAAGGTTTTCATCCAGTTTAAAACATTAAACAATATGTGTAAACAAAAAATATAGGCCTAAAGAACAAAAGCATTATAGGCTCAAGCAGCGAGCGGGAAAAAACACTAGTAAAGCAGAGCGCGCCAGTTATCGTGCAGAACGTAACGTACATATAAGGTACACTAGTGTCGGAATATGGTTACCATGTTTATATTGTTTCACATTACAATGTTGAGGAAAAACAACAATATAATGTGTATGATTATATTACCATTATCTATCTCTCACACTCACTCACTCACATACACACTAAAATGCTAAATTAAATAAATATTTTTTTATTTGTGCGAATTTGTGTCATTTTTCATATCAGCTCCCCCGTCCCCACCCAAACCCCCGTCGCCGCCGCCGCCGAAATCTCACTCTGAACTCAGTTCAAAACTTGAGAGCCCTGCCATTATATGTTTCTAATTGCCCCCTAATGAGGTTCCATTCCAGTTAAGATGCCGTCTAGGAAGGTAACTGCCTTTGTAGGCAGTAGTGTGACAGTTCATATGTGGTGGACGTACTTGATAATGGCGGAGACGTTGGTGATCTTGTTGAAGAAGTCAAACTCGCGCTGGTAGAAGTCTTTAGCGGGGCCCGACAGAGAGTGTGTGATCTCTTCCACCATCTGCTCCAGAAGCTCACCGATGTCCGCTGTACCACAACACAAACCCAGCACTCAATAAATACACATTAACTTGTATCTCTTAGCATGTGTTCACACTTTCAGGTTCTTTTGGCTCTTTTTCATTTAGCTCTGGTTCACTTAGCATTCACACTGTCATTTTTAACACCAAACCTAAAGATCCAAAGCAATGCTGTGTGCTTGGCTAAATGCCCTCGCTGTATGTGTGTACATATGATGGTATTTTTACCAGCTGAGAACTCATGAAGAGCTTAAATAATGTGTGAAGAAGTCAAAACAGTGCCATGAATTCCTCTGCAGCACACAAACAAAGATTTGCTACGAGGAGACACGGTTCTGACACCGTAATGGACAGCGTAGCTCCTAGGACAAGAAGAACCAGGTATGCTTGAGCATTCTGTCCTTTTTAGGCTCACATCGTGTGACATCACGTCCTGTTTTTGGTTCATTTAAATGACTTTGGTCCATGTTGCGTTCAGTCGAACCACACCAGAGTTCATTTGGAAAGGTGGGAAACATCTTAAACCTAACATCTTATGTCATTCTAAACCTAATGGGCTGCTATAAATATTTAACATTGATATGTATTTTGTCTTCCTGGTTATATTTATACTGCTGTATGAGCTGCCATGTGACTGTGAAAAATGATTGACAGGGAGAGAGCCAACTCCCAGTTTCTGATTGGCTAATGCATGCATGGGCCATGGTCAGATGCTTTTCCTGTTCAGCGTGATTTCTAAAGACTGGTCGGATAAGAGCAAGTTCATGTTCCCGTAGCACATAATAATGCCAAACTCTTGTTTACTAACGTTCAAAAGTTTGGGGTCAGCACGTTTTTTGTTTTTGAAAGAAGTCTGCTCACCAAGGCTAAAAACAGTAAACAGTAATATTGTGAAATATTATAAGAATTTAAAATAACTGTGTTCTACACGGATATATTGTAAAATGTAATTTATTCCTGATCAAAGCTGAATTTTCAACATCATTACTCCAGTCTTTAGTGTCACATGATCCTTCAAAAATCATTTTAATATGCTGATTTGCTGCACAATGAATTTGATGAATAGAAAGTTATAGCATTTATTTGAAATTCAATTTTTTTGTAACATTCTAAATGTCTTTACTGTTACATTTGATCAGTTGAATGCATTCTTGATGAATAAAATTATAATTTCTAATAAAATTTAAAAAAAAAATTGTACTGACCCCAAATTTTTGAATGGTAGTGTATGTAAATTTGGATTAATCTGGCTAATAATGGCAACTAACTGGACGCATTCAGACTGAACTCTGCAGCAGGTTACGTACGGTCTTTCTGATGGCCTTCCTCGTCCAGATAGATGTTGGTCTTCATGTTCCATATGAACTGATGAGCGAGGAGCTGGGACTTCTGTGCGGCCCACAGGATGTACTCACGCACGTAGCCCATCTGTCAAAAATGGCAGGAAACATGTTAATAACAGCCCAGGGGTGAATGAAATGACTTCTTTGCGAACAAAAGGCAGAGGTAGCTCAGGAAAGGTCACAGTTCACTCTTCCTCACCTTGTCATACCGCAGCGCTTGAACGATTTGAGGAATGTAAAACAAAATGGCATCCTGTAAGAAAAACGCAAGATCAAAAAACATTTCAAAATTATATTCTGTTTCTGCACACAAAGAATAAAGTGACATAAGGACCACAATTATGACACTTTTGTGCTGTTTAAAGCATGAACACCCTTTAAAACATTCAGTCATATGGGCTTGGAAAGACAAGAGTGTCTCATTTTTTCAATGATCACACACATTAAATTGTCACTCTTAGTTTGCGTAAATAAAAAACAAGCTTTGTCATTACAGCGGAAGACCAGAAATATCTTCAATATTATATTTGACAGTGGGAGGTCTTGGAGTCAGAGAGGCTGAGAACCGATGTTCTAGCGCCGCCCTGCTGGTACCTACGGGAGGGAAGGAGCGAAGGACTTTGACTCCATACTGAGCGGTGAGTGGATGGGGAGGGTACATGCTGGAGAAGTACGAGAGGCCGGTGGGAGGATCCGCAGGAGCCCAGCACAAGATGTGGCTCAGCTCTGGAGAATCAGCATCAATGGTGTGCCACGTCACCAGGAACTATGGGAAAAACACATCCAACATTGAGATTGATCTTTAGCATGTAGTGGCAGTTCATGTTCTGTTGTGGCTCTAACCTTCACTGCCTCCGGCACATCACTAACAGCACCAGGATCCAGTCGAACCAGACGGGTCACTTCAGCTACAATGGCATCTGCGTTTTTGAACCTACAAAGAAAAAAAAAAGCTCATATGTTGACATCAAAACATGAGCTCTGTAACAAAACCTTCTAGGCAGAATCCTGGACTGAAAAAAAAACCCTAATTTTGCTAATCAAATCATGCAATACAAAAATGCATTAGTAAACACAAATAATATAGTCCATTTTTAATTAGGCTGAGCTATTTTAATTTTCAGTATTGAATGAATTATGTACATACTGTGAAGTGTATATCAATATTCGTTCATTTAAAATGAATTTTTCACACTGACACAGTGCATTCTATAATTGAATTCTCCACAAATGCTACATTCCTGAAAAACTGTTAAAATTGGACTAAAATTGGTAAAAATTAGATTGATAGCTTAAAAGGTAAAAAGCCAAATATTTTTAAAACATGTCAAAAGACTCCAATTATTCATCATTAATATTTTTATTGCACTGCAACATTATTTTCATGACATTTAAGCACATTTGCCCAAATTCTCATTACTGTAATGCACCAGAGGTTTTACATTTGAGTTTATTTGTAATTCTTTTGATATGACTGTCTCATTAGAATGTAAAAGATTTTAAACATTAATATAATATAATATAATATAATATAATATAATATAATATATGTGCTGTCAAACGATTAATCGCATCCAAAATAAAAGTTTAAGTTTTGTTTGTGTACTGTGTATATTTATTATCTATATATATATAAATACACACACATGCATGTATATATTTAACAAAATATATTATATAAATTATATATAAATATATAAATAAATATGTATACATGTAAATATTTCTTAAATAAATACATGTATGTAAACATATATTATGTAAACACAAACTTTTATTTTGGATGCGATTAATCATGATTAATCATTTGACAGCACTAAATGTAATGTAATGTAATATAATATAATCTTTTTTGCTTTGGGATGTTTTGGAATAATCAAAAAATGTGCATAAAATAGGTTTTATTCATTGTGCCATTTAAAATATATATTTTTTAAATTCAAGCCAGTGCATTCTAGGATTGTATTCTGCACAAAGGATAAATGCCTAAAACATTGATAAAGTTGCCTTAAAAATTGGTCAAAATGAGATAAAAGAGAAGGTAGCAAATGTTTTCCTTCACATCAATATGCCCTAAAATGCAGTCTAGATAGACAGCTCACTAGAGTTTGGAACAGAGCTAATATTCTTGTTGTTGGCGTACCTAGCTGGAAGCTGCATAGCTAGGTACGGAGCGATACTCCAGGCCAAATTGACATTGTCCTTCCACTGTTTCTCACTCAGGTTGATGTATTTGGATCTCCAGTTGGAGATGCTGGTTTCTACCGACTGCTCGGTGGCGATGGCCAGCTCCTGTGTTGATAGCGGGTTGTACCATGTGGTCAGTCGCTCGATCTCACTGGCCTGTAAAGACAGCGCAAAGACGCTCAAGACACAGGAGTTCATTTGTTTATCAGGAACTGAGGATGAAATCAGGCTGGGGGAAAAGGCGCCCCTTACCAGTAAGGCCAACAGTAACGTCCTGCGTTTCATGTAGTACTTGTGTAGCTGGGTGCCTCTGTTGCTCTTTTTGGACATGCCTATATTGAAAGGAAACAACAGAAGACATAGTAGCAGAGCTGCATGAGGACTTAACATTAGTCTAGCTGGACCGCGGCCATATAACTGTGAGCCACTTATAGAGGTGCTTCTGTAATTCTTTAACTACTCTAGCTGCTTAGCATTCAGAGCTGGTGTTACTAGTGTTATTTTAGTACCATTGAGATCCTATTGTAATTTTTATTAATTCTTTGTAGCTTTTATTTTTATATTTTGCATTGTCAGTTTAAATTTATTTAAAGTTTTAGTCATTTTGTTGTATTTTTGTTGTTATATTACATATATATATATATATATATATATATATATATATATACTTACAGTGGGTACAGAAAGTATTCAGACCCCCTTAAATTTTTCACTCTTTGTTATATTGCAGCCATTTGCTAAAAGCATTTAAGTTCATTTTTTTTTCTCATTAATGTACACACAGCACCCCATATTGACAGAAAAACACAGAATTGTTGACATTTTTGCAGATTTATTAAAAAAGAAAAACTGAAATATCACATGGTCCTAAGTATTCAGACCCTTTGCTATGGCACTCATATATTTAACTCAGGTGCTGTCCATCTCTTCTGATCATCCTTGAGATGGTTCTACACCTTTATTTGAGTCCAGCTGTGTTTGATTATTCTGATTGGACTTGATTAGGAAAGCCACACACCTGTCTATATAAGACCTTACAGCTCACAGTGCATGTCAGAGCAAATGAGAATCATGAGGTCAAAGGAACTGCCTGAAGAGCTCAGAGACAGAATTGTGGCAAGGCACAGATCTGGCCAAGTTACAAAAAAATTTCTGCTGCACTTAAGGTTCCTAAGAGCACAGTGGCCTCCATAATCGTTTGGGACGACCAGAACCCTTCCTAGAGCTGGCCGTCTGGCCAAACTGAGCTATCGGGGGAGAAGAACCTTGGTGAGAGAGGTAAAGAAGAACCCAAAGATCACTGTGGCTGAGCTCCAGAGATGCAGTCGGGAGATGGGAGAAAGTTTTAGAAAGTCAACCATCACTGCAGCCATCCACCATTCGGGGCTTTATGGCAGAGTGGCCCAACGGAAGCCTCTCCTCAGTGCAAGACACATGAAATCCCGCATGGAGTTTGCCAAGATGGTGAGAAATAAGATTCTCTGGTCTGATGAGACCAAGATAGAACTTTTTGGCCTTAATTCTAAGCGGTATGTGTGGAGAAAACCAGGCACTGCTCATCACCTGTCCAATACAGTCCCAACAGTGAAGCATGGTGGTGGCAGCATCATGCTGTGGGGGTGTTTTTCAGCTGCAGGGACAGGACGACTGGTTGCAATCGAGGGAAAGATGAATGCGGCCAAATACAGGGATATCCTGGACGAAAACCTTCTCCAGAGTGCTCAGGACCTCAGACTGGGCTGAAGGTTTACCTTCCAACAAGACAATGACCATAAGCATACAGCTAAAATAACGAAGGAGTGGCTTCACAACAACTCCGTGACTGTTTTTGAATGGCCCAGCCAGAGCCGTGACTTAAACCCAATTGAGCATCTCTGGAGAGACCTAAAAATGGCTGTCCACCAACGTTTACCATCCAACCTGACAGAACTGGAGAGGATCTGCAAGGAGGAATGGCAGAGGATCCCCAAATCCAGGTGTGAAAAACTTGTTGCATCTTTCCCAAAAAGACTCATGGCTGTATTAGATCAAAAGGGAACTTCTACTAAATACTGAGCAAAGGGTCTGAATACTTAGGAGCATGTGATCTTTCAGTTTTTCTTTTTTAATAAATCTGCAAAAATGTCAACAATTCTGTGTTTTTCTGTCAAAATGGGGTGCTGTGTGTACATTAATGAGAAAAAAAAATGACCTTAAATGATTTTAGCAAATGGCTGCAATATAACAAAGAGTGAAACATTTAAGGGGGTCTGAATACTTTCCGTACCCACTGTAAATACATTTTGTCAGTAATATTGTGAAATATTATTACAATTTAAAATAACTGTTTTCTATTTGAATATATTTCACAAAGTAATTTATTCCTGTGATGGAAAAGCTGAATTTTCAGCATCATTACTCCAGTCTTCAGTGTCACATGATCCTTCAGAAATCATTCTAATATGCTGATTTGCTGCTCAATAAACATTTATTGTGTACAATTGTACAAAATATTTGTGTAAAATTTTTTTTCAGGATTATTTGATGAATAGAAAGTTCAAAAGAACAGTGTTTATTTGAAATCTAATCTTTTGTAACATTATAAATGTCTTTACTGCCACTTTTGATTGATTTAATGCATCCTTGCTGAATAAAAGTATTCATTTCTTTAATTTCTTTTCAAAAAAATAAAAATAAAAATTCTTACTGACCCCAAACTTTTGAACGGTAGTGTATAATGCTACAGAAGCTTTGTATTTCAGATAAATGCTGTTCTTTTGAACTTTCTATTCATCAAGGAATCCTGAAAAAAAAGTACACAACTGTTTTCAACATTGAAAATAATCATAAATGTTTATTGAGCAGCAAATCAGCATATTAGAATGATTTCTGAAGGATCATGTGACACTGAAGACTGGAGTAACAATGCTGAAAATTCAGCTTTGCCATCACAGGAATAAATTACTTTGTCAAATATATTTAAATAGAAAACAGTTATTTTAAATTGTAATAATATTTCACAATATTACTGTTTTTTACTGTATTTTTAATTAAATAAATGTAGCCTTGTGAGCAGACGAAACTTCTTTTAAAAACATTAAAAATCTTAGTGGTTCCAAACTTTTGAACTGTACTGTATATATGCATATTTATCTAATATATATTTATATCTAATATATATTTATTAGTGCTGTCAATCAATTAAAAAAAATAACTAATTAATCACACATTTTTCTTTAATTAATCATGATTAATCACATCCAACATTACCGTTTTAAATCAGAATTTTATTATTTTTTTATTGTATATTGTTGTGATTTTTACCTGCTCTGCCAAAATTTATAGATTAATCCTTATTAAAGCTACAAAAGTTATTCAGTCAAGAGCAGTGATTGATTAATGACAGATAGCAGCAGGTTTATTAGGCTGCTGTCACTTTAAGACCTGACGCACATGATGCAGATCTAAAACACATTCGATTTTCTCATAACTCTTATGGTCATTTAAGACTTTTTAACTCTTTTAAGACTGTGCACGCCAATAACAGGCATTTTAATATAATTTTTTGTGTTTGTGTCCATTCAAGAGAACTCAATGTGGTACTGGAGCGCTGTCTGAAGCGTGTTTTGGGTGTTTGTTCACAGAGAGCAGCTTCACAGACATCGTATTTAAGTATGTATGTACTTGAGCGTCTTATCACACTTGAATGGTTTAAAAGCACTTGAATGAATGATAGTGTGATCATATAATGTAACACTAGCCAAAGGATGCCAGGAAAAAATGGATGCTGTGTCAATTGCGTTAAATATTTGTAATGTGTTAAAATGAAAAACAAAACAATTTTGCAAAATTAACGTGTTAATTCTGACAGCCCTAATATAAAATATATATATTTACATTTTTTATATATTAAATAACCCCAATTTTTTGTTCAAAAAACAAAACAGTAATTAGTGACACTAGCTCGTTTCCATCAGCTCAGAAAGCATTTCTTGCTCAGCTAAGTGTAGTGCTGCTGACTCTTAACAATCAGGGAGATCATAGCATTAGCAGGTGCACACTGGCTAAACAGATTAAACTATTAAAACGAATCAGGATCAGCGAGCAGGCCTAAAGACCTGTTGCACATTTGAGCGATACCTGATTTCTTAGAGGTGGTGGACATCCCGCTGGACAGGGGGTAGGTGTTAATCCAGCCCTGAGTGCTCTGCTGCCGGGAACCCACAGTCATGTCCATGTTGTTCCTGGGGTCAGTGGCGTTCATCACCGACAAACTGTTCAGGGACGGATCCTGGTTGTCTGTGAAAGGAAATGTAGTCAAGCAAAGGATTTTGCAGAATTTTATTCTCCTTTCTGGTACTGAACACCTAAACTATTTGAGTGAATCTCATGAAGAGCTTGTACGGGTCATAATTCTCCCTAAAATCAAAATAAAAAAGCAATTATATTTAGCCTGAAGAAAATGAAGTCAATTTATTTATCATTCATATTTTTATTACATTGTGACATTATTTTTATGATATTTAAGCTTCAATGCATCCAAATGTTTTACTTTTGAGTTTATTTGTAATACCAATTATTCTTTCAGTGATTAATCTCATTAGATTTTCATTTACATATGTCAATGTCATTTCAGATTTTATTTGGTCATTGATAATGACTCAAACTGGAAACGATTTTACACATATTTTAAAAAGTACTATTTCTAGCGCCATTTCTTTGTGTAAAAAATCTTTTGATGGGGAAAAAAATAATGAGGGCACAAAATAAATAAAGTAAAATAAAATCAAAATAAAATAGTTTTGTTTTGGGAAAAAGTCTTCTGATTTAGAGGTGAAATATGACCTGGACACACATACATATATATATATAGACACATATATACATATATATATTTTTTTTTATTTATTTATTTGATTAAAAAAAAAAAGTGTGTATATATATATATATATATATATATATATATAAAATTAAAAAAAAGAAATTTATTAATCGCATACTTTTCTAATTAATCACGGTTAATCACACCTAACATTACAATTTTAATTATAATTATATTTTTTATTGTATATTGTTATGTTTTGATGGAGAAAAAAATAAGTACACTAAATAAAATAAAATAAAATAATATTTATAAAGGGGTTTTTTTTCTACTTTAGAGTGACAGTTTTGTATTGTTTTAGGAAAATGTGTATAATTGTCAAAAAAAAAGTCACTGCAAAAATGGCCCTAAAATATATTTCTTCTGATTTAGAGGTGAAATATTACCTATATATATATATATATATATATATATATATATGTCAAATAAAAAAAAAAGTAATTTATTAATCGCATACTTTTCTAATTTTCTAATTAGAAAATCACACCTAACATTTTTAATTATAAACACAATTTTAATTATAATTATATTTTTTATTGTATATTATTATGTTTTGATAGGGAAAAAAATATGTACACTAAATAAAATAAAATAATAATATAATATAATATAATATAATATAATATAATATTTATAAAGTTTTTTTTTTTTCTATTTTAGAGTGACAGTTTTGTTTTAGGAAAATGTGTATAATTGTCAAAAAAAAAAAAAGTCACTGCAAAAATGGCCCTAAAATAGATTTTATATATATTTCTTCTGATTTAGAGGTGAAATATGACCTGGACATGTTCTTGACAGGTTCTGTGAAATTCACCCATTAAGTGATATGTAAATTAATTTACATTTTTTAACCCATTTTCAACTTTCTTATCCTTTTACTATTTTGTCTATCATCATTCCAGCACTTTTTTCTCCTTTCCCACTCCCATTTGCTTTAATGCATTATTAACACACAGCATTCGAAGAAGTGAAGCCTGCAAATGATACATTCGACGAGTAAATACAAAGCGAAGCAACAGATTTGTGGTGCTGTCTGGCGATGTAGCACATCACACGATGGAGAGGCTTTAAGGGACGAATGAAGTCTCAATTAGTTCTCTGGTACTGAAATGATCATGCATTTTACATGAAAGCGCTAATGTTCTGATGAGATCATGTTTTCTACGATGGATAGAGAAGGGTGGTGGCGCTACAGGGGTGGGGGGGGGAGGTTGGACGGATACATTTGTCAATTTGCGTTTAGCGACAAATTGATAAATTTGGCCGCCCGGATGATTGTCGTGCATTTTTAGTATTGGTTTCAAATTTGCAGCCATGCAAATTTGAACCATATAAACATGCTCCTGCTGCACTGTAGTTGTACAGTTGTAGCAAGAGAGGCTTACTTAATATCGATATCGGAGAAGTGCTGGAAACGATAAGCGATCCGAAAATCCCAGCAGATAGGGAGCTTTGAGGGGGATTGGAGCCAAGCTCACCAGGTGGCACGAGCTGGCTAGCAGCTAGGTACTTCTTATCGGAGAGGATGTTGGCGTAGAAGCGGATCATTATGCTGATGTCCTCGCGCAGACGTTTGTCTCCCTGTGTGGGGAACTTCGATGAGACGCTGAAGAAAAAAAAAAGAGAAATATAATCAAGATTCAATTCATTTACTAAAGGACAACAAGCCAGAGACTTTTTCAGCAGCTCTGGTTCTGGAAGTATTTCTCAAAAAGCATTTATTATATCAAAAACTTTTTTAATAAAAAAATGTTATTATATCAATGTTTTTTTTTGCAGTACCTGAAATAATCAAAGGCGGTGGAGTAAATCTTTTCCCGCAGGACATTACGGATGGTGGAGTTGGTCACTACGTCAGAATGCAGGAGGGCAAGACCGAGTGTCAACAACCTGCATGAAGAGAAATACTGTAAAACCTTTTTTTTTTTCTTTATGTCAGCTACAAAATAACAGTGTAAATGTAATGGACTACACTGAAAAAAAATGATGTTGGATTTACTTACTATTTACTAGAAATCGGTAGTAAATTTGACAAATAATTACAAAGAAATGGCAAGTGACACATTAAATTAAATGTGAAATTTCTTGCAAAACGTACTCCAATAATCTTTTTTAAAACAATTTTTTACAGTCTAGTCTTCTTGCTAACCTGAAGCGAGGTCCAATGGCCGCCACATGGCGGTTCAGGCTGCTTTTTGGGCCACCAACATTGAGAGAGAGAGACCTCTGCAAAAGACTGCCGAAAATTTCCACCTGATCCGCACTGCTGTATTTGGCGATCTCAAAACGCTGGACCAGAAACTATAAAAATGGGAAAAAAGACAATTAATTTGATGAAATAAGTGCTATTTATGCTTTCACTTTCTTAAAGGTGCCGTAGAACGTCTTTTTAAAAGATGTAATATAAGTCTAAGGTGTCCCCTGAATGTGTCTGTGAAGTTTCAGCTCAAAATACCCCATAGATTTTTTTTTATTCATTTTTTTAACTGCCTATTTTGGGGCATCATTAAATATGCACCGATTCAGGCTGCGTGGCCCCTTTAAATGCTCGTGCTTCCCGCCCCCGAAGCTCGCGCTTGCCTTAAACAGCATAAACAAAGTTCACACAGCTAATATAACCCTCAAAATGGATCTTTACAAAGTGTTCGTCATGCAGCATGTCTAATTGCGTAAGTATGGTATTTATTTGGATCTTTACATTTGATTCTGAATGAGTTTGAGGCTGTGCTCCGTGGCTAAAGCTAACATTACACACTGTTGGAGAGATTTATAAAGAATGAAGTTGTGTTTATGCAATTATACAGACTGCAAGTGTTTAAAAAATGAAAATAACGACAGTCTTGTCTCCGTGAATACAGTAAGAAACGATGGTAACTTTAACCACATTTAACAGTACATTAGCAACATGCTAACGAAACATTTAGAAAGAGAATCTTACAAATATCACTAAAAATATCATGATTATCATAGGATCATGTCAGTTATTATTGCTCCATCTGCCATTTTTCGCTGTTGTCCTTGCTTGCTTACCTAGTCTGATGATTCAGCTGTGCACAGATCCAGACGTTAATACTGGCTGCCCTTGTCTAATGCCTTGAACATGGGCTGGCATATGCAAATATTGGGGCGTACATATTAATGATCCCGACTGTTACGTAACAGTCGGTGTTATGTTGAGATTCACCTGTTCTTCGGAGGTCTTTTAAACAAATGAGATTTATATAAGAAGGAGGAAACAATGGAGTTTGAGACTCACTGTATGTCATTTCCATGTACTGAACTCTTGTTATTCAACTATGCCAAGATAAATTCAATTTTTAATTCTAGGGCACCTTTAAAACCCAATCCTTGTTCTAACTTGTACTATTCTGGACAACGTATTGCTAGCTGAAATTCCTCATTTCTAAGTCGCTTTGGATAAAAGCATCTGCTAAATGAGTAAATGTAAATGTTACTAAAACATTTGTCACACTAAATTAAAGCGGAACTCAGTAAGATTTGCGAAGCTCCCCCTACAGGTTCCTTCAGTGAATCACACTGTTGTAAATACTCCAAGCGCAGCTCTGGACTACAGCGACTACAACGCTCACCAGCGCAGTAGTTTTGCAAATACAGCACAAGAAATCTCGATGGAGGTGGGTAATTTTCGAAATTGTCTTATAAAGTCATAATATATACATTGTTTTTGAATTACCGTAAAGCATTTTTCACTCTCGCGTGAACGTGAACATGAGGCGAGATTGTTTCGGGTCGGTGCAACTCAACTTGCAAGTGCTGTATTCTGCCGTAGACGTGCCAGAAGGGGTTAGTGCTCGCCTCAAACACACCACTACAAGTCAATTAACCATTGTAAGGACTTTTTATGAACCATTTATGAAGGTAAAAAAGTTACTTAGTTCTGCTTTAAACAGAGCAAACTGTTTGTTCAAACAGAGCAGTTTTGTATCAAAATGAAGTAAATATTTTACTGATACAGCAGTTCTATTTCAAGAACGACCCCATCACGATAGAGGAGAGTGAGATTTCCTCTCAAGCAGCCTTCAAGCTATTTCTGGTGTGTATCATAAGGAGCTTTTGGGCGGGGTAAATCTACAGCTATGGAAATGCCCGTAAGCTTGTACGGATAAACAAGGTAACAGGAAGTAACCTCAATCCAGATGTAGTGGGGCGTGACGTCAGGCGGGCAGGGGATGGGTTGACTTTCCTCTGAGGCCGCCAGAGGATCCGCCTCCACCTGGGCGTCGGAGAACAGCCCCATCTTCAGCTCGACGGTCATCTGCCACGCGCCAGCCATCTCCCGCATGAACTGAGCACAAAATGAAGTTGAAAAGATATGCACGTAATATGGAACAGTATTCATCTAATGTAAGAGCAGAGATTTTTGCAACACCACACACAGAATACTAGCATACTGCGTAGATCATATATTATACATTACATATATTTATGCATTTACATATGTGTCTTACCGGGACTTCAACACCTGTCCTTCCAGCCAGGAGCCATTCCCAGCAGGCTATAGCCGTTTCCATGCCATTCTCGGTAAACATCTTTAATGGAGACCAGCACAGTTGATGCAGTAGCTGAGGGTCCCATTCTACACAATAAAAACAATACTCCATTTACTTTCTTAAAGGGGTCCTATACATTTTTGTAATGTTGTTGTTTGAGCATGAAAAAGGTCCTTCCAGCAGGAGTTATTCTCTATATTAGTGTCACTGTTTCACTCTCTGAAACGCCTCCATTGTAGTCTTGAGTTTTCTTCCGGGAACAAACCCGTCACAATATTCCTCATTTAAATAATTCATACGCAGAATAAAGGGGCGGGGCCTGGTTGAGTTAGTTAGTAGTGTGTTGAAACTGGCGGCTATGGTAAGGGGTGGGACATTTCCCAAACATGCTCAAAGCGCTTGACCAATCACAACACACTGCTCCAGCGGACCAATCAGAGCACATTGTGCTTTTCAGAAGGAGGGGCTTCATAGAGAAACTAAACAGAGCGTTAGTGACAGACAGAGGAGCTGCAACAATGGAAAATATGGGAAAATAATGGAGTAACATGCCTTTGGAGCTGATCAACAGCGCAGCCATTTTGAACATGGCTTCAGTGAAGGCTTCTGGCTGGCCTCCGTCCAAAGCTTCATTCATCTGACGCATCATCAGCTTATTCAGATCCGACGTGCTCCTCGTGGCCTCTGAGAAATGGATCATCCCTGCCACCTGCATACGAGATGTGAGGAGTTAAGTCTCTTATGCTTCTTTCATAAAATACTCAACAGCCTCTGCTTTATTATTTAGCACTACCTCTCCAGCATAGCGGTTTCTAAGGTTGAGTGAGGCCATGAAGTTGGAGTAGTCTTTCTTCACACATGTTGGTCTCTCTGTGAGCTGAGTGGTCTGAAATGAGAGAGAACATACTTTACTATTTATGAAAATCACAGATGAACTAGTTAATATCCCTTCAGCATGAACTAAAGCACAACACAAGTTGTTCATCTTACACCCAGACTGGTGCTCTGGCGATTGTATCCGGCAAAGTGCAGGATGCTCTCAGTGGCCATAGCCAGACCCGTGTGCTGAGACAGACCCGACACCCAGTTCTGATGTTTATTCAGGTATTCCTATGGATGATACATTGATGATGTTAAAAAAAATCATTGCAGAAGATGATACTGTTGAAGTTAATTCTCTGTTGTTGTTTTTTTAATGGGAAGCCAAACCTGTAGGTGAGATTTGGTGACCGATGGTGCCCATTTCATGGCCTCTTTAAGGATTTCTCCACAGCGGGCAGCGAAGTCTTTCACTATGCTCTACATGTGACATATGACATCCGAAATGTATCACTAACAAATATGCAATAGCATGCTTTTCCCAATAATTTAAGTAAAAATTAAGTAGAATGTATATATATATATATATATATATATATATATATATATATTTATTTTTTTTTTTTTTTTTTTTTTTTTTTTTTTGAAATTAAAAGTAAAAATTAGTAATACTAATTATATAATATAAAAATATATTATATTAATAATATCTAATGTTAAATTAAAATATATTTATAAACAATATAAAAATATTTATTTTTAATAATTATATTTTTATTTAAAAAATGTATAAATAAATAAATAAATATAATATACACGCTTTGATATATGCATGCATGTGTGTGTGTGAAAGAAAAAGTAAAAATTAAGTAACAATAATTATATAATATATAATATAGTAGCAATGAAATAAAAATATACAATGTTAAATTAAAATATATTTATAAAATATAAATATATTATAAAAAATTTTTTATTTTTAATAATTATATTTTTATTTAATAAAATGTATAAATAAAATATACACGCTTTGATATATGCATGTATGCATGTATGTATATATATATATATATATATATATATATATATATATATATATATATATATATATATATGTGTGAAAGAAAAAGTAATAAATGAAATAAAAATATATAATGTTAAATTAAAAAAACATTTATAAAAATAAAAATATATTTTTAATAAGTATATTTTTATTTAATATAAATGTATAAATAATAAATAAATATAATATAATATTAATATTTATAAATATATTATATACAATATAATAAATATTGTTACAAGTTCATATTCCTGTGGTTTTAATAAGTGTAAAATAAATAAATAACTCAAGTAAATGTACCTCTCTGGCCTCATATGTATCCGGCACTGTGATGCGATACGGGGTGTCCGGTATGTCATAATACGGCTGGTCTTTGTGGATGTCCTGAAAAACAGTTGAAGAAAATCAATAAAGTATCATAAACATCTCCTGTAACAAATCTCCATATGAGTAAACACATTAACTTGATCTGAGCAAAGGAAATAGCACATACAGCGCTGAGTGAAAGAGACAGGGTCTGTAATATATCCAGCATGGTCCTCAGGACACGACCGCTCCACAACAAGTGTGGAAAACTAGAAGAAAAACACGGTTACTTTGAACGTTCAAGAAGAAGAAATCCACCTACTGTTTGTGAGATGACTGATAATCAACCAATCCACATAAAAACACTTAATAATGATTCTTAATCATTTCTACAGAAACAACATCTCAACAGAATAGTGTTTAGTATAGTCTGGAATTATTTTCTGTGATTGTAATAGAGAAGCACCCACGTCTCAGCGAGTCCTGACAGATATTTGTCAGCCACTCTTCGGATTCTCTTGTGAATGTGGTTGAAGTTGACCAACAGGAACTGAGCATGACTTTCTAACTCCTCCTCATGGGCTTTGGTCTTTTCCTAGGATGAAAGATATCTAATATTAGAGGACAACAACAAGTGGTTCATGTCCTCAATCTGAGTCTAGTTAGGAAGAGATGTTCACGTTTTCATTTACCTTGTCAGCCATCATCTGAAGAAAGACATCAAAGACCTTGTCACCCACTGCGATGACACACTGCATCATTCCTGAGAGGACAAAATGGAAACATAATCACATCAGCTGTCAAATAAAAACATTTTTTAAACTTGAATCTTTAGGCAAGATGCCACAGGTGAATAGGGCAAACTGTAACTAAAAGATATCACCATTCTTCTCCAGCTGATAAATCACAGTACATTAAGACATTCAATTTTGTATTACAAGTTTTCTGAAATGCTATGTTTAACCCTTCGTTTAACAGCCCTTAATTGGTCCTTTTTCATGGACAAATTTGGGTACGAAGGTCTCAGGTGTGATCCCAAAAATTGTTTTAAATAAATGTCATGTCACTAACTTCGATAAAAAATTTTTTTTGTGATTTTTACATTTATTTAACTCTAAAAGTACCATATTTTTTATGTAAAATATGCTTATTTTTATGTTATATTTAATGTTTCTTTTACTTCAGTAAAAAAAAAAATTATTCCAGTAAGTTCAGACAGCCAAAACCTAAATATTTAGTGAATTTGGTGACATATGATTGTATAAAAATATCAAAATAGCAAAAATATTAATAGCATGTAAATAGCCCAAAAACTCAAAATTTGACCAGTGCATACAAAAACTATAACTATGGTTGACTGTAGCATCTTAAAAGAGGTTACAAAATATTCCTTAAATCATCTATTAACAGATGAATGGCCTAGCCCACCTGATTTATCCTTCTGGATAGCTCTGTCTTCAAAATAACGAAACATCACTTGGAAACGGTCAGAATCCAGCGAGCGTAACACCCTGAGAAGTTACAAGAGGTCATGTGACTGTTCAGACAAACAAATCATGAGACACAAGTCTAAAACAGTCCTCTGCTCCCTCGTACCTCATGTATTCCAGTCGGTAGACGGACAGCAGGTAGGTGGACATGGCAAAGTCCAGTTTATTGATGAGCGCAGCGACCTCAGGAGGAGGATCCAGCAGGTTAATGATGGTGCCCCTCAAATCATTCAGCTCGGCCTAGAAACACAAAGTTTTACAAGGTGAATAAAGATGCAAAATTCAGTGTTATTTTAGTATCACTGATATACTATTATAGTTTTTGTTTAAATACGTCTATATAGTTTTTAGCTTTTACTTTTAGTTTATTTAATTTTAGTTTTTTTACTTAAACTAAATGAAAATGAGGAATGTTGTCTTGGCAAATAGCTGTCTTCTTATATTTTATTTTATTTCAGTTCATATTTATTTTATTTCAATTAATGAAAATGTGGTCATGGTTTATATTAGGTGTCTTTCAACCAAATTTCGGAAAATTCCCCGGCTCAAACTTTTGATTTTGTTGATATATTTTCTGTAGAAAGACAAACATAGTGATGAAAGCCAAAACATTAAATGTCACAGATGTTTAACTTTTGATGCTCAACAAAGACTGCTCAACAGATTTTACTAATAGACCTACCAATCTCTGAGTAAAAATAAAATAATAATGCTGCCATCTTTCTAAAGTCATTTTTATAGCCCTGTAAATTAGCTCCAAATCTCAGGTGTAAATGATAATTTTGACCCCCCTCTTCAAAATAGTGGATTACTCAGTAATACTCAGTGTACCCCACTTGCAAATATTTTTGGCTTATTTTATGCAGAAATCTGACTAAACGTCATGAGGATTATGCTTAAAACAAGAAAAACACATTTGGTAAGTGAAACATTGATATAATAACTTTAATATTAATAAAAATTAATAAAAACAAGTCTTAATATCTTATGCAATTTGCTCCTCAAGCAATAATATATGATGTTTTTACAGCAAAACTACACAAAAATACTGTTTAAAAAAATGTTGCAGTGTTTTTAAAAGGGCAGCTCGACTCTAAACTGAAAAAAATGGTATAGGATTTATTTTCAAACAACTTTCACTTTAAATTTCACAAATTATAACAAAGAAATGGCAAGTAAATATACATCTGTGATATTTTATATTTTGGCTTTCATCACTATTCATCTTTGTCTTTTTAAAGAAAAATATGAACAAAAAAGTTGACATGGATTGACCCACATTGTAAAAACATGCATGTACACAATAAACGCACTATATCAAATTATTAATTACATTTTTAGTAATACAGTAGTCAAAGACACTTAATATAAAGTGGATCGAAAATGCTTTTACTTTTAGTTAACGATAATAACCCTGGTTATCATGTCGGGATTGACCAAAATTATCTGATTTAACAATACTGGAAGCAGAGAACAATCTGTCTTTTATAACAAGAAACAAAAGCAGTACCGGAGTGACCGTATCGTTCTTCAGGGCAGAGTTATACTGCAGCTCTGAGCGCAGCGGTTCTCCGCTTGGGAATGTCAGCAGGGGGGATTTGGTTGCGATCTCACACACTCCCTCATACCACTCCTCCGGCCACAAACCTGAAGAAGATTTCTCAAAATCAGCTGAAGATATCATCAATATTCAGATTGACATATGTAAATCAACTAATATTGGGGTATTATTAACAGTATTATTACAAGACTCAGATATACTTCAAGAAAAATCAAAGGATAAACTGGTGTGATGTAATTTTGAACAAAATCTGGTCAAATCAAAGTTTGTTTGGAGTTCGACACCTTTAAACTATCATTGGTCTGTGGCAATGATGTAAAATGCTGTAATGCTGCGTTCACACCATGATCGTAAATAACGTAATTTCGAGTGCGTAATTTCAATGCCTAAATTAATCTGCAGCTGTCAGGTGGTACAAGCAGTCACATGGTACAAGTAGGAACTATCAGAAAATTCCCAGCTAACAAATTATGAGCTATTATGAGTAATTATGTGCTTTTTACAAGTTAAAAATCTCATAATTAATAACATTATGGCGTTAAAGCACCTTAAAACCTTGAACACACTGGAGAACTGCTTTATAGTAGAAATTGAAGTTGTAACTCTAATTGAAAGAGACACTGACACCATTTTTTCATGTTTAGTACTGCAAAGCTGCTTGCTTTTAAACAATCTATTGTATAAAGAGTGCCGCATTGCAGAGCTGGTGCAAACACAACGACATCATGTGATCAGATAGTTTCTTAACTGCCATTTTCTCACCAATGTCATTTTTGTTAATTTTGCAATTGAATGGAAAGCACGCAACAAATATTTACATTCATCTAAACACCGCTTGCAGCAGCATGGGCGGAGTCAGGATGTTCACTAACGGTATATCGCTGCAATGGTATTTCTAACGTCTTTTTACCCCTTACTGAAGAACAAAAAAGATCTTTCTCATGAGTATATCGGGGCCTTCAGTTATTTTACCTGGTAATAATCACAAGCAATAGTACATTGTTTAATCTTCAACAAATAAAAAAAAGAAAATAAACAGCTACAAATGTAAAACCAAAATATATGTTGACTTATAAAAGTGATTTATAAATGACAAATATCTGACCTGAGCCCTCCACAGCGAAGCCCATCACAACAGAATACAGCCAGAAATCTCTGAACAGCTTTTGCAGTCTCGGTTTGGCCTCTTTTATGGGCGGCAAACGTTTGGTCAGCTATAAGATAAAACAATTAAATGATGAACAATGTGACACAATCAAGACTTAAAATAATAATTAAATGTGCAGACTGTGGGAAACCAAAGTAAAATACAGTGTGTTAATTTGATCACATTTTGCAACAAAAACAGTCTGATTTACCCAAGTAAGGACTTGTGCAAACCTCAATTTTATAATCTATTCCACTTTAAGTTTAATATATAAACATATACAAACATGTATAATAACAACTAAATATTCAATTCTAAATCATAAACTGGAAATTAACAGAACAAATCTGTGACAAGGCAGTGTTGACCAATAGTGAGTGACTAAAATTTCATAATATACAGTAGCTAGTGCACTGTAATCTATGGAAGCTTGTTTCCGCCAATAAAAAAAAAAAGGTAATTTTGACTTCTTATCTCACAATTATGACTTTTTTTCTCAGAATTGCGAGATTTGAGCTCACAAATGTGAGTTATAAAGTCAGAATTGCATGTTATAGTCAGAATTTTTCTGACTTTATAACTCACAATTTTGACTTTATATCTTGCAATTGTGAGAAAAAAGGTCAGAATTGTGAGATAAAAAGTCGCAATTACTTTATTTTTTATTTCATGGCGGAAACAAGCTTCCACAGTAATCTGCTATTACATGCTGTGTATATTAATAAAAAATAAAAAAAACATCCGTCACATTAAGGCAGTGTTGACCAATAACGAGTGACTAAATTTTTTAAATATATGTAGCGCACTGTAATCTGCTATTACATGCTGTATACAATTGTGTCACATTTGCAGAAATCCCATTCTTACCACAGCAATGACAGGAATGAGAACGCCTAAATTACCAGCGCTGCTGGATGCCTGAGGAAAAATGAACATAAGATACATTTAAAAGCATAAACACTACATTACTCAAATGCTCCACTGTCACCTGTGAATACAGAGGATAAATCCTTTTACAGCATTAACACTAATGATCTGGTCTGGATTAAAACAATCATTTCTGTTGCAACTTTCAGCAGACCACACTGCATTTCTACATTCACACTATATATACATAATGTGTTTACATTTACAATAACACTCCAATATAAAGAATGCAACACGTGCTACACAAGCATGCTTGTCCTACAATGAGGTAGAGAAATAAGGACTTTAATCTGAAGATACAATACCTTGAGGGCCGGGCCCTTCTCACTGGCTCTTTCACTGGCTCGTTTCCCCTCCAGTCCCAGCTGCACAAACAACTCCAGCAGATTCACCAGCAGCTCGTCGACCATCTGCTCTGTCTGCAGGTTCGCCGCGATGTTGGCCAGAGCGTTGATCACGGCCAGAGAACAGTGCCTGCACCAAAAATGAGTTAACTGACATGTTAAAGATGCTCTTGACAAAAATTAAACCGCAGTCGCAATGCATTTATGTGCTTTGATGTGCCAGTGTCATCCTTACTATGAATGTAAGTACTTTTAATGTAAGTAAATTTTCATGTGTATGTACAGTACAGTCCAAAAGTTTGGAACCACAAAGATTTTTAATGTTTTTAAAAGAAGTTTCGTCTGCTCACCAAGGCTACATTTATTTAATTAAAAATACAGTAAAAAACAGTAATATTGTGAAATATTGTTACAATTTAAAATAACTGTGTACTATTTAAATATATTTGACAAAGTAATTTATTCCTGTGATCAAAGCTGAATTTTCAGCATCATTACTCCAGTCTTCAGTGTCACATGATCCTTCAGAAATCATTCTAATATGATGATTAGTTCCTCAAGAAATATTTGTTATTATTATCAATGTTGAAAACAGTTGTGTACTTTTTTTCATTCCTTGATGAATAGAAAGTTCAAAAGAACAGCATTTATCTAAAATACAAAGCTTTTGAAACATTTTACACTACCGTTCAAAAGTTTGGGGTCAGTAAGAATTTTTATTTTTATTTTTTTGAAAAGAAATTAAAGAAATTAATACTTTTATTCAGCAAGGATGCATTAAATCAATCAAAAGTGGCAGTAAAGACATTTATAATGTTACAAAAGATTAGATTTCAGATAAACACTGTTCTTTTGAACTTTCTATTCATCAAATAATCCTGAAAAAAAAATATTGTACACAAATATTTTGTACAATTGTACACATTAAATGTTTCTTGAGCAGCAGATCAGCATATTAGAATGATTTCTGAAGGATCATGTGACACTGAAGACTGGACTAATGATGCTGAAAATTCAGCTTTGCCATCACAGGAATAAATTACTTTGTGAAATATATTCAAATAGAAAACAGTTATTTTAAATTGTAATAATATTTCACAATATTACTGTTTTTTACTGTATTTTTAATTAAATAAATGTAGCCTTGGTGAGCAGACGAAACTTCTTTTAAAAACATTAAAAATCTTAGTGGTTCCAAACTTTTGGACTGTACTGTATCTATATCTTTATGTATCAAAAGTTTGAAATCATTATTTGATTAAGATTTTTTTAATGTTTTGAGAGATGTCTCTTATGCTTAAAAATACAGTAAAAACAGCAATATTGTGAAATATTATTAAAATTTAAATAACTGTTTTCTATGTGAATATATTAAAAAATGTAATTTATTCCTGTGATCAAAGCTGAATTTTCAGCATCATTACTGTAGTCTTCAGTGTCACATGATCCTTCAAAAATCATTCTAATATGCTGATTTGCTGCTCAAGAAACATTTCTGATTATTATCAATGCTGAAAACAGTTGCTTCATATTTTTGTGGAAACAGTTACATGTTTTCAGCATATTTTTTAATGAATAAAAGATAATATTAACTTGAAATATTCATTCTTTTGGAACATTATAAATGTCTTTTGATTAATTTAATGTGTCCTTTTTTCTTTTTTTAAATCTTATTCATACCATTATTTTGAATAGCAGTTTATCATAGTTTCCACAAATACACAAAGCTTAATCAGCAAATCAGCATATTAGAATGATTTCTGAAGGATCATGTGACACTGAAGACTGGAGTAATGATAAATTAACAAACATAAATTACATACACACTCATATGTATATTATTTATTTATTTTAATTAATGTATTTATTTATTTTTAATTGAGCCAGAATTTGTTATTATTATTTCTTTATTAATTTTTAGTGTTTGTTGGTTTTGTTTGTTGCTGACATGGTGTTTATTCCATTCACACTTGGCACAAGTTGTTCACTTTGTATTAAAAATGGATGAAAATAGGTGAGAAAACTATGATGTGACATTTCAGAATATTCAGAAGGAATCCACAGGAAATAATCACCTGTATCCATGATCCTTGTAGTCTTTGGTGGAGTAAACCATCGAGCTGGCCTTCACACTTATCTGCTGGAACAAGTTCCAAACTTCCTGATAAATGTATTGCTGTCGGAGACAAACAGATGTAATGAGATATGTAGCACTAGTAGACTGACCAAAACAATCCCTATGACAGAAGACAGAGCTGTGGCCGTACATTTCCTGTGATGACCATACAGCCCAGCTGATCTATGATGAGGACGTCCAGCTGGGACGGCGGCTGGCAGAACTTCTGCTGTAGGATCTGTAGGATGGGCTCCATCACACGGGGAGTGTCTCTCAGAGCCACGGCAATGTGTCCTAATGCTCGATGGTGTGATCTGGGATGAGGTGGGCGTCCCTGCAGAAGAGAGACGAACATTTCACACTTTTAAGCATTAACTTAAAAATAACAGACTCATTTTCTTAAAGTCACCATGAAATCAAAATAGTCATTTCTTATTTTTTATGGAATATTGCAGTATTTATTATAAATGATTTATTCGTGAACATCAAAATATTTTTTTAATTCATGTGGCTTCATAATCTTTAATCAAAATAACTTCCCCTCCTTCTTGCAGCAACATTTCTTCTCTGATGACGTGTTTACTGGTGTTAGGGCGGGGCAACCTGTCACTCACATGAGATCCACCAATAGCAAACCACAACCATCTAATCAATTCCTGATGGACGAAATCAAGCCCCGTCCTACATTTTCCCTACAAAAAAGACTATGTACTTCTGTTGCCGGATTTAAAGGCTACTTTAGATACTTTAGGCTACTTTTAGAAAGAAAAAGAATAATTTGAAAGATTTTTAACTATTTAATGACCAATAAAAAAGAATGTTGGATTAAGATGGATGAGATTTACTGTCAGAGTTCAATAACATACTTGTCATTTTCCTGCGAGATGTACAGACGGTTGGAAAGACTGGCAAGGAAAGCCTCAACGATGACTGAGTCCATGGTCAACCCTGCTTTTAAACACCTAGATCAACAAAAATAGTTACGTATTTGTGTTTAGAACTGTGGTTATGAAAAACTGCAAAATCATACTGTAGAACCATAATAGATTCTTAGAAAGTTCAAAAGAACAAGACTTATTTGAAATAGAAATCTTTTGTAAGATTATAAGTGTGTTTACTGTCACTTTCGATCAATTTGATCTTTGATCATTTCTTTTTTTTAATTCTTACTATCCCCAAACTTTTGAACAGTAGTATGTCATTACAGAACCACATAAAATTGTATGTCGTAATTAAATTCATAAAATTACAGGTTATAGATGAAGTTTACCTGCATATATTGTCGATGGAGATGTCTCGGAGCTGCTCGTACATGGATGGCTGGCTCTTCTTACTGGCGTGAGAACTGAAGGTGGACTGGGAATGCTCATTGGTCACATGGATCTTGATCTCACCTGTTCCTGTTTAGTGGGAAATGGAGTTAGACTACTTGCACTGAGCCAACTGTTTACATTTCTTAAAGAGGATCTATTACGCTTTTTTACGTTCATCTTTCTTTAGTGTGTAATGTTGCTATTTGAGCACAAAAAAGACCCTCCACCAGGAGTTATTCTCTATTTCAGTGTCACTGTTTCTGAACTTCCTGAAACGCCTCCATTGTAGTCTTGAGTTTTCTTCCGGGAATGAACATGTCACAATATTCCTCATTTAAATAATTCATATGCAGAATAAAGGGGCGGGGCCTGGTTGAGTTAGTTAGTAGTGTGTTGAAACTGATATGGTAAGGGGCGGGACATTTCCCAAACACGCTCGAAGAGCTTGACCAATCACAACACACTGCTCCAGCCGCCCAATCAGAGCACATTGTGCTTTTCAGAAGGAGGGGCTTCATAGAAACCAGGGATGCATTTAAGTCCACTTTTTAATGCCATTCCCTCTGTCTCGTTCACTTGGCTGTGCGTCATTGCTTATGTTACACAAGTGCCCAGTACTGGCAGAACCCTTGCAATGGGTTTAAATGCAACACCCTAAGCCCTTGAACACTTGTGGGTAAATTAAGTGCGAAACTGCGAGTTGGAGCTGCAACAATGTCAAATGTGTGAAAAATAATGTGTTTGTTGAACATTTAAGCATGAAACACTATTCTAATAGACGTCAAAATGAAAATGAAACGTGAGAATGAAATCAAGGGGAAGATCTCACCTGTGGTGTACTGGCTGTGATATTTGTAGAGCTTCACCAATACAGGTGAAGGTACAACCAAGAAATCTCTTAGAGACATGGTGACTGAGTGCGCCACCACAGGGAAACGCTCACACAACCGTCCGAGACCCTGTTTCATGAACACATGTAGCACAATTATACATGAAATATCATATTTCACCCCAAAATAATTTCTTTAGTGCATTGTGAGAGGGGCAAAACTCAGGATGCACCTGTAAGCAGCAGATGAGCAGAGGCATGTGAGCGATGATGACTTTACTAGATGTCTTAGACTGTAGCTTCTCAGACAGTTTGGTGCAAAGGTTCTCCGCACCTGGCAGAAACAAGCCAATAAATGAACAGCAGCATGACATACATGCAGCATGTGATACCAGAATTGTTTTTCAGTCTCACCCTGTTCCTCCGTGACGGCCCAAACCATGAGGTCCACGCAGGCGGCGTTGGCCTGGCAGCGCAGTTTGAGCGGGTTCAGCTCGCTGTGCAGATACTCCACGTCATGCAGGATCCTCTGCAGCTCCGACTGACTGCTGCTGAACTGCTCCAGAACAAAGTCATGAACCTCCTTCACGTACGACACCTGCAGGTCTGCACACATACAACAATCACATAACCGCAAACAGTAGTAAGAGTTACTGGAACTATTAGAGTTGTTGAAAGCCCCAAGTCTTAGGGTGCTTTCACACCTGAGCTTTTGTTTCAGAACCTGGTGCGTTTTCTCTCTTGGTTCGGTTCGTTTAGGCATTTGTGAACACGGTAACCATGCTTTGATCCGCACCAAAACAATCGCTCAGAGACTGCCTGAACTTGGCCTGGTTGCAAACAAACTCTGGGACTCAAATAAAGCCACAATAAGCTCATGGAGCAAACTTGTCAATCATCCTGATGATGATGCAGAAGAAACCAATGAGAGGACAGTTTTACTCACATGACATGTGATTTGCATAAACACATTTTGGTACGCTTTGAAATGTTGCTATGTGAAAGCAAACCAAACTAAGAAGAAAATGCAACATTGTAAGAAATTAAGTCCCTGTTTCAGAACAAAAAAAGTGTGAAAACGCCCACAGAGATGTTAAATATTTTTGTGAAATAATCAAAAAAAATAAATAATAAATAAATAAATAAATATATATATATATATATATATATATATATATATATATATATATATATATATATATATATATATATATTTATTTTTTATTTTTTATTTTTCTTAAACGTTTCTTCTATGCCAGCTATCTAAACATTTCTAACCCCTTTCTACTATTCATTTAAATAATTATTTTACTTTATTTGTTTGAAATTCATAATATTAAATATAATAGATTATTAACAATAAAGAATAACACAAAAATTTGATTTTTTTTTTTAAAAAATGTAACATTGTAATTTTATTTTATTTATTTGTGATTTATAAATATAAGAGATTAAAAATAATAATAAAATTAATAATTATAACAGGATAAAAATATTAATTGATTGTATGGTAATAAATTGTACTTTTATTTGTTTTATTATAATAAAATTAATAATAATGCATATAATAATATAACAATAATAATTATTATTATCATTAATAAAGATTAATAATAATAGTAAAATGTTTTATTATTATTAATAGAACAAATTATTTGATTTTATTTTTTATTTATCTCCAGGTATCAGCTGAATTTTCTTTTCTTTTTCATCTCACATGTATGTATATAATGAACTTAAATAAGAACTGCATAAAAGAACTTACATTTTTTATAAATAATGTTTACATACTTTTTCAGCTAAATAATGTCATTTTACAGCAGAATTAAATTCTGTTTGAATCATTATTTCATTACTTTTATTATTGATATTTTTGAATCATTATTCTCCTCTTTATCACTGTGAAGCTGCTTTGAAACAATCTGTATTGTATAAAGCGCTACAGAAATAGAGGTGACTTCACTTATTTACATTTACCTTTCATGTAGTATAAAGTGTCCCTCAGCATTTTAAAAATAGCCACATACAGCGGATCACTGAACGTCTTGTAGAAGAGATTAGCTCCTGTATTGACCTGTAACAAAGAGCAAATGTCCAGAAATCAACACATTGTCTTTTGAAAAGAACATGAAGCAGTGATATCCGGATCAAAGCAGATACCTCTAGAACTGCAAACAGAGTCTGATCCAGTGTCTTCATAAAGGATTCTGACACAAACTGCTCAACCTATCCAAGAAGATAAAACAACAACAAAAACATCAAAAGAGTACACAAAAACATAATAGTTATAACATAATAAACTGCAGCTGAAGACACTACAGAACATTTACCATTTGCAGAAGCTGCCTCAGTAAATCCAGTGGTACATCAAACTCTTTACTGTTGCTGCCCGTGAAGAGCGGCGAGACAGAGAAACTAGAGCTTATATTGGAGAAATAGTAGTCTGGGTCCACAGCGCTGCCGTCGGGCAGGTACGAGCCGGCTGGAGCGCAGAAACAAGACCACGTTAGGATACATCAAACCTCGACAGCATTGTTGGACATCAAAACCTTGTCCAAAAACATCTATTGTACTAATAAATACTAAGTAGGCAAACCTGTAAAAATGCTGCTCTTTTTAAAGTTACCTTCAAAATAAGGAGCAGAAGGGTCAGAAGGGGAATTCGGAGGAAGTCCGGCACGCTCTGGACTGGCCTATAAAACAGAAAGAGATCATTAGAGACACAAAATCACAATTTCAATCCAATGCTACACATATTGACTAAATCATATAATCTAGTTTTTATTTTCCCAAAGTATGTATGTGCTAGTCTAGAGTATTTGATTGCACTGGCATGGTGTATTCGGTACCTGTTGTGAGATGCTGGAAACACTGCTGGTTTTACGGCGTAAAGAGTCGCTCTGGCAGACGGTGAGGAACGAGCTGGGTAGGATGGAGCGGAAATCATTAAAGGATCGTCGTCGGGTCACCTCCGTCCCCTCTCCTGTGCCTAGGAGCTGAGGGCTGATCCGTGGAAAGAGTTTCGACAGCAGCGGCTCCTCTGTGTTGCTGTAGCGGCCAAACGCTCGCACCACGCCGAGCAGACAGGGCACAGTGTATTTACACAGGTATTCTGGGTAGGGAAATCGAAAGAGAGTATTATTATTATTTCACACTGAAAAACAGCTTTAAGCTATTTAAAATCAACAAAATGAAAACTGAACCTATTAGTTAATAATAAATTAATTTAATTTTTAAATACATGTTTTTTTTTAATTTTTAATTGAAAATAATGTTTTTTTTTATTTTAAATACATGTTTTTTTTAATTTTTTTTATTTTAAATGCATTTTAATTTTTTTTATTTAATTTTTAATTTTAAATATTTTTTTAATTTTTAAATAAATGTATCTGGTCTTACTGTGATTATTCTAAAGAAAAAAAAAACAATTATTATATATTTTAATTATATATATACAATCATGAAAAAAGTTTTTTTTAAAGAAGTTAATAATTTTATTCAGCAAGAATGCATTAAATTGATCAAAAAGTGACAGTAAAAACATTTATGATGTTTTTTAGTGTTCTTTTAAATTTTAAAACGAAATGTATCACAGTTTCCCCTAAAATATGAAGCAGCAAAACTGTTTTCAACATTAATAATAATAATAAGAAATGTTTCTTGAGCATCAAATCATCATATTAGAATGATTTCTGAAGGATCATGTGACACTAAAGACTGGAGTAATGATGCTGAAAATTCATCTTTGATCACAGGAATAAAATACAGTTTAAAATTAATGCTGTCAATCGATTAAAAAAAAGTACTAATTAATCGCACATATTTCTGTAATTAATCACGATTGATCGCACCTAACAATAAAGTTTTTAATCTATTTTTATATTGTAATAATTTCACATTTAATCTCCAAATTAATGTAGAAACAACATAAAGACAGTATATTTTAAACATTTGATCTAACAGGTAGGAAATATACAGAAATCGAATAAAGTTATCAAATACTTCACAGTCTTCACTGCATAAATAATAAATTAATTATAGATTAATCCTTATTAAAGCTACAAAAGTTATTCAGTCAAGAGCAGTGAGTGATTTTCTCTTGGTCTTTTGTTCTTTGATTAACATTAGTGACAGACAGCAGCAGGTTTATTAGGCTGCTGTCACTTTAAGACCTGATGTACATGACGTGGATCTGACACACATCCGATACGGTCATTTATTTAACTCATTAAGCGTGCTAGTACAGATTTAGGTTATTTTTGCATCTTATCACGCTTGAATGGTTTAAAAGCACTTAAATGAATAAGACTGTGATCATATAATTTAACGCTAGCTAAAGGATGACAGGAAAAAAACAGATGCTGCGTTAATTGCGTAAATCTTTTTAACGCGCTAAAGTGAAAAAAATTGATCGCATGTGTTAATTAGTAATTTTGACAGCCCCAGCCTTTCAAAAACATTTAAAAATCTTACATGAAAGAATTTAGTGTAATTAGTTGATTATAAAATATTAAGCAATGATATGACAGCCCATGTTTCTTGATCCAATCAAATCCAGATGTATAAAATAAAATCCCACCCTTCATTATTTCCAGTTGATTGCTCTGTCTCACATTATGAAAGTTATGAATTTCACATAAATACCTAAAAATAAGGTATGGTATTCAGGACAGGAAGAAACACTGACCTTTATCTTGGCCTTCGATGTTCTGACACATTTCCTGTAGCACCTGCATGAGGTTCATCACAGCCTCTAAAATCTAAAAGAGATTTAAAGGTGCCCTAGAATTAAAAATTGAATTTACCTTGGCATAGTTGAATAACAAAAGTTCAGTACATGGAAAAGACATACACTGAGTTTCAAACTCCATTGTTTCCTCATTCTTATATAAATCTCATTTGTTTAAAAGACTTCCGAAAAACAGGCGAATCTCAACATAACACTGACTGTTACGTAACAGTCGGGATCATTAATATGTACGCCCCCAATATTTGCATATGCCAGCCCATGTTCAAGGCATTAGACAAGGGCAGCCAGTATTAACGTCTGGATCTGTGCACAGCTGAATCATCAGACTAGGTAAGCAAGCAAGAACAATAGCGAAAAATGGCAGATGGAGCAATAATAACTGACATGATCCATGATATCATGATATTTTTAGTGATATTTGTAAATTTTCTTTCTAAATGTTTCGTTAGCATGTTGCTAATGTACTGTTAAATGTGGTTAAAGTTACCATCGTTTCTTACTGTATTCACGGAGACAAGAGCCGTCGCTATTTTCATTTTTAAACACTTGCAGTCTGTATGATTCATAAACACAACTTCATTCTTTATAAATCTCTCCAACAGTGTGTAATGTTAGCTTTAGCCACGGAGCACTGTCAAACTCATTCAGAATCAAATGTAAACACCCAAATAAATACTATACTCACATGACCCGAAGCATGCATGCAGCATACATGACGAACATCTTGTAAAGATCAAAATCCATTTGAGGGTTATATTAGCTGTGTGAACTTTGTAAATGCACTGTATTATAGTCGTGAGCTTGATGGGCAGGGAGCATGAGATTTAAAGGGCCAGCAGCCCCTGAATCGGTGCATAGTTAATGATGCCTCAAAATAGGCAGTTAAAAAAATTAATTAAAAAAAATCTATGGGGTATTTTGAGCTGAAACTTCACAGACACATTCAGGGGACACCTTACACTTATATTACATCTTGTAAAAAAACGTTTGATGGCACCTTTAAGAGAAAACTAAATCAATCCCTCCATTAGGGCAGATGCAGAGCAGAATTCATTTGACATAAAAACAGTTAGTGATGTAATACAACCTATTAAAATTGTGTTTGATATGTGAGAAATTAAGCTTCTCTTTTTAAATACAATAGGGCAGCAAATTAGTCTAAAGCAACACTAACATAAACAAGAAAATACACATTTGTGACATCGATCCTGTTTGAAAATTGAGAAGTCAGTTTATTCAGATAAGCAAGGTAAACAACAGCAAGCAAAACCTTCATGAACACACCTGGATTCGCATGGACTCGTCCATCTGGGCAACATCTGAGAGCATCGTCACCAAACTGAAGGAGAAATTCTCCGCAATAGGGAGCGTTTCTGAAAACACAAGGATGAGAGACACGTAAGATCAGGAATATCTGAGAATGAAATAAGTAAATGTGATTTAAAAAAGACAGAATCATACCTCGTCCTTTCCTCTCTGAGCTCTCCTCGATCCATTGCACCCTGGGCAACCCTTTCAGCAAAACCAACAAATACGGGACAATAGCGTCCTTGTGCTGAAGGAGTAAATGAACATACGATAAATTAATTCACTTTGATTACTATCAAAATACACAATCATTTTTTTCAGATTTAAAATTATTTTTTTAAGATATATAATCATTTAAACTAAATTGTTACACCTTTCACGTTTGGGTCAGTTTTGACAGTGATCTGTGGCTTTACATATGAAATAATGCTGAATTTTATTTATTTATTTATTTATTTTTCATTTATTAGTCTAAAATTAATTCTGTAGAATACCTTTAGCCTCTTTCACATATTGCACACACTTTTCGGACTGATTTTTATTGGTAAATTTGAATATGCACAAACATAAACTGTAAACAGACTAAAGATGTAACTGACATAACAAATGTAATAAACTGCAGCCTAAAGGGGTATAGAGCAAAAGTTCAAACACCAAACAGTCTAATTTTTAAAACGCAAAGAGAGTTTGAAAGAGGAGAAGTCCACACTGTTTTGTGTGTTTTTTTGTTGTTGATGTTTGTTTGTTTGTTTTGTTTTTGTATTGTGTAGTTTTCATGTACTTCTTTGTATTTTTATGTGAATGTTTGTTTCTTGCTGCCCATCTTGACCAGGACTCCCTGGCAGAAGAGATATTTTATCTCAATGGGACCTTCCTGGTTAAATACAGAAAATTAAATTTCACTCTGCTGCCACCTATTGATGAAACATTGCAGATTCAGGCTGCTGATCATCTTTTTCATCTGAAAGTGAAGGTTTATGCAAGTAAAATGTATATATTTTGACTAAAAACAACCCAGAGTAATATTTTTGTTGTTTTGATGTTGTTTTGTTGGAAAAAGAATATGTAAGTTTCATAAATTTGGACTGTTTTTGACATTTTCCGTTGGAGTTAATACTGGTAATTATCAGTTTGTGTTCTTATAAATTTCATATAATGATATATTCAAATAAAATTTCTTGCGAATATATATATACAGTACAGTCCAAAAGTTTGGAACCACTAAGATTTTTAATGTTTTTAAAAGAAGTTTTGTCTGCTCACCAAGGCTACATTTATTTAATTAAAAATACAGTAAAAAACAGTAATATTGTGAAATATTATTACAATTTAAAATAACTGTGTACTATTTAAATATATTTGACAAAGTAATTTATTCCTGTGATGCAAAGCTGAATTTTCAGCATCATTACTCCAGTCTTCAGTGTCACATGATCCTTCAGAAATCATTCTAATATGCTGATTTGCTGCTCAATAAACATTTATGATTATTTTCAATGTTGAAAACAGTTGTGTACTTTTTTTTTCAGGATTCCTTGATGAATAGAAAGTTCAAAAGAACAGCATTTATCTGAAATACAAAGCTTCTGTAGCATTATACACTACCGTTCAAAAGTTTGGGGTCAGTAAGAATTTTCATTTTTATTTTTTTGAAAAGAAATTAAAGAAATGAATACTTTTATTCAGCAAGGATGCATTAAATCAATCAAAAGTGGCAGTAAAGACATTTATAATGTTACAAAAGATTAGATTTCAGATAAACACTGTTCTTTTGAACTTTCTATTCATCAAATAATCCTGAAAAAAAATATTGTACACAAATATTTTGTACAATTGTACACATTAAATGTTTCTTGAGCAGCAGATCAGCATATTAGAATGATTTCTGAAGGATCATGTGACACTGAAGACTGGAGTAATGATGCTGAAAATTCAGCTTTGCCATCACAGGTATAAATTACTTTGTGAAATATATTCAAATAGAAAACAGTTATTTTAAATTGTAATAATATTTCACAATATTACTGTTTTTACTGTATTTTTAATTAAATAAATGTAGCCTTGGTGAGCAGACGAAACTTCTTTTAAAAACATTAAAAATCTTAGTGGTTCCAAACTTTTGGACTGTACTGTGTGTATATATATATATATATATATATATATATATATATATATATATATATATATTGCATCACAGTGGTTTTGCTGTAATTCTAAATTTAAAATTTCAAAGAATTTCTCAACTTTTTTAGATAATAAAAAGAGGGTAAATGTAGTAATAACACAGTAAATCCTTGTAACATTCAAAACATTTTGGCACATTTACTCATTAATGAGAAGTTCTTGGTCAGATACAATATGGTTTTAGCTGAAAAATATTATGACTGTTTTATAAGCTCACGCTCCACCGGGTCAGAACTGACCTGGGAATACGAAAGGTGTATGTAGTTTTTTAATAGAGTAGGAAAGTTAAATGTGTCCAACTCTCCCTTATTTGAATCATTTACCTTTAATCATTTAGCAGACACTTTTCTCCAAAGCAACTTACAAATGAGAACAACAGAAGCAATCAAATCAACACGAGGGCAACAGCGTGCAAGTGCTGTGTCTGTTTTTTTTAAGTAAATAAACAGAGACAGAATAGAAATAGACAAATTAAGTGCTATTATTAATGGGTCAAGCTGATGGGTGCGACTGTCAAAACCAGTACCTGCAGCTCAGACTCCACCAGGAAGATACCGAGGGCGATCACAGCATCTCTCCTCCGCTCATCCAGCTGGAAAACACCACGGATGTCCACGGGACACATGCATTGTAGCTTCTGGACCTATAATATGAAAATATGCAAATGTACTTAAAAACGTGCAACCTTCATCATGCAGAAGCAGCGAGACTCAGTAAATTATTTGTCTTTAATTTGTAGAAATATTTAATCACATCTTTCATGTGTCAAACTACAGAGTAAAATGTGACCAACAGGGTTATTACAGTTAACTAAAACTAAAAACATTTGTGTTCATTTAAACAAAGCTAAAAGGAAACAATATATAAATATGAGATGAAAAGCTTCAACTAAATGAAAAATTAAAACTATCTGAAATAAGTTTGAGTTAAAGTACTGAAATTAACTGTAAATAAATAAAAAAATAAATATAAATTGAAATAGTAATAGTAATATTTAAAAAAACAAAAACGGACTAATAGTTAAACTAACATTATAAAATAAAGGCTAAAATATTAATATTAAAACTATAATACAAAAATGTTGACTGCGCAATAATACAATAGGTGCACACACATCATGAAAACTTAATGATGCAGTATATTATCACAGAAGTTCACCAAAGTGTAAGGAAGTTTATAAGTTTATACTTGCCTTTAAAACTATTAATTAAGTCACGTGTCATGTGGTCAAAAAGTGGCCAGAAAAAGTGAAAGAGACGTGACATATGGCCAGTATGATTCTGTCCCATACTCAGAATTTGTGCTCTTCAATTGTACACACACAGCAGTTAGTACTGAACACACACACCATGAACACACACACTCCACACAGACATTTTTGCTGCGGTGCCCAGGGAGTGATTAGGGGTTCGGTGCCTCAGTTGTGGGTAATGAGAGTGGAAGAGAGTGCTGTTCATTCACGGCACTGAGACTCGAACCCGCAACCTTTGGGTTACAAGTCCAAATCTCTAACCATTAGGCCACAACTGCCCAAAACCAGCATGCATAAAAAATGTAACATGCAAAAATGACTTTTAGGACACTAGCATCCCACTTGGTTTTAAACAAGAGCACCTTGGCTTTATTCAGATTTACTAAGGCTTAGATAGTGTTTTGTTCTCAGAGGCACAAATGACTTTTCTATACAGATCCACCCTAACAACACCTATCTGGTTTTTCATGTCCTGTCAGACAGTAATAACACGTTAACAATCAGCACAGTGATGTGTCAGGGCTAATGTATACTTTACATCTCAGTCTCTGAGCAAACAATTACTCCAAATTCAAATGAAACCCCAGCCAAAACACTTCTGAAATAAATACATAAATCAATAACCAGTTCTGTCTGAGCAAATCTGAAATGAAAATGTGGTGGGATTTGTGTTGTGGATGATAAATTTCACTCCTAAAAAACAAATATTGTACATTTCAATACTAGAACATTATTCAGTATTATTACTAAAAATATTATTAAATTCACAGTTTTAAGCTGTCATTGATTATTCCATACAATTGTATTATAAACATTTAAAATACGCTTATGTTTATATTGCTTAATAAATTGAAAATGGTTTAAACTTAATATACAGACGACTATACATAGTATTAATTAATCATGAAGATGTTCTTATTTGAAGGGTAAGAACATTGACTGTATAAAGGTAATGTAGGCTGATTTGAATGGCTTGTCTTCAACATTTGAATATATATATGTTAATAAAGAGTAAAGAAATAAGCGCGAACATCAGATATTGGATTAAACTCTGGTTTGTTTTGGTTGTGTTAGCTGTTAGCTCCAGATGCTAATAGGAAGTAAAACTCTCACCTTGTCAATCGGAGCGGGTCGATGAGCAGCCAGAGAGCGCGCGAGAGACAGCACAGTATTGAAGTAAAAACCTCGCGACGTTCCTTTCGACGACATTATATTCATTTAATATTAAAACAACAAACAAATATCTACATCTTAAAATGAAATGCTCGTCTGGTGACAGCTGATGAGAGCTGCGGCTACGGAAAGCCCGAGCGCACATTTGGCAAGGTCATTATTGCGATAGGGAAACGCACTATCAGACGCAGTCTCAGCTTCACGCTTGATGGTGGGATTTTCCAAGTAAAATAAAAAAGTTGCATGTGGGATAAAATGTACATTTGGTATCAATGGTATAATGTACAAAAAAAGAAAAAGAAATATATGACATCATACAAAAATTAAGTTAGAAAATCGAATATATACAAAAGATGGATCACCGATTCTTTAGCAATATATATATATTCCACTGAATGTTTTCATATTTAGATTACCAAAACACTGTTGACCATGGCAAATAATGTTTTTAGTACATCTGTTACTGCATTTATATTTTGCAATATTAATATCTCCAATAAATATCACTATGAATAAAGGGTTATTGGTCTAAGTTAGGAGGGGAGAATCCAGGGTTTTAATACATCTCTACTTGGGATTGCATCAAAGATCATAGCATAATCTTCTTGATTCACGGGAATCTTAAAATTATATATTGAGGAATTCTTCTGATATGATAAAAGTAGGCCTCGTTCATTAAGCTGCTGAATAACAGTAGTCATACCAGGTCTGATACAATTTTTTAATGATATTTAAAACCCAGTGTCATCAAAAATTTCTGACACCAAATATTTCAGAACACCGGCACATGAATATTCATGAGGTTTGTGTTAAAGAGCCACTGAAAATAGAGTGCACGCTCCTGGAATCACAGAAACTGTTTTCGGTTAATTGCATTTCAGGGGCTGTTTTTACACAACATCGTTTTCATCTAAAAATGGAAAACTTTTTTATGCATTTTGACCGTTTGTTTACACGACAGCAGTGTTTTGGGGGGCTGAAAACACAAACTTTTGAAAACAGGATTCAATACTGTTATCATCTCCATGTAAACAACAAAAATGTGAATTTGTGAAAATGGCGATGTTATTTGCATGTATATTATGTGTTCAGTCTATAGGCGCATAGTGTTTCTTTACAAAGTGACATCGCCAACTACTATGGAGTTTCTTTTGTGTCTTTTCAAACAAACATATTGTGTTTGAGAGTAAAACTAATTATTTTGTAATTAAAAAATATATATATTGCAAAAAAAGTCGTCTTAAGGCTCAAAAATAAAGAAGTTGATAACAGAATTATTTGCAGTGCGTGTAAATCTTTGAAAACCTTTATTTTTCCTTGTGCACTTCGAGAACTTTTCATCCCAAACCCACACATTTTGCTCTCTTTTCTGCTGTCTTTTTTGCGGGTCAAAATATTTTGCTTGCGAGGTGAATAGGTTTGCAAGCTGAAAAGTTTTGCAAGTTGAAAAGTTTTGCGAATTGAAAAGTTTTGTTTGCACGTGAAGCTGTAGCTCAGTGGGCGGTCTCTACCAACCAGGATGAAAGGCATTTTTCTATTGGTCACCCTCGATTGAAGTGACAAGTTGGCCACGCCCACTACGGTTTCCAGCCTCTGCTGCTGCCACCGAGAAGATAAGAGAAGCGAGAATGGCGAGCAACAGGTCGTTTACTGGGTAAGATAACTAATATCATAAACGCAGTGACAAGTGAACTGAATGATTCTCTCTTCTTATGCTGCCGTTGACTAGATTTTATTAACGTTAGCCAACACTAGCAGCCAGAGCCACCATTAGTAACGTTTGCCGTGTGGTCGATGTCCAATGTTGCTAGCTGAGCTGACATTCATAATCACATTTGGATTTTCTCAGCGTAAAGGTTGAGAGGCACTATTTTCGATGTTCGTAGAGTTGGGCCTAGGTTCTGGGGTAAAAATATCCGCTTGTTAACTCGTGACGTAAGGAACGCCGTTTCTGGGTCCAAGCCCCGGCTAGTTTGACTTGAGAATGCCATCTCCGCGGCCGTTTATGAGCGCTATTTATTCATAATAAACATTTATCATTTTAAAGTTACACGTTTAAAATACTTACAGTCTATACAACAGTCTCCATGGTCACAGCGTCACAGACATTAATATTTTAACGATTTATAAAAGATGAATCACTGTCTGGCAATCTGGGATTTTGGTATGGAGATAAAGGTTATGATTATAATTTTTTTTTTTGTAGTATTACACCACATTATGTCAACCTTTACTACAGACTGGTCTAGCCAACGTTAAGTATTTAAATGGGACAGCATAAGAAGAGAGAATCATTCAGTTCACTTGTCACTGCGTTTATGATATTAAATTAGTTATCTTACCCAGTAAACGACCTGTTGCTCGCCATTCTCGCTTCTCTTATCTTCTCGGTGGCAGCAGCAGAGGCTGGAAACTGTAGTGGGCGTGGCCAACTTGTCACTTCAATCGAGGGTGACCAATAGAAAAATGCCTTTCATCCTGGTTGGTAGAGACCGCCCACTGAGCTACAGCTTCACGTGCAAACAAAACTTTTCAATTCGCAAAACTTTTCAACTTGCAAAACTTTTCAGCTTGCAAACCTATTCACCTCGCAAGCAAAATATTTTGACCCGCAAAAAAGACAGCAGAAAAGAGAGCAAAATGTGTGGGTTTGGGATGAAAAGTTCTCGAAGTGCACAAGGAAAAATAAAGGTTTTCAAAGATTTACACGCACTGCAAATAATTCTGTTATCAACTTCTTTATTTTTGAGCCTTAAGAAGACTTTTTTTGCAATATATATATTTTTTAATTACAAAATAATTAGTTTTACTCTCAAACACAATATGTTTGTTTGAGTAAAAAAGACACAAAAGAAACTCCATAAACTACTGGCCTGGTAGCAGAATACAGCAATGTTAGTCATTTTTGTGGATCTGTGTGAAGGGGGATCATTTTGACAATGTTGTCATTTGTACGTGAAGAGTACAAAGGAAAAAAGTTTCTAAGTACATTGTTGTTGTGTAAACTTACCCTCAATGTCGAATAAAGTTAAGCCTTTAAATAGAAAAAAACTGTATATATGCTCAGTAGTTTTTTTTATGCTCAGCCATTGATTTGTTCCAAGTAAATAAGCCAACAGCAATTATGTTTGCTTGGTTATAATTGTAGGCTACATTTAAAATAGTGTCACTTTGATAACTTGTCAAGTCAAGTCAAGTCAAATTTATTTATATAGCGTTTTTACAATTGGTAATTGTTTCAAAGCAGCTTTACATATTAGAAGCACAGAAAAAAGGGAAGTGGTTAAAAATAAGCTGTACAAACAAGCTTGGTAATATGTAACATATACAAGATGGTGCTACATTAAGCCAATGTCGGCTGACTCCCAGGGGTGGAAAAAACCCCCTAGGAGAAAAACCCAGCGTGCTAACACTGGGAAAAAAGTCCTAGGAGGGAAAAAACCCCTTGGAAGATATATATAATATATGTAAATATGGAGATCAAAAATGAATCTATCTTGTATGAATCTATCTGTGGTGGCACAAGTTTCAGTTGTTTAAGTTTCATGCTGTCATTTCCTTTAAACAGCCATGTGGTTAAGCATCTATAACAAGAGCACAGGCGTGTGCTGTACAGAAGTTGGTTTTATGGTCAAATTTGACAGTAAAATAACCTCATACCCTGAACGCCTATAGACTGTCATGTGTTGCCTGTTTAAATTGTGTAAAATTGCATTGTAAAGGGGCTTCTGGAGGTAAATTAATTATCTACAGTCTTCTGTAATTCACCTCCAGATCTTGTGAAGCTCTTTTACAATTCGTTGGGAGAACCAAATAAGAGAAACCAGAGGGTTCATTCTTGGTACCTCGCTTAATACATCTGAGATCATTTGATAGACGCCAGATCTTCTAATGATGATAACTGAACTCTGGATAATTTGGTTCTTCAAACGAATTGGCAGATTGGATTAAAATATCTGGATTAACAGATGTAACAACATAAAAGTTGTAATAGATAAATGAAATATGCACCTTTTTTCATGTGTGTGAGACTCCAGTAAAATTATTAGCTAATTACTTCCTTACAAATAAATCCCTCAACGAGAAAACCTGGCTGTGTCTATACTGTGATAGAATACACAACATTATAATATTATTTGCTAATTTATTTTAAATCATTATTTATTGTCTAGTGTCTATTTACAATTAGCGTCCCTTGTTGGCAAACGCTATTTACATTTGCTCAAAAAAGACATGTGGAATTCAACGTCTTCAGTGGCACAACAGTAGCAAGTAAGGCTTTGTCACTTTTAGAGTATTTTTTTGATCAGTTTTCATGCTTATTTTCTGTCTTCTGTCAGTTTTCTAGTTTGTTAATTGTTTCAGTTCTCCTTGTGTGCCTGGCTGTTTGTCTCCTTGTTTACTGATTAATTAGTGTCTTCAGTTCAGGTGTACTGTAAAAAAATATTCCGTAGTTTTTACAATATAATTTTGGCAGCTGTGGTTGCCAGAATAATTTTGTAAAAAATACAGAAAAACTGTAAACTACGGAAGAGGATTAGGGCCAAGCAATAATAATAAAAAAATAAAACCATCTCGAGATTAAAGTTGTTAAATTTCGAGAAAAAACACGTTAAATTTCGAGAAAAAGTCGAGATAAAATGTTGAGAATAAAGTCATTAAATTATGAGAAAAAAGTTGTTAAATTACGAGAACAAATTTGTTAAATTACGAATTTGTTCTCATAATTTAAAGACTTTTTTCTCGTAATTTAATGACTTTATTCTCATAATTTAATGACTTTATTCTCAACATTTTATCTCGACTTTTTTCTCGAAATTTAACGAGTTTTTTCTCGAAATTTAACAACTTTAATCTCGAGATGGTTTTATTTTTTTATTACTGCTTGGCCCTAATCCTCTTCCGTAGTAAACACATTTACAGAACAAACTGTAAATTTTACAGTATAAAACTATAATTTAAGAAAATCTGAATGTAAACCAATAAATTCAGCAATGCACACTACTACTAAAATCTGTTTTGTACCTTTAACATATACTGACAACCACCATTGTGACGATCACCATCAGTTCCTGTCAGTTCCCGGACTACATTTCCCACAATCCTCCATGTTCACTCTACACCAATCACTTGTTGCCACATACAGCTTAGCACACTACCTGGACTATAAAAGACTCGCACACACACTACCTGTTTGCAAAGTCTTGTTTACCCTGTGTTACATTACTGAGCGTTTATATCCTGTCTGATTGTCTGTTACCATTCCTGCCTGTTACTCGTTATCGACCCGTCGCTGCCTGCCTTTGACCCCTTGCCTTGTCTGCTGTTCTGTGAACGATATCTGCCTGTCCTCACCATTGCCTGTATCCTGACTACGATCCTGCCTGTCCCTTGCTGTTCCTGTTTGTTCCCGTTTGACCCTGCCTGTACGACCACCCTCACTTTTAATAAAAGCTTTGCAATTGGATCCCTGCCTGAGTCCTGCTTCGTTACAACCATAATAATGCAGGTGTTAATAGAGAAAGCCACATGAAGAATCAGAGTTCATCACAAATAGCTTTTCCATGAGCTAAAGTATATATTAATATAAAGAAGGTGCAAAGAGTCATTCACGCAAACGCAAAACACCATCATGGTAACCCACAATACTTAAATAATGCAATAAACTTTCATTACACAACAGAAGATGTAACATAAAACCCTAATGTACGCAACTGATAACAAAAACTATTAAGAAACATGATTATTTAAACAAAATACTTTCAAATGTGGAGTGTCACACAGGGAATTGTGGGAATATCAGTTTACAGATTTTGACTGTAAATTATACATTGATTTTGTCTTTTTTACTTATAAAAATGTACAGCACTTTACTGTGAAAAATGCATAAATGTCTGGTAAGAGCTTTTACAGGTTTTCCCTGTATGTAATACGGGAACTTACTGTTAACCTATTTACATTTTTTTTTTTTTTTTTTTACAATATTTTACTGTTAAAATCACATTCATTTTTTACAGTGTGTATTGTTAATCAAGTCTCGTTAACTCCTCTGTTTGCTGTGTATTTAAGCCTTGACTTTCAGTCTGTACGTGGTGTTTGTAGTTTAATTTCCTGTTGATTTTCTCTGTTCCTTGTTCAGATTACTCCATTAAAAGTTCTTGAAGATATCTTCTTCATTGTGTGTTTCAATACTCCAACCCCAGTGCGACAGGCTTGCAGTCCTGGCATTTAATGCGACTGACGCGGGTTCAAATCCACCTTTTGCTGAGCTTGCATTTACTTTGAATAAAAATGGAAATGTTCTAAAAGTAGAAATAAACTGTGAACGAGTGTTTACTAATATTAAAAGTGTTTATTGGATTGGGTTAGGGGAAGGTGTAGGGAAGGTTTTTATTCTCCCAATAAGGCAGCATCCATTTAATAATTTTAATAAATATAATAATTTACACTCTATGATATTGCATCTTGTTAATGTACAAAAATATTGAGGTGCAAATAGTATGTGCCGATATAAAGTATAGATAGCATCTAATTGCAAAGAACTGATACTTTTATATGGTGTAAATAGAATCTATAGCTATTTTCACCTATAGTGTAAACAGCATATCGCTAAAAAAAATGCTGCTATTGTCACTCAGTCACTGCCTTATTATTGTCCCTGGTTCACATTTGTAAGAAAGTAGCAGTGGCTTGGGACAGCTTTAAAAGATGCAATCTAATCCTGTTTACATGAAATAAGCCTGCTCCAGAGCAGGTTTGAACTTATGGACCTGTTGCTTTGACAGAAAGTCCAGGATGAGTGTCGAAGAACCAAACAATCCAAGATCATGCCAAATCGTCATCAATCAAATCCAGCTGAGTTAGCAACATACAAAGTTCTTGGTACGTTGCTAACTCAGCTGGATTTGATAAAGTGATATTTGCCAAATTACTTGTCTGGTCCGCATAATACAGAAAAATTTGTTGTGTCCGCGTTTCTATGCGAACTGGAATAATTTTGATAACGTTTTATCTACACATAGGGAAAGGAAAGGGAACTGGGCCTTTGCAGGGGATAGTTTAGATGAAATGTCATGTCTAGATGCAGGTCCTTCATTTCTTCTGGATACGGCCTGGATCTGGCAGGCTACGGCAAACCTCGGGATAAACAGAGAGAAACTAATATTAGCGTAGACGCCATTCTTCTTATGATATTTCGTGTACATCAGGTGTTATGGGAAGTGTTACTGGTTCTGGCTGGCCTAATCTATACAGCCTCACAATTTACATGATTTAAATTATAGAAGTAGATAATGGTTTATGTGTATGCAAGTTTAAACAGATGTGGTTTTAGGCTTCAACTGACAGAGCGTGTCTGCTTCCCGAACAGTGATAGGAAGACCAAGCTTCTGCACACATACACACTCAAACCTATAGACTAAACATGTAAATGAACGGCAAGAACGCATTAAAGGTATTCAGTTTTCAGTCGGAAAGGTGTCATTTAAGCAGCCACTAAAGTAATTAACTTTAGCTCAATAAGAATTTGAAGCTGCTTTGAAACAATATGTATTGTGAAAAGCGCTATATAAATGAAGATGACTTGACTTGACATTCTCATTCATGTGTATGTGACTTTCAGCACATCGCATGTTGAACTTACTAGAGTCAAAGGGCAACATCCTGTTATTGTCTGTCTGTATTAAACTGAGCATCAACTAAACAGCAATCTGGGGTCTGTTCTTCTAGGATACACGAGGATACGTACCGAAAATGTTGTTATTAAACCTCTTATTAAAAAAACACAACTTGATCCTAGAGAATTAGTCAATTACAGGCCGATCTCAAATCTCACTTTTCTGTCAAAAATACTAGAAAAGGCAGTTTCATCACAACTATGTTCCTTTTTAGAAAGAAATAGTATCTTGAGATAGATTACTGTAATAGTTCTGGCTGACCTAATCTATACAGCCTAACAATTTACATGATTTAAATTATAGAAGTAGATAATGGTTTATGTGTATGCAAGTTTAAACAGATGTGGTTTTAGACTTCAACTGACAGAGTGTGTCTGCTTCCAGAACAGTGATAGGAAGATTGTTCCAGAGTTTAAGTGCTAACAGAAAAAAGGAACATAATTTTCGAGTCTGTTCAAAAGAATATTGTGATCAATAGTGTCAAATGCAGCACTGAGATCCAGTAACACTAATAGAGAGATACAACCACAATCTGATGATAAGAGCAAATCATTAGTAACTCTAATGAGAGCAGTCTCAGTACTATGGTATGGTCTAAATCCTGACTGGAAATCCTAACAGATGCTATTTCTTTCTAAAAAGAACATAGTTGTGATGAAACTGCCTTTTCTAGTATTTTTGACAGAAAAGTGAGATTTGAAATTGGCCTGTAATTGACTAATTCTCTAGGATCAAGTTGTGGTTTTTTAATAAGAGGTTGCAGCCAGCTTAAAAGTTTTTGGTACGTATCCTAATGACAAAGATGAATTAACAATATTAAGAAGAGGATCTATGACCTCTGGAAGCATCTCTTTCAATAGCTTAGTCGGTATAGGGTCTAACATACATGTTGTTGATTTTGATGATTTAACAAGACAATTCTTCCTCTCCTATAGCAATGAATGAATTTAATTTTTCCTCAGGGACACTACAATGCACTGTCTGACATGATACTGTAGTAGATGGTTGCATGGTTATAATTTTCTCTCTAATATTGTCAAGATTGCAAGTAAAGAAGTTTTCTCTATTTCTCTTAAATTTAGCCACTGTAAATACCTAAAAATGCGAAAAACTGATGTAGGTGAGTAGCCTGTATCAGGTGTTATGGGAAGTGTTCCCGGCTCCGGCTGACCTAATCTATGCAGCCTAACAATTTACACGATTTGAATTATAGAAGTAGATAATGGTTTATGTGTATGCAAATTTAAACAGATGTGGTTTTAGTCTAGACTTAAACTGCCAGAGCATGTCTGCTCCCCGAACAGTGATAGGAACATTGTTCCAGAGTTTAGGTGCTAAATAGGAGAAGGATCTACCGCCTGCAGTTGATTTTGATATTCTAGGTATTATCAGCTGGCCTGAATTCTGAGATCGCTTTAGACGTGAAGGACTCTGCATTAAGAGCACGCTCAGGTACTGGAGAGCTAAACCATTTAGTGCTTTATAGGTAAGTAGCAAGATTTTAAAATCTATACATTGTTTAATAGGGAGCCAATCCAGTGTTGACAGAACCAGGCTAATATGGTCATTCTTCCTAGTTCTAGTAAGAACTCTAGCTGCTGCATTTGGACGAGCTGTAGTTTATTTATCAGGCGAGCAGAGCAACCACCCAGTAGAGCATTACAGTAATCTAGCCTTGATTTCTAGTTTTTGAATGTAACTGTGATCAGCTAACTATTTTGTATTATGGCAATAAAATCTTCTCTAAGTTCTACTGGACCTACCATATGCACCAGGAGCATAAGAAAATTGATCTTTTGTGCCATGCAGTTGTGATATGTAATATGCAGAGGGTCACAGAGGGGGGGTGCAGTTAGTTTTACGTTCTGTATTTGCTGATATTCACCTAGAGGGGGTTTGACCACTCGTTTATTTGCTGGTTGGTCTTATTAGCTGATTTCCAGCATGACAGAACTGGTGGTTCTAGCTGGTCTGTCAGATGATTTTAGTTTCAAAACTCCTCTGTAAAAGCATGATTGAGCCTTTTGCCATTGTTGGTCCTAGTCTAAGGAATAACCAATTCCAGTTAGAACTGCTTCCTCTTTACCAACTTTGAAGAAAAAACACCTTTTATCAATAGAATTCGACCAGGCATAATTAGAGCCCGAACACAGATGGTGTGAGGACCCTATTGGAATTGCTTAGTTTATTATTATTATTATTATTATTATTATTATTATTATTATCCTAAGTGAATCGCATTTTTGAGGGCCTAAATGTGCTTGAAAACTCATGCATCAGAAGCATCAGAAGTGGTGAAAATGGGTTTCAGAATATGGTGTGGCAAAATGGCTTGATAGCGCCACCTATAAATTTTCAATGAAGTATAAAATTCAGTACACACATGTTGTTATATGCCCAATATCTACAAAAAAGTCTCTTGGAGCAAAATCTGAAACCAAATAGGAAGTCAGATATTTTTAATTAACTTTACAAAATTTGTGCAATTTTTGCCCTTTCCAGATGTTGTACTTTAACCAACACCTCCCAGAGCTTTAATCAGATCAACATCATCATTGGTCAGTCTAATCTAAAGGCCTTTGCGACGTTACATTGCGAAGATCATAACTCTTCACTGAAGCGCGTGTCCGTGGCGCACTGACAAAATCTGAGGTTTTGCCATGAAAGAGAAAGCTGTTGTAAGTCAGTCAAACAATCTGCTCCGATCTGCCCAAAACTTCACATGTGTGATAAGAGTCCTGGCTTAAAAAAAAAAACGTCTATATGACAATATTCAGTTAGCCATAGCGCCACCTGCTGGCAACAGGAAATGACATGCTTTGCTAAACAAGTCAATCCCAGAAACACATTTCAATATGCCACAAACTACCAAAAATGCAAGAAACAAGTTAAATCATGCAACACTTGGCTGAATGCTAATGAATGGGATTAACGCCACGAAACAGGAAGTTGTTGTTACTCAGGCATACAGAGTCCGATCTGCTCCAAACTTCACGTTTGATAATAGTCCTGGCCTGAAGACATCTACATGCTAATATTTAGTCATAGTCAAAGCGCCACCTGCTGGCAACAGGAACTGTGTTGCATCAAAATGACTTATTTAATGACATATTTCTCCTCTATTTATCTGCTTAAATGAATATCGCCCACTGTTCAGTTTTCCTAAGGCCACCGGGTGGTGGTGAGCCCAGGTATGAGGGCCCTTTCATCGCTGCTTGCAGCTATAATGTTTGTTTTGTGTTTTTTTTGTGCTGTATTGTATTGTAGTATCAGGGTTTTGTTGTGCAATACATAATAATTATGTATTGTGCAGCATTTTAGTATAAGGGGCAAAACTCTAGCTGTGACAATCGGTTTATGCTTAAGCCTTTGACCTGGTCCTTACTCCAATAAAGGAAAACAAGTTAACGTGTTTACATGAACATGATCCACCCCCTGCAAATTTATACATACTTTTGTCAGTCAAACACTTTAATACACATTTCTGGGTCCATTTGGTGAAATATTATGTTTTTTTTTAAATATATACAGATAAACTACTTGCTGACCAGTAAAGGACCTGATTGAGAGCATAATGATTTCAACTTTGAAGCTCATGCTGGCTTTGGCCACAGTTTTGGGGGTTGTAGTAACCACCGTAAACTCCATCCCCCCTAAGAGTGAGATACACCAATACACAAACCTCACACACACATACACCAAGAGTGAGGAACACTAATATAATGACTGTGTGTGTGTGTGTGTGTGTGTGTGTGTGTGTGTGTGTGTGTGTGTGTGCTCTAAACTAAAGACATTACCTACCTTTTCTCCTAAATCACAATCTACAATGTCTGTTTTATTCATCCATTAAAATAGGATATACAGCGTTGTTCTATGCACATATGAACTAAAGAATCAGTACCTAATAAATTACTGTGTGAATGTTTGCATGTCACCATTGTGTTTCCTGACAGAACAGAATGTGAATCAGAATAATGCTGCTTTGGAGAATCAGCTCAGAACCGCTGCCGAGCAAGCACTACAAGCCATTGGTTCTACTCGCACGGCGACTGCTTCTTCTGCGCTAGCAGACCGGGGCCAGCATGTCTTCAACAACAACCTCCTTAAGTTGCACCGAAGCGTTCTGGAGGGCATGCTGAATTTTTTGGGGGCCTCTGAGCAGCTGAATAACCTGGAGCAGTACCTCAGAATCCCCCTCAGCCAACTTCAACGAGAGGCAATTAGCACGACAATGGTGGTCCACTTCAGGTCAGTGTGTGTGTGGTCAGGTGGGATGAGTGCTACAGTGTGTATAAACTTTAGTGTGTAAGTGTATTAGGTCTGGAAGATAAAGTCAAGTCAAGTCAAGTCACCTTTATTTATATAGTGCTTTTTACAATGCAGATTGTGTCAAAGCAGCTTTACATTGATAACTGGTATATAATTTTGGCTGCACAGCAGCTCTTAAAGAATAGTGTCAATGCAGCAAATCAAAGCACTGTTGAATAAATGTCAAGAATACTGTTGAATATCAAATGTGAAGTCAAATGTCAAGTGTCCCCAACTAAGCAAGCCAAAGGCGACAGCGGCAAGGAACCCAAACTCCAACAGGTGACATCAGGTGGCAAACAAGTGGCAAATAGGTGTTAAAATGGAGAAAAAAAAAACCTTGGGAGAAACCAGGCTTAGTCGGGGGGCCAGTTCTCCTCTGGCGAACAGTGCTTTGTTACGAATCAGGTAGCTATCATAAGTCTGATAGGATCGCAACAATCAAAGTATTTATTTCAGTTCCATCCAGTTGAGGATCGTATTCATCACGCTGGTATGGACGGTTTGTTGAGGAACTGTGCTACTGGCTGTCGTGTTGATGAGGCCTTCACAATGGATGATCTAGTCGACTCAATCTCTGCTGATACTATGTGTTGTGGTCGTGTCAAGGCGCAGGTCCTTGGTCTCAGCTGGATACGGCCCGGATCCGGTTGACAATGGTAAACCTCGGGATAAACAGAAAAACTAATATTAGCGTAGATGCCATTCTTTTTCTGATGTAACGAGTACATCTGGTGTTATAGGAAGTGTTCCCGGTTCCGGCTGACCTAATTTATGCAGCCTAATAATCCTTTAACGGATTTGAAAATATAAATTTATAATGTGTTATGTGTATGCCAGGTTAAAGAGATGCGTTTAACTGACAGAGTGTGTCTGCATCCCGAACAATGCTAGGAAGATTGTTCCAGAGTTTGGGTGCCAAATAGGAGAAGGATCTACTGCATGCGGTTGATTTTGATATTCTAGGTTTTTATTATTAGCTGGCCTGAATTCTGAGATCGCAATAAACGTGAAGGGTTATAATGATTTAAGAGCTCGCTCAGGTACTGGGGAGCTAAACCATTTAGTGCTTTGTAAGTAATTAGCAAGATTTTAAAATCTATACAGTGTTTAACAGGTAGCCAATGCAATGACGACAGAACTGGGCTAATATGGTCATAGTTCCTAGTTGTAGTAAGAACTCTAGCTGCTGCATTTTGTACAAGCTGTAGTTTATTTATCAAGCGGGAGGAACAACCACCCAGTGGAGCGTTACAGTAATCTAGCCTTGAGGTCATGAACGCATGAACTAACTGTTCTGCATTTGTCATTGAGAACATATGTCGTAGTTTAGATATATTTTTAAGATGGAAGAATGTGGTTTTACATATGCTAGTAACATGGCCTTCAAATGAAAGATTGGTATCAAAGAGCACACCCAGGTTCCTACCTGACAACGAAGACTTAACAGAGCAGCCATCAAGTGTTAGACAGTATTCTAGGTTATTACTTGAAGACGTTTCTGGTCCAAAAATTAGAATCTCTGTTTTTTCTGAATTTAGTAGTAGGAAATTACTGGTCATCCAGTTTTTTATATCAGCTATACATTCTGTTAATTTAGCGAATTGGTAAGTTTCGTCAGGGCGTGAAGAAATATAGAGCTGAGTATCATCAGCGTAACAATGAAAACTAATGCCATGCTTCCTAATGATATCTCCCAAGGGTAACATGTACAGAGTGAAAAGCAACGGTCCTAGTACTGAGCCTTGCGGTACTCCATTTTTAACTTGTGATCGATATGACATCTCATCGTTTACTACTACAAACTGATAACGGTCAGATAAGTATGATTTGAACCATGCCAATGCAATTCCATTAATGCCAACATAGTTTTCGAGTCTATTTAGAAGAATATTGGGATCAATAGTGTCAAATGCAGCACTAAGATCCAGTAACACTAATAGAGAGATACAACCACGATCTGATGATGGTACGGTCTAAATCCTGACTGGAAATCCTCACAGATACTATTTCTTTCTAAAAACAAACATAGTTGTGATTAAACTACCTTTTCTAGTATTTTTGACAGAAAAGTGAGATTTGAAATTGGCCTGTAATTGACTAATTCTCTAGGATCAAGTTGTGGTTTTTTAATAAGAGGTTTAATAACAGCCAGCTTAAAAGTTTTTGGTACGTATCCTAGTGATAAAGATGAATGAACTATATTAAGAAGAGGATCTATGACCTCTGGAAGCATCTCTTTCAATAGCTTAGTCGGTATAGGGTCTAACATACATGTGGATGATTTTGATGATTTAACAAGTTTAGACAATTCTTCCTCTCCTAAAGCAGAAAATGAATTGAATTTTTCTTCAGGGACACTACAATGTACTGTCTGACACGGTACTGTAGTAGACAGTTGCATGGTTATAATTTTTTCTCTAATATTATCAATTTTGCAAGTAAAGAAGTTAATAAAGTCATTACTGCTATGCTCTTTGGAAACATCAGAAGTTGAAGCTTTATTTCTTGTTAATTTAGCCACTGTATCAAATAAATACCTAGGGTTGTGTTTATTTTCTTCTAAAAGTTTTGAAAAATAGGCAGATCTAGCAGTTTTTAAGGCCTTTCTGTACTCAATCATTCTCTCCACGAAATGCGAAATACTTCTAGTTTTGTTTTCTTCCAGCTGCGCTCCATTTTTCTAGCTGTTGTTTTTAGGGCCCGAGTGTGCTTATTGTACCATGGCGTTGGATTAATTTCCTTAATTTTTTTTAAGCGCAAAGGAGCAACTGAGTCTAATGTGCTGGAAAAGACAGAGGCAATAGTTTCTGTTGCAACATCGAGGTCTTCTAAGCTGTCTGGTATGCTAAGGCGATGAAACTGATCAGGAAGATTATTTATAAAGCGATCTTTAGTGGTAGTAGTGATTGTTCTACCATATTTATGGCAGGGAGGCAGTTTAGCCTCTTTGACTAAATGTAATATACACGAGACTAGATAATGATCTGAGATGTCGTCACTCTGCTGCAGAATTTCAACGGCATCAATATCGATTCCATGTGACAATATTAGATCTAAAGTATGATTACGACAATGAGTGGGTCCCGACACGTGTTGTCTAACACCAGTAGAGTTTAGAATGTCTGTAAATGCCAATCCTAATGAGTCTTTTTTATTATCTACATGGATATTAAAATCACCAACAACAAGGACTTTATCTGCAGCTAGTACTAATTCTGATAGAAAATCGGCAAATTTTTTGATAAAGTCTGTATGGTGTCCTGGTGTCCTGGTATAAATACTTATCACGATAAAAAATTAAGATTTAATGTCACAGCTCTTACTCATGCAGACCATATCTAGTACATTGCACTGTCAGTCACAATACATGGAGCAAAAACATCTAAGCCAACACTTGTTAGTGGGGGTCAGTGGTAGGGTTGGGTACCATTCACATTTTAATCAGTATCGGTACCTGAAATTCAGTGCCGGTAACCAACTGTACCTTTTTTTCTTTACTTTACTCTCTGAGTAAAAAAAAACATTTATTTCAGTAAAAATTCAGTAAACATTTTGTTATATATTTATAAATTTTACATACTAGACAAAATAAATCTCTACAGTCTCCAGCCTGGAAATCACGTAACATCACAGTGTCTCCAGTCCAAGGTATAGTGTGAACACACTGTTATGTGTGCGGTGTAGTAGAATTCAAATATCACGAAAGACCATATCTCGTGCTGTTCTGTATCATATATGGACTGGAGTAAGCATGTTTCAGTTATTATGGACATATTGCAAAAAGCATTGACTGCATCTAGTTTTCTGAATTGTAACCACACTTCAGAACTTTAACCTGTGTGATGTGTCTGAAGGTGCAGGGGTAACGTCGAATGGTCTCTCTCTTGCTTTAACGTACCTTACTCTTGCTCGCAGATGCATTCTCAGGTACTGAAATTTGTTTGTGGGTTCCATGAAAATTACGGCATGTGACACACTCATGAATGACACTGAAGTCTGAACCTCTAGCCACCAGCTGGCCAAAAACCAGCAGCACCCTCCATGAAATGTCTTCCTTGGTGTTATACTTTCCACAGCAAAATTAGGATTTATAGTGGAAACAGACCTGATCCAAATGGATCCTTGGAAGGGTCAAGCCCTGACTGATTGGCTCGTTCTCTCATGTGTCAGGGACATCAGTGGTTTCTCAGTTTTGCTCATTTCCATAGGAACTTTAGTTCTGTGGACGCTCTGCTTTCTGCACTCACCAAGGGAGGAAGAGTAAAGTTCTTCTGGACCCATGAAGCTGAAGCTGCCTTTTCTGAGCTCAAGTGTCTATTCATATCTGTCCCTATCCTAACTTTCCCAGAACCTGACAAACAATTGTTGGTAAAGTTACATAAGAATCTCGAATACATCCAACAGGCCAAATGCTTTTAAAATCCACTGCATCTGCGCTGAAACTCGCCGCATGTTGCAATGCTACTTCGGCTCGTGATTAGAATCTAAAAAATCTGTCTTCATAGTGCTGTATGTACACCATCAGCGTGCTCATTTATAATAAAACAAGTTTGACAAGATAGACAGCTGTACAACATCTAATGCTATGAGCAGCCATTCAATATTCATTGCTAATTTACCCACACCCCTCCAACCTAATCAGTCAGTTTTTCTTATTTTTAGCCCACAGAAGTTCCAAAATGTAATCTCCAGCCGATCCCCCCCTTAATCAACAATAATAATTCAATAATACAATAAAACATTGCTTTCCAAACAACCTGTCTCACAGACAAGCTTATCAATTACCCATTCAATCATCTAGCCACAACAGTGATTTATTTATTTATTTATTTATATTTAAATATGTATCACTTCACTGCTGCAGTGATTGCAGTGATTTCTCCCTTTGTCAAAAATAATCTTTAGGTGTGTTTGTTTTTGTTTTTTGTCTCTGTAGTTCAGATGAGTTCTATGTGGATTATAATGCAGGTGTGTACGGAGCGTACGTGGAGAAGCTCCGACATGAACTTGTGGAATACCTCAAGGCCGATACATCTGACAACGATGATGAGAGAAACAGAACCAGGACGCAGGTGCAGTTCATCACCGGTGAGATGGTGAACCGTAATGTGATTGTGGACCCGATGGCCCGCGATCACTGGGTTAAGAAGGACCAAAACCGTTTGCAACAGTACAATGATATCAGAGCTGCATTGATGAATATGTTCCAGAACATCCTGGAGGACTTCGAAAAAGTGTCAGAAAGGATCAAACACTATTACGAGAGTGGAAAGTGGAACAGGTTAGACAGCTGGCTCCTGGATTACATTCATGTACAAACAATAAATTTAAAAATATAAAAAAAGTAAAAAAGTGAATCATTGACAGACCCAAAATACCTTCTGATGAGTTCAGTAGAGCTCCTCTTAGTCCATTAAATCATGTAGTGGATGACCTTCGAAGTAAATGACCTTTTCTCATGTAACTCTTGTTTTCTTTTCAACAGATAGACACACATCAAGAAATCTATCTTCTGACCCAGAGTGATCACTGTGAGGAGCTCTTCTTTCTGAAATCAATAAGCAATGCTTTGGTTTTACCCACATTCAGTTTTAAATCACATGAACTAATAATAATAATTTAAACTCTCTTTGTAGGCCAGATCATTGCCTTGATTAATTAAACCCAACAGGGCTCTATCATCTAAAAACTCGATGCCATGGGACTCTTTTTATAGTTAAATAGGAATAGTTGACCCAAAAATGAGAATCTGTTGATACTTTACTCACTCTCAGACCATTCAAGATTTACAAACCTCATTTCCACAGACGAGGGACATTAGAGAAATTACAATGCACAAAAGAAAAGATTGTATGTTTGTAATATATGATGTTTTTTCTTTGTGTGTGTTTTGTGTTGAAGCCAAAGACAAATTTAAACTCACAGAACTGAGCCTTCAATTACAATTTCCCAAATATCCCAACTTTTCTGGAAATGGGGTTTGCAGAATATGTTTTGTTTGATGTATTGAAGCATTTCTTGTGGAGGATCTAAGGATTCTCAATAGCCTACTTGATTTATACCATTTATCATTTAATCATTTCATTATTATTATTATTAATTGATGTAATTTTCTGTTTTCATATTTTATCATACTTAATTCCTTTCTATTATTGTCTTTAATCTTATGATTGTGTGGTTTGAAGGGATGTTTGTCTTCATGAGAAAGAGAAAAGAAAATGTCTCCATTTCAAGGTTTTTAACATCACTGGACGATGATGTGAAGAAGTCATTTTTCATTGTTTTTCCCTTAATATAATAACACTTGTTGGATTTGTGATGGTCAGATGAAGTCTAAGCATTAAAACATACGCAACTAAGATTATTCAATAAAGTCTGCTCTTTTTTCATCACTTCATCTCCTTCTGTTCTTCTCTGGATTTCCCAGTTAAACTCTCAGGCTGATAGAAGACTTCAGCGTTCAGGGTCACATCCAATATATTTGATATTTCTGACATGAAGATCCATCCGATCTAACATTTTGGCATGATCTAACAGGGGTAAATTGAGCCTAGGGAGAGGATAAGTTGAGCCACATGGGGGTAAATTGTGCAATTCATTATGCTGAAGTAAAATTGAACATTTTACTTGGCCATCTATATAAAATACACACACACACACACACACACACACACACACACACACACACAAATGGCACTATAGTGGCATCATCATTTATGTAAGTGCACTGTATTAAAAAAATAAACAAATTCTGAATAATGTATTTACAAAGAGAAATAGACTCATTTGTCCAGTCAGCATTATTTATTCTGGATCAGAACATGAGCTGAAGGCACAATGTATTTTTTGTTAGCATGACAATTAATGCATATTTAAGGTCACACATTTGGAATGCATTCTGATCACTGATACAGAAACACAAAATAAAATCCTTTCCTGGCAGAACATGGGTCAGCTATACCATACTGTTTACAAAATCCAATAAACACTATATCAAGATTTGGCTGCAACGTGGTATCTTCGATATATGGCATTACAGTATATCTAAAACATGTCTTTCAACTTAATCAAGAAACACAGGCACAAATGATAGTTTTGACAGTCAGACCTGTCTGTAAATTCAAGACAGTTACTCTCCCATAATCACACATGATGTGCGGTGAAGGCAAAATACACATTATTTACTATGAATGAGGTACTTCTAACTTCTAAAAGTGTTGCATACTACAAGTTAAGACACTCTAGTTCTCTGGTCTGCTGTGAAATACAAGCCGCCAGAGTATTAAAATACATTTGAAAAATTAACATTCAGTTTTTACAATGTCTGTTACATGTCAGTCTGCAGTAAAGGCCCGTTCACACCAAGAATGATAACTATAAAGATGATAAAGGTATAGATTTAAAAATCATTCTAAATATAAAAGAATAGCATGGAGCCCACACAACAGCTATAACGATAATGATATAGAGAAACGATATCATTGGGATTTCCAGCTGTTAAACGATAAAACACTGACAGCCAATCAGAATCCACTCATGCATTTAATATGGTGAAGAAGTTAATCACTGAGATCCAGAAAAATCCACCCATTTGACAAGTCAAATCCCCTTTTCAATACAATAAAAAATGACATATATGGAAAACAATCTCCAGAACCTGCAGAGGACCTATGGCTAATCAACTTTTGGTCAGAACCAATACCAGCCCCCGACCAGGGTCCAGTGCAGGCCTGGTCCCCCAAGCTCCCGACTCCACCCCGGAGGCTTCACACCTGCCTGCACCTCTACTCTCACCCTCCTGTAAAGACACCAGGGTGCCCACCTTCCCACCCCTTGAACTTTTGTTTACTCTATGCCCTCCTCCCCAGCCACCCTGCCTCTGGGCTATCTTCTTACAGCGCAAGGATGTGCCTTTTTGGGAGGGGGCGTACTGTCACGTTTAGAGTATGTTTTTGATCAGTTTTCATGCTTTTTTTCTGTCTTCAGTTTCTTAGTCAGTTTTCTAGTTTGTTAATTGTTTCAGTTCTCCTTGTGTGGTTACTGATTAATTAGTGTCTTCAGTTCAAGTGTGTCTTGTTTAAGTCTCATTAACTCCTCTGTCTGCTGTGTATTTAAGCCTTGAGTTTCAGTATGTTCTTTGTCTAGCTTTACATGGTATTTGTAGTTTAATTTCCTGTTGATTTTCTCTGTTCCTTGTTCAGATTACTCCATTAAAAGTTCTTGACGATATCTCCTTCAGTGTGAGTTTCAATACTCCAACTCCAGTGTGACAGGCTTGCAGTCCTGGCATTTAATGCGATTGGTACGGGTTTAAATCCGCCTTCTGCTGTGCTTGCATTTATTTTGAATAAAAATGATAATGTTCTAAAAGTAGAAATAAACTGCGAACAAGTGATTAATAATACTGCGAATAAACTGTGAATAAAGTGTTTATTGTGTAGGGTTAGGGGAAGGTGTAGGCAAGGTTTTTATTCTTCCAATAAAGCAGTATCCATTTAATAATTATATAAGTATAATAATTTACACTCTATGATATTGCATCATGTTAATGTACAAAAATACTGAGGTGCAAATAGTATGTCGATATAAAGTATAGATAGCATCTAATTACTATTTACTCTTATTGCAAAGAACTGATACTTTTACATGGTTTAAATAGAATCTACCTCAGAATCTCACCTAGTGTAAACAGCATATCGCTAAGAAAATGCTGCTATTGTCACTTTGTGTAAATAGTCGCTGCCTTATTATTGTCCCTATAGTTCACATTAGAGTATTTCACATTAGGGTCACATAACACTTTTAAGTAAGTAGCAGTGGCTTGACTTGAAAAGACTTTATCACCTCTGCTTAAAAACATGCAATATAATCCTGTTTACATTAAATAAGCCTGCTCCTGAGCAGATTTGAACTTATGAACCTGTTGCTATGACAGCAAGTCCAAGATGAGCGTTGAAGAACCAAACAATCCAAGATCATGCCAAATTGCATTAATAAAATCCAGCTGAGTTAGCGACGTATGATACTCAGTTTAATACAGTCAGACAAGTTCAACATGCAATGTGCTGAAATGATATGAATGAGAATGTAACTGTGATCAGCTAACTCTTTAGTATTATGACAATAAAATCTTCTTTCAGTTCTACTGGACTTACCATACGCACCAGGAGCATAAGAAAATTGATCTTTTGTGCCATACAATTGTAATATGTAATATGCCGAGAGTCATGGGGGGTGGGGGGGGGGGCGGGGTAGTTAGTTTTACGTTCTGTATTTGCTGATAATCACCTAGAGGGGGTTTGACCACTCGTTTATTTTCTGTTTGGCTAGTTTTATTATCTGGTTTCCAGCCTGACAGAGCTAGTGGTTCTAGCTGGTCTGTCAGATGAGAATAACTTACCAATTCCAGTTAGAACTGCTTCCTGTTTACCAAGTTTGAAGTATTTGCTTAATATTTGCTTAAAAAAACACCTTTTATCAATAGAATTCAACCAGGCATAATGTTTTGTGTTCTTTTGTATTGATTTTTGTTGTATTGTACAGCACTTTGAGTCAACCATGAGTTGTGTTGAAAGTGCTTTACAATAAAAAAAAAAAAAGGCAATAATCTTACACTGGTTTTACATGGGGGGGGGGCACTTTTTACTCGCCTCCTCGCTGTGCTTCTCCTCACTTCACTTTCTGCCTCCTCGACTTGCAGTCAGACGATACGACTGTAGCTGACAAGAGGTAACTACCAGCTTATTATTGCTGTTAATAAATTGAATACTATGTGAATTTGTAGTTGAATGAGGGCATCCATTTTTCAGATTCAATTTACTTGGCAGATTTCATTAATAATGTTAACTGCAAAATAATGCTTGCTGATCTCTTCTAATTTGGCCAGGGGTACAGGAACTATCTTCACAGGTTTATAAACACAATGCAATTTTTATAAATTCAGTAATATTTAAATCAGTAATGAATTTCACTGTTAATTGTATTGTGCTACAAACCTTTGTTCTTATTTAAATGTTTTAATTTTAAGTTTTCATTCTTAAAATTATAGTCTATTATTTCATTTCTCTTGGATCTTGACTGGCGCTCATCAGGGTCTGAAATTAGATTGTGGCAAAAATGGCATCAAAATCAGTTCCTGAATCAAGTTACTTATTAGTTTGATACTTATTGACTCCCCTTTAAATGACGCAACGCTTCCTTAAAGGATTAGTTCACTTCTGAATTAAAATTTCCTGTTAATTTTACCCCCATGTCATCCGAGATGTTATGTCTTTCTTTCTTCAGTCAAAAAGAAATTAAGGTTTTTGAGGGGGGAAAAAGTCCAGGATTTTTCTCCATATAGTGGACTTCAACAGTTACCAACAGGTTGAAGGTCCAAATGTCAGTTTCAGTGCAGCTTCAAAGAGCTCTACATGATCCCAGACGAGGAATAAGAGTCTTATCTAGAGAAACGTTCGGTCATTTAAAAAAAAATAAAAAATAAAATTACATACTTTTTAACCACAAATGCTCATCTTGCACTGCTCTGAGATGCTCCACGCATTACGTAATCACGTTGGAAAGGTCACGTGACATAGGTTAAAGTACACATCAAGTGTTCACAAAGCAAACGTGCAAAGACTAAGTCAAATGCCTTTTACAAAAAAAAAAGGTAAAACAACGATGTCGGATGATTTTGAAGCTGGAGGAGAAAATGAGCTGGAGTTTTTAGCCCTACCGGGGTACTTCTGGCTACATCATGTGTGACCTTTCCAACATGATTGCGTAATGCGTGGCGCATCACAGAGCAGTGCAATTTTTTATTTTTTTTTATTTTTAGAAAATAAACAATTGTTTCACTACTTATATTACTCGTCTGAGATCATGTAGAGCTCTTTGAAGCTGCACTGAAACTGACATTTGGACCTTCGACCCGTTGAACCCCAGTGAAGTCCACTATATGGAGAAAAATCCTGGAATGTTTTCCTCAAAAACCTTCATTTCTTTTTGACTGAAGAAAGAAAGACAAAAGACACGTCTGCTCCTGTCAGACTACACTCCCCATAATCCTCCCTGCCAGTCACGTTCACTCCACACCAATCACCTGTTGCCACATACAGCCATGCACACACTCCTCACTAATCACCATACCCAGCTGCAGCTCATTACCTGGACAATAAAGGACTCTCATTCACACCATCTGATCGCAAAGTCTTGTTAACACTGTTACAATTCCGAGCGTTATATCCTGTTTGCCTGTCTGTTACCATTCCTGCCTGTTACCTGTTATTGACCCGTTGCTGCCTGTCCTGACCTTTGCCTTGTCTGCTGTTCTGTGAATCATATCTGCCTGCCTCGATCTACTGCCTGTACCCTGACTACGACTCTGCCTGTCCCTTGCTGTTCCTATTTGCTCCTGATTGACCCTGCCTGTATGACCACGCTCATCTTTAATAAAACGCTGCATTTGGATCCCCTGCTTGAGTCTCCCTGCTTTACAGAAGACTTCGCCACACTAGATCCAGCAGCTTCCATGAGCATTTCCAGCCTCAGCATGGACCCAGCAATGCGTCTCGTCAGCCTTCGTCAAGGTAACAGTACCCTCGAGGCACATATTCAGAAGTTCCTGGATGTTGCTTATTTATCTGATCTGCCGGACTGTGCCCTCATTGACCTTTTTGCTTATGGATTAAACGAACCACTAAAGAGCAGTTTACTCACCAGTTGTTACAGATCCCTTGTTCCCCTGGACTCCATTTCCCATGATCCTCCTGTTTCGTCACCTGCACTCACTTCCCTCGTCAGCTCCTCATCATCACTCATCACCTGCACCTGGACTTGATTATCATCACTCCCTTTATATGGCACTCACTCCCTGCACTCCTTGTCCGTTCTCTGTTGTGTTATGTGTATGTTTGGTGATTCCCTGCATTGGTTTATTAAAGTACCTTATACTATTGTGGAAATCTGTATCTGCCTCATCTCTACACCAGCAACCGTAACAGAAGAACGGACCAAAAACTGACCGGATTTCCACAGAAAGAGAAAAAAAAAAGAAATATGGATGCTTCCTTCATCTCCCGGGCTCCAGCTTCTCCCATGCCTTCCACGATCTTGACTGCCGGCGATCGCCTCATCGGGCTTCTTCAGGTTGGTCGTTCACTGGAGAGGTATGTGGAGGAGTTCATTGAGCTGGCTTATCTGACTGACTGGCCCGATGCTAATTTAATCGCCCTGTTTTTGGACGGTCTGGATGACAACACTCTCCGTTTCCATGAACCAGATTATCGTTTCTCCTTAAGCGAAACTATCAATTTTATTTTGTTTTTGAATAATTCCAAATTCTATGTGGACAAGGTTCAGGATGAGTGTTGGTCTCCAGTCTGACGGCCGGGCCAGTTAGTCAGCCTCCGTATTCCTCCGCTTACCCCTCCGGTGAACTTCCTTCCTGTCCTACGCTGGGTCCACACTCTCCCGTTGGGTCCAGAAGGCGGAGGAAGAGGAAAAATCCTGCCGCTGAGCCCTCTCCAGCCTCCACCGAGCCCGCTCCCGTTCCAACGGGAATTTTTAATTATATTTGAGGGAATGAACTCCGAGCCCGCTCCAGCCCTCTCCGAGCCCTCTCCGAGCCCTCTCCGAGCACGCTCCAGCCCTCTCCGAGCACGCTCCAGCCCTCTCCGAGCACGCTCCAACCCTCTCCGAGCACGCTCCAGGCCTCTCCGAGCCCTCTCCGAGCACGCTCCAGCCCTCTCCGAGTACGCTCCAGCCCTCTCTGAGCACGCTCCAGTGGCAGAAGGGATTCTGGTGGAGTATGAGGGGATGAACTGGCCCTCAGCTCCAGCCGCCGCCGAGCCAGCCACTCCAGCCGCCGCCGAGCCATCCGCTCCTGCCGCCGCCGAGCCAGCCGCTTCAGCCCGTCACGAGCACGCTCCTATGATGAACTTTGTTATAAAAGTCTCCAGCCCTAAGACTGTTTACCCTCCCTGCCTCCCTCTCCCACCTCCTTCCATTTGTGTCTATACTGCACCTCCACCTCAAGCCCCCTCGCCCAGATCTCCACCTCGGACCTCTGGGCGATTACCTACACCCTGGCTCCAACCTCCCTCGACTCCACCATGGTCCATCAGCCACCAGTCTCACCAGTCTCCATCCTGCCCCCGTTCACACCTTGGTCACTCGTCAGCCTGCCTTCACTTCTGGACTGCACTCCTCCGTCTCCGCTCCGTCCCTCCGTCCCTCCGTTCCAGTTGGCTTCCTCACTCCCCCTGGTGTTCACTTTGTTGTATGTCATCTGTCTTCAACTGCGGCCTTCTGGAGCCCTGGCTGCGCTTCTCCCGCCGGTCCTTCAGCGCCTCCTGGGCTCGACGGCATCAAGGCCTCGGTAAAGGCCCTGGACCCGCCATGGCCGCCTTCGGCTCCTGACCCTCCATGGCCGTCCACGGCTCCTGACCCTCCATGGCAGCCCGCTTCACCTGACCCTCCATGGCTGCCCGCTTCACCTGACCCGCCATGGTTCTTGGACCTGCCCTGGAGACCTCCACTCCAGTCTACTCCTCCCCCTGCTCCGGCTTGAGGTCTCCAGGGCGCCCACCCCCCTCCCAGTTGTTCCATCTACAGCGCGAGGACGCGCCTACCGGGAGGGGGAGGTACTGTTACAGATCCCTTGTTCCCCTGGACTCCATTTCCCATGATCCTCCTGTTTCGTCACCTGCACTCACTTCCCTCGTCAGCTCCTCATCATCACTCATCACCTGCACCTGGACTTGATTATCATCACTCCCTTTATATGGCACTCACTCCCTGCACTCCTTGTCCGTTCTCTGTTGTGTTATGTGTATGTTTGGTGATTCCCTGCATTGGTTTATTAAAGTACCTTATACTATTGTGGAAATCCGTATCTGCCTCATCTCTACACCAGCAACCGTAACACCAGTGGTCCCCGAGGGTCGTTTGTGGAATTTTTGGACTTTGCCCTGCTTAGAGTTGGTTCACTTTTTACTGTGGGTGTCGCGGAGAAATGCGACACCACAGAGAATCACGTAATGGCTGCCGCTCAGGAGAGCACTCACAAAATGGCGGCCACTACAACATCACATCACGTCTTCACTGATCGCCCAGAGCCACGTCCTGTCTCCGTTGATCGCCCAGAGCCACGTCCTGTCTCCGCTGATCGCCCAGAGCCACGTCACGTTTCTGGATCTGTCCAAGGGCGCAGAGACTACGTTCCAGTGTGGCTGATCCTCCGCTGACTTCAGCTCGAGCGGCTGGCATTCTGAAGCCTCAGCCGGCCGCTTCGCACTCAAGCCCGGAGGCCGCTTCGCACTCAAGCTCGTCGGAAGCTTCGCACTCAAGTTCGTCTGTTGCAACGCTCTCAAGTTCGTCTGTTGCAACGCTCTCAAGTTCGTCGGCTGCAACGCTCTCAAGTTCGCCGGTTGCTATGGACTCATGTTCGCCGATTGCAACGCACTCAAGTTCGCCGGTTGCTATGGACTCATGTTCGCCGGTTGCAACGCAGTCAAGTTTGCCGGTTGCAACGCACTCAAGCGTCCTGGACGCAATGGACAAAATGACTGCTTTGCCAGTGCCCACGGGCAAGATGGCCACCCCTGCGGTGCTCAAGGACGTAGGAGTCGTTCCAGCCGTTGAGTCCGCTCCAGAGTCCGCTCCAGCCAGTGCGTCCGTTCCTGAATCCGCTTCAGCCCGTGAGCTCGCTGCAGTGCCCACCGAGGAGGTGAACACAGAGCCGCCACCTCGTCCACGAAAGAGGAGGTGGAGGAGGAAGAAGGCTCCTTTCATCTTTCAGGGCTCTGAGGCCTTCCCAGAGCCCGTTGTGGGCCCGGAGACCACGCTAGAGGTCTCTTCAGCGCCGCCCAAGCTCCTAGCCCTGTCAGCACCGCCCAGGCTCCTTGCCCTGCCGGCACCACCTGAGCTCCTCGCTTTGCCGGCGCCACCCAAGCGTCTTGCCTTGCCGACATCGTCCAAGCGCCTTGCCCTGTCGGCGCCACCTGAACTCCTTGCCCTGCCTGCGCCGCCCAGGCTCCTAGCCCTGCCCGCGCCATCCAAGCTCTTTGCTCTACCAGCACCACCTGAGCTCCTTGCCCTGCTGGCGTCACCCAAGCGCCATGCTTTGCCGGCGCCATTTGAACTCCTTGCCTGTGAACCCGCCACGGCTCCCATTGAATTCCCCAAGAACTTTTTTGGGGGGGGGGGGCAGTATACCTGAGGGTGGGGAGCTTGTGGGTGGGGACCTTGCCCGACCACTGCCGTCATGGGCCTTTGAACTGTTATGGCCACCTTTGGACTGCAATTTAGTATGGCCACTAATGGACTCTGACCCGCTGGGGTCATCTATGTACTCTGTCCTGACGTGGCTGCTCAAACCATCTGACCTGCCGTGGCTGCCCAAGCCATCTGACCTGCCGCGGTTGCCCAAGCCACCTGACCTGCCGTGGGTACCCAAGCCACCTGACCTACCGTGGTTACCCAAGCCTCCTGACCCGCCGTGGCTTCCTGACATTCCGGACTCGCCATGGATGCCCGTGGCACCTGACCCGCCATGGCTGCCCGTGGCACCTGACCCGCCATGGCTGCCCGTGGCACCTGACCCGCCATGGCTGCCCGTGGGTACCTGACCCGCCATGGCTGCCCTGGAACTTGCATTGGAGACCCTGTTCCTGTCTGAGCTCCAATGCACCCACCCCCCCTCCCTATTTGTGCCATCTACGCCGCGAGGACGCACCTTCCGGGAGGGGGGCGTTATGTCACGATCACTGTCTGCTCCTGTCAGACTACACTCCCCATAATCCTCCCTGCCAGTCACATGTTCACTCCACACCAATCACCTGTTGCCACATACAGCCATGCACACACTCCTCACTAATCACCACAGCCAGCTGCAGCGCATTACCTGGACTCTCATTCACACCATCTGATCTCGAAGTCTTGTTAACACTGTTACAATTCCGAGCGTTATATCCTGTTTGCCTGTCTGTTACCATTCCTGCCTGTTACCTGTTATTGACCTGTTGCTGCCTGTCCTGACCTTTGCCTTGTCTGCTGTTCTGTGAATCATATCTGCCTGCCTCGATCTACTGCCTGTACCCTGACTACGACTCTGCCTGTCCCTTGCTGTTCCTATTTGCTCCTGATTGACCCTGCCTGTATGACCACGCTCATCTTTAATAAAACGCTGCATTTGGATCCCCTGCCTGAGTCTCCCTGCTTTACACAAACATATTGGACGACATGGGGGTGAATAAATTATAGAATAAACCAGCTCAAACCAGCTCATGACCAGCTAAGGACCAGCATAAACCAGCTCAAACCAGCTTCCATGCTTCAAAACATCCTATCCAGCATATGCTGGTTTTTTCAACAGGATGGATACGCTTAAATCCACAGTAAGGATGCGTTCCTGTCATATATCACACATGTGCACTTCAATAAGCCGACAGAACGCAGGTTAATGTGTTTACATGCTGGCTGAAATCGGAGTAAGGGGCAAAAATCTAGCTGTGACGATTGGTTTATGCTTAAGCCTTTGACCTGGTCCTTAAAGGAAAACAAGTTAACGTGTTTACATGAACATGACCCACCCCCTCCCCCAGACCCCCTGCAAATTTATACATACTTTTGTCAGTCAAACACTTTAATACACATTTCTGGGTCCATTTGGTGAAATATTATGTTTGTTTTTTTTTTGGATACAGATAAACTTGCTGACTAGTAAAGGACCTGATTGAGACCATAATGACTCCTATTCTGAAGCTCATGCTGGCTTTGGCCACAGTTTTGGGGGTTCTAGTAACCACCGTAAACTCCATCCCCCCCTAAGAGTGAGATACACCAATACACAAACCTCACACACACACACACCAAGAGTGAGGAACACTAATATAATGACTGTGTGTGTGTGTGTGTGTGTGTGTGTGTGTGTGTGTGTATGTGCTCTAAACTAAATGCATCACCTACCTTTTCTCCTAAATCACAATCTACAATGTCTGTTTTATCCATCCATGAAATAGGATACACAGTTTTGTTCTATGCACACATGATCTAAAGAATCAGTACCTAATAAATTACTGTGTGAATGTTTGCATGTCACCACTGTGTTTCCTGACAGAACAGAATGTGAATCAGAATAACGCTTTTTTGAAGGATCAGCTCAAAAACGCTGCCCAGCAAGCACTAAACGCCATTCAATCTACTCGCACGCCGACTGCTTCTCATGAGCTAGCAGCCCGGGGCCAGCATGTCTTCAGCAATGGAATCCTTACGTTCCACCGCAACGTTCTGGAAGACCTGGTGGGCAATGAACAGGTGGATAACCTGGTGAAGGACTCAATAATCCCCCTTGGCCAAACTGAAAAAACTGCAATTAGTGAAATGGTGGTCCACTTCAGGTCAGTGTGTGTGTGCTCAGGTGGGATGAGTGCTACAGGGTGTAGACACTTTAGTGTGTAAGATTTAATGTCACAGCTCTTACACTCATGCAGACCACATCTAGTACATTGCGCTGTCAGTCACAATACATGGACCAAAAACATCTAAGCCAACACTTGTTAGTGGGGGTCAGTGGTAGGGTTGGGTACCATTCACATTTTAACCGGTACAGCTACCAGTATCGGTACCTGAAATTCGGTGCTGGTACCCAACGGTAGCTTTTTCCTGTACTTTACTCTCTGTGTAATAACAAAAACATGTAGTGGTTTCATGTTGTTGTTATGCATTTTCTCGTATCCATCTGGCTGAGGAACTTCAGTACAGCCGTGCTGAACTCCTCGAACCCAACACTGGGGGACACATGTCGTTCAACAGTGGATAGAGACAGAGGAGGAGACACTGCGAGCGGCGGCAGAAAAGAGGCAAGCGGGCTGGCGTGCTAACTAGGCTAAAGGCTAACCTGTTTAAGCCCCCGCTCCATACCATCTTCCTCTCTAATGCCCGATCAATCCGCAGTAAGGTGGACGAGATTCGACTGAGACTGACAACACAGAGGAATATAGCCAACTGTAGCAGCATGATGGAAATCATGGAAATCTGGCTGGATTTAGGGATTGTGATAGGGACTGTGTGTTTGTGTTTATGTGTGTTTATTTATGTAAAATTTTTCAGATTTAGGACAGTTTTGTTGATTTTATTTGCCAATTTATATAAAAATGCTCTCTGTTGCAGTCACACACATGTGTGTGTGTGTGTGTGTGTGTGTATGAGTTAGAAAGTTCGTTCCACTTTGTGTTTATGGTCTAGGACCAGACCTTTATGGAAATGTAGAACATTTCAGATTTATTCTGGATTTTTTTTTTTTTTCATCAATTCAATTTTTTCATCTTCCCATTCATTTTCAATGTGTGGTCAATCTGACCCAGAGTGACTAAATTTTTTTTTAAGCACCTTTAGAACAACCAAATCAAGCCCAGATTTTTTGTGCATGTTTAGATAGATTATTTAGGAAATGTCACAGAGTCTCATGCCCCTGAAGGGAAACCTTTTTAAAAACGAAGGAAACTGTCAGCGGGGTCAGATTGACCCCAAGGACCCATTAAGGGTTAATTTTTGGTATTAGTACATTTACTGTTGCATAAACAGCTTCAGTTTCTTTTTTCTTTTTGAGATTTTTTGACATAATCAGACATTTTTCACTTTTAATTTCAGTTGTTATATCTTGTTTTTGGTGTGTTTGTCTCTGTAGTCCGGAGGATGGTTATGTGGATTATAATGCAGGTGTGTACGGAGAATATGCGAGGATGCTCCGAGAGGCACTTGTGGCATACCTCAAGGCTTGTACATCTAACAACAATAATGCGAGAGAAGGAATCCAGAAGATGCGTAAGAAGGTGAAGTTCATCGCCGATGAGATGGTGAACCGTGACGTGTATGTGGACCCGATGGCCCGCGATCGCTGGCTGCATGAGAACCAAAACCACGTGGAAAAGTACAATCGGGTCAGAGATGCATTGAAAAATATGTTCCAGAACATCCTGCAGGACTTCCGAAAAGTGTCCGAAAAGATCCGTTGCATTCCCGAGTGAAAAAACTTGAAATAGGACAGGTTAGACAGCTGGTTCCTGGATTATTCATGTACAAAAAAATAAATAACTGTTAATGCACAAAAATCAATCAATAAATAAGCTATACAAAGTGAATCATTGACAGATCCAAAATACATTCTGAGTAGTTCAGTAGAGCACCTCGTTCACACCGCCAGCGACTGCATGTCACTAGTCTCTTGGTGCGTTCCAAATGGGATATATCGCCCCCTGAAGGGCACTTGTGAAAACAATCATGGCCGCCATACTGAAGGGTCGTTCCAAACCGAAGTGCTCAAAGCTGGCCACTTCAAAGGGTCCTTCAGAATGAAGAATTTCGAAGGGTACAACTGATGGACACTTCGAGTCCCCATGATTCTTTGCACAGGGAAGTTGTTTGACGTCACAGAATGGGTACAAGGGGCTTGGAGTTCGATTTTACCTATAAATGTATATATAGTATTTTTCTATACTACTGTAATATTTATGCGAGTTAGATTGGCACATTATTATGGTCAAAACAACATTGTACTTCAACAAAAATACTTTACAGCTCCCTTTATCAGTCCATTCAAATGTTTCAAATTCATAGACACAGTATACATTATATTTAAAGTAAAAGACCGTTAGTAGCTTATAATGTTAATAATACAGTAAATGAATGTGTATTAATACAAAGAGTACACCATGGGGGGAAAAGACGAAGCCGCCTTCTTGATTGTCTCGTTAAGATGACGCAGAAGTGCGTTCCAAAAAAAGAGTTTTTTGACCCCTACACCCTTCATCCCTTCGAAGCTCTCACTTCGGAGGGTAAACCCTTTGAAAGATTAGGGCATATAGGGATGAGCCCTTCCGAATGGAACGCAGGGTGGTTGTCGCAAGCGAAATTCGCTTATTATTTGCATAAAGTTGGAATTTCTGAACTTTTGTCGTGTGTTTCCCGTCGTTTGTCGCTTTGTCGCTGCCTGTCGCAGGCGGTGTGAACGGGGCTTAAGTCTATTAAATCATATATTGGATGACCTTCAAAGTAAATGACCTTTTCTCATGTAACTCTTGTTCTCTTTTCAGCAGATAGACACACATCAAGAGATCTGTCTTCTGACCAGGAGTGATCACTGGGAGGAGCTCTTCTTTCTGAAATCATTAAGTACTGCTTTGGTTTTACCCATATTCAGTTTTAAATCACATGAGCTAATAATAATAATAATAATAATTTAAACTCTCTTTAGGCCAGATCATAGCCTTGATTAATTAAACCCAACAGAGCTTTATCATCTAAAAACTCAAGTATTTGACAAGAGACCGTAGGATGCTATGGGACTATTTTAATTGTTAAATAGGAATAGTTCACACAAAAATTAGAATCTTATGATACTTTACTCACTCTCAGACCATTCAAGAAGTTGGGACATTGGGGGAAATTACAATACACAGAAGAAAAGATTGTTGTTGTATGTGTTTAACGTATGATGTGTTTTCTTTGTGCGTGTTTTGTGTTGAAGCCAAAGACAAATTTAACCTCACAGAACTGAACTGTGATTTGTTAATTCTGTCACATCTTTATTTATGACTTCAAATTCAAAATATGCTTATATTAACTAAATACCATTAAGTTGTTCAATGGAAACACTGGAAATGGTTTCTTTGTACTTTTGTCAGTTAAATAAAGGTTCAAAATAATTAACAAATCACAGATTCTTGTTTAAAGGGATAGTTCACTCAAAAATGAAAATTTGATGTTTATCTGCTTACCCCCAGGGCACTTTGTTTCTTCAGTAGAAATGTACAAATGATGATTTTTAACTCCAACCATTGCCGTCTGTCAGTCGTATAATGCTTGTCAGTGGGAACTTCATCTATAAGAGTAAAAAAAACATGCACAGACAAATCCAAATTAAACCCTGCAGCTCGTGACGACACACTGATGTCCTAAGACACGAAACAATCGATTTGTGCAAGAAACTGAACAGTATTTATATCATTTTTTGCCTCTAATACACCACTATGTCCAACTGCCTTGAGCGCGCGCATGGCATCCGGTGTGTGAGGTGTGTATGTGCAACGGTTGGAGTTAAAAATCATCATTTGTGTTCTACTGAAGAAACAAAGTCACCTACATCTTGGATGCCCTGGGGGTAAGCAGATAAACATCAAATTTTCATTTTTGGCTGAACTATCCCTTTAAAGGCACAATATATAAGGTTTCACCACTAGAGGGCGCATTTTCAAATCAGTAAAGGCAAAGTTTGATGATGCTATGAAGGAGAGTGGAATGACGGGAGATGTCGTTTTCACCATGAAGAGAAGCGGAAACAGACGATAGCGCAGATATTACATCATTGATAGGCGACGATGACAAGGGATGAGCCATTATTTAAAATTACAATTTCTCTGGATTTACAAATCCTTGGGAACTTTTGGGATAATGTATGTACACAACTGCATGAAATATATCACACTGTGCAAGAGGTTTTTGGATATTTTATTACAACAATCTTACATATTGTGTCTTTAATACAATGTCCCAAATATCCCAACTTTTCTGGAAATGGGGTTTGCAGAATATGTTTTGTTTGATGTATTGAAGCATTTCTTGTGAAGGATCTAAGGGTTCACAATAGCCTACTTAATTTATATCATTTATCATTTAATCATTTCATTATTATTAATTCGTGTAATTTTATGTTGTCATATTTTATCATACTTATTTCCTTTCTATTGTTGTTTAATCTTATGATTGTGTGGTTTGAAGGGATGTTTGTCTTCATGAGAAAGAGAAAAGAGAATGTCTCCATTTCAAGGTTTTTAACATCACTGGACGATGTGAATTTTTCATTGTTTTTCCCTTGTTCACTTGTTGGATTTGTGCTGGTCAGACAAAGTCTGTTAAGTTAAAACATACACAACTAAGATTATTCAATAAAGTCTGCTCTTTTTTCATCACTTTGTCTCCTGTTCTTCCCTGGATTTCTCAGTCAAACTCTCAGGCTGATAGAAGACTTCAGCGTTCAGGGTCACATCCAATATATTTGATATTTCTGAAGAAGATCCATCCGATTTAACATTTTGGCATGATCTAATAGGGGTAAATTGAGCATAGGGACAGGATAAGTTGAGTCACATGGGGGTAAATTGTGCAATTCATTATATATATATATATATATATATATATATATACACACACACACACACACACACACACACACACACCCATGGCACTATAGTGGCATCATCATTTATGTAGTCAAGTCAAGTCACCTTTATTTATATAGATTATGCAGATTATGTCAAAGCAGCTTTACATTGATAACTAGTATATAATTTTGGCTCTTAAAGAATAGTGTCAATGCAGGCAGATCAAAGCACTGTTGAATATCAAATTTCAACTGTCCCCAACTAAGCAAGCCAAAGGTGACAGCGGCAATGAACCCAAACTCCAACAGGTGACATCAGGTGGCAAACAAGTGTTAAAATGGAGAAAAAAACCTTGGGAGAAACCAGGCTTAGTCTGGGGGCCAGTTCTCCTCTGGTGAACAGTGCTTTGTTTGATAGGATTGCAACATTCAAAGTATTTATTCCAGTTCCATCCAGTTGAGGATCGTATTCATCACGCCGGTATGGACGGCGCCACTGGCTGTCGTGTCGTTGAGGCCTTTACAAGGGATGATCTAGCTGACTTGATCTCTGCTGATACTTCAGGGCTGCGTTGTGGTCGTGTCAAGGTGCAGGTCCTCTGTCTCATCTGGATACGGCCCGGATCCGGTTGACTACGGTAAACCTCGGGATAAACAGAAAGACTAATATAGTGTAGATGCCATTCTTCTTCTGATGTAACGAGTGCATCTGGTGTTATAGGAAGCGTTCCCGATTCCGGCTGACCTAATTTATGCAGCCTAATAATCCTTTAACGGCTTTGAAAATATAAATTGATAATGTGTTATGTGTATGCCAGGTTAAAGAGATGCGTTTTTAGTCTAGATTTAAACTGACTGAGTGTGTCTGCTTCCCAAACAGTGATAGGAAGATTGTTCAAGAGTTTAGGTGCCAAATAGGAGAAGGATCTACTGCCTGCAGTTGATTTTGATATTCTAGGTATTATCAGCTGGCCTGAATTCTGAGATCGCTATAGACGTGAAGGACTATAATGCTTTAAGAGCTCGCTCAGGTACTGGAGAGCTAAACCATTTACTGCTTTATAGGTAAGTAGCAAGATTTTAAAATCTATACAGTGTTTAATAGGGAGCCAATCCAGTGTTGACAGAACCAGGCTAATATGGACATACTTCCTAGTTCTAGTAAGAACTCTAGCTGCTGCATTTTGGACCAGCTGTTTGTTTAATAGGTGAGCAGAACAACCACCCAGTAAAGCGTTACAGTAATCTAGCCTTGATTTCTAGTTTTTGAATGTAACTGTGATCAGCTAACTCTTTTGTATTATGACAATAAAATCTTCTTTAAGTTCTACTGGACCTACCATATGCACCAGGAGCATAAGAAAATTGATCTTTTGTGCCATGCAATTGTGATATATAATATAATACAGTTGCAAGAAAAAGTATGTGAACCCCTTGCAGAATCTGTTAAAATGTGAATAATTTTAATAAAATAAGAGAGATCATACAAAATGCATGTTATTTTTTGTTTAGTACTGTCCTGAGTAAGATATTTTACATAAAAGAAGTTTGCATTTAGTTCACAAGACAAAACAATAGCTGAATTTATTAAAATAACCCCATTCATAAGTATGTGAACCATTGATTCTCAATACTGTGTGTGGTTACCTGATGATCCACGACTGTTTTTATGTTTTGTGATGGTTGTTCATGAGTCTCTTGTTTGTCCTGAGCAGTTAAACTGAGCTCTGTTCTTCAGAAAAATCCTCCAGCTCCTGCAGATTCTTCAGTTTTCAAGCATTTTTGAACCCTTTCCAGCAGTGACTGAATAATTTTGAGATTCGTCTTTTCACACTGAGGGACTCAAACACAACTGTTAAAAAAGGTTCAAACATTCACTGATGCTCCAGAAGGAAACACAATGCATTAAGAGCCGAGGGGTGAAAACTTAAAGGTAAATTGTACTTAATTTTCTGCCGGGAAACATGTAAATATCTTCTGTTGGTTCCGAAGGGCAGTACTAAAAGAAAAACAATGATATTTAAACAAAATAAGAAAAATTGTGACATCTTCATCCTGTTCAAAAGTTTTCACCCCCCGACTCTTAATGCGTCGTGTTTCCTTCTGGAGCATCAGTGAATGTTTGAACCTTTTATATACAGGATATCCAGTTTTGTTTTATGCACATGAACTACTGAATCAGTACCTAATAAATTACTGTGTGAATGTTTGCATGTCACCACTGTGTTTCCTGACAGAACAGAATTTTGGGAATCGGATATGTGATGGCAATTTTGAGAAGGATCAGCTTCAAAACGCCGCCCAGAACGCACTAGATGCCAAGCTGACTGCTTCTCATAAGCTAGCAGGCCGGGGCCAGCATGTCTTCAACAACAACCTCCTTAAGTTCCACAGCAGTGTTATACAAGGGCTAACAAGCAGGGTGATAAGGAACAGCTGGGTGTGATGATTATGTGATCAGTTGCTATGGTGACAAACTGGTGGCGGGAAATAGAACAACAACAAGTCCAAAAAGGAGTCCAAAAGGGAGTGCACGTGACACACTCATGCAGACCACATCTAGTACATTCCGCTGTCACAATCCATATTGTGAACACACTGTTATGTGTGCGGTGTAGTACAATTCAAATGTCATGAAAGACCATTTCTCATGCTGTTCTGTATCATATACGGACTGGAGTAAGCATGTTTCAGTTCTTATGGACATATTGCAAATAGTGTTGACTGCATCTAATTTTCTGAATTGTAACCACAATTTAGCCAGAACTTTTAGCCATTGCCCTGTGTGATGTGTTTGAAGGTGCAGGGTTGTTAGAAAAGTCTTCCTTGGTGTTATACTTTCCACAGCAAAGTTAGGATTTATAGTGGAAACAGGCCTGATCCAAATGGATCCTTGGAAGGGTCAAGCCGTGACTGATTGGCTCGTTCTCTCATGTGTCAGGGACATCAGTGGTTTCTCAGTTTTGCTCATTTCCATAGGAACTTTAGTTCTGTGGACGCTCTGCTTTCTGCACTCACCCAGGGAGGAAGAGTAAAGTTCTTCTGGACCCTTGAAGCTGAAGCTGCCTTTTCTGAGCTCAAGTGCCGATTCATATCTGTCCCTATCCTAACTTTCCCAGAACCTGACAAACCATTTTAGTGGAGTTTCATAAGAATCTGGAATACACCCAACAGACCAAATGTTTTTAAAGTCCACCGCATCTGTGCTGAATCTCGCCGCATGATGCAACGCTACAAATCTTCAGCTTGTGATTTGAATCTAAAACAGCTGTCTTCATAATGCTGTATGTAAGACAAGTCCAACATAACAGACAAGTTCAACATGCAATGTGCTGAAATGACATGAATGAGAATGTAACTGTGATCAGCTAACTCTTTAGTATTATGACAATAAAATCTTTATTCAGTTCTGGACCTACCATATGCACCAGGAGTGTAAGAAATTTTATCTTTTGTGCCATACAATTGTGATATGTAATATGCCGAGGGTCACAGAAGGGGGTGCAGTTAGTTTTACGTTCTGTATTTGCTGATATTCACCTAGAGAGGGGGTTTGACCACTCGTTTATTTTCTGTTTGGCTAGTTTTATTATTATTGGTTTCCAGCATGACAGAACTGCTGGTTCTAGCTGGTCTGTCTGATGATTTTAGTTTCAAAACCTCTCTAAAAAAGCATGATTGAGCCTTCTCTGTTGTTGTTCCTAGTCTATGGAATAACTTACCAATTCCAGTTAGAACTGCTTCCTGTTAATATTTGCTTAAAAAAACACCTTTTATCAATAGAATTCAACCAGGCATAATGTTTTGTGTTCTTTTGTATTGATTTTAGTTGTATTGTACAGCACTTTGAGTCAACCATGAGTTGTGTTGAAAGTGCTTTACAAATAAAGAAAAAAAGGCAATAATCTTACACTGGTTTTACATGGGGGGGGGGCACTTTTTACTCGCCTCCTCGCTGTGCTCCTCCTCACTTCACTTTCTGCCTCCTCGACTTGCAGTCAGACGATACGACTGTAGCTGACAAGAGGTAACTACCAGCTTATTATTGCTGTTAATAAATTGAATACTATGTGAATTTGTAGTTGAATGAGGGCATCCATTTTCCAGATCCAATTTACTTGGCAGATTTCATTAATAATGTTAACTGCAAAATAATGCTTGCTGATCTCTTCTAATTTGGCCAGGGGTACAGGAACTATCTTCACAGGTTTATAAACACAATGCAATTTTTATAAAGAAGTCAGTATAGCTTCAGTAATGAATTTCACTGTTAACTGTATTGTGCTACAAACTTTTGTTCTTATAAAAATGTTTTAATTTAAAATTTTTAGTTTTCATTCTTGAAATTATAGTCTATTATTTCATTTCTCTTGGATCTTGACTGGCGCTCATCAGGGTCTGAAATTAGATTGTGGCAAAAATGGCATCAAAATCAGTTCCTGAATCAAGTTACTTATTAGTTTGATACTCATTGACTCCTCTTTAAATGACGCAACGCTTCCTTAAAGGATTAGTTCACTTCTGAATTAAAATGTCCTGATAATTTATATCATATTTATATCATATATATGATCATTCATGTCTTTCTTTCTTCAGTTGAAAAGAAATTAAGGTTTTTGAGGAGGGAAAAAATTAAGGATTTTTCTCCATATAGTGAACTTCAACAGTTACCAACGGGTTGAAGGTCCAAATGTCAGTTTCAGTGCAGCTTCAAAGAGCTCTACATGATCCCAGACGAGGAATAAGAGTCTAATCTAGAGAAACGTTCGGTCATTTTCTTAATAAAAAAAATAAAATGTATATACTTTTTAACCATAAATGCTCATCTTGCACTGCTCTGAGATGCTCCACGCATTACGTAATCACGTTGGAAAGGTCACGTGACATAGGTGAAAGTACACATCAAGTGTTCACAAAGCGAACATGCAAAGACTAAGTCAAATGCCTTTTACACAAAAAAAGAAAGAAAAAAAGAAAAAAGAAAAGTAAAACAACGATGTCGGATGATTTGAAGCTGGAGGAGAAAATGAGATGGAGTTTTTTACCCTACTGGGGTACTTCTGGCTAAATCATGTGTGACCTTTCCAACATGATTACGTAATGCATGACTCATCACAGAGCTATTCCAAGACAAGCATTTGTGGTTAAAAAGTATATAATTTTTTTTTTTTTTTCCAAAATAAACAATTGTTTCACTACCCTTATTCCTCATCTGGGATCATGTAGAGCTCTTTGAAGCTGCACTGAAACTGATGTTTGGACCTTCAACCCGTTGAACCCCAGTGTGTTTACATGCTGGATGAAATCGGTGTAAAAATCTAGCTGTGACGATCGGTTTATGCTTAAGCCTTTGACCTGGTCCTTAGGGTAGACTGGGTACAGTTGGTACACTTTTTGCTTTTTCCGTTACCACACCAAAACTAGGGATTGAAAAAAAGTGATTTTTCATATGACATTTCCTTTACATGTCTACTAAAATATTAATAATTATTAACATCCATATGTAGGTCATATTTGCCAAAATTAGCTCAAAAACACAAGAAGCGGGTACAGTTGAGTACAGTTGAGACACCCATCCAGAATGCTGTAAAGCTGCCTAACCAATTCACTGCAAATGTAAAATACCTTTAAAAATGAGAATTCAACAGTTTTTATTTTCATTCAGTATTTTATCTGATTATTTGTTTAGTTAAAAGTTTGAAAAACATTTGAAAAACATTGTACAGTAATGGCAAACAGCGATACAATATTTAATTTCAGTCCATCATTTTAATATTAACAGTTGAAAAGTTGAATAAAAGTAAAAAACATTGAACAACTGCAAACAGCAATAATAAAACAGATGAAATCTATTAACTTGTGATCTTACATCGTGCAACTAAACTGCATGTGCCGCAATAGGATTCTATAGTGCGGGTACATTTGGTACATTGTGTCTCAACTGTACCCCTCTGACCACCTCGAACATTTCTCACATTTTTTTACGATGACCTTGCATGACACAAAGTCATGCAATATGTCAGTGTTTAGAGCACAGATTAAGGTTTACGAAAATGTAAGTTAACTTTAACAGTCACGTAAGGATGAGAAGCTATTCAATGTGAAGTGAAAAACTTGCCTTTCGCTGATATCTTCGGACTGGAGAACTGCATGTACTTCATGATCAAAGAGGGCACTAATATGGATGTGCGAACCAAATATCACAGATCAGACTTGTTGCGTACGCAAGTTATTTAAGGTGTTTCAACTATACCTGGTCTACCCTACTCTGATAAAGGAAAACAAGTTAACGTTACATGAACATGACCCACCCCCTCCCCGGACCCCCTTCAAATTTATACATACTTTTGTCAGTCAAACACTTTAATGCACATTTCTGTGTCCATTTGGTGAAATATTATGTTCTTTTATACAGATTGCTGACTAGTAAAGGACCTGATTGAGACCATGATGACTCCTATTCTGAAGCTCATGCTGGCTTTGGCCACAGTTTTGGGGGTTGTAGTAACCACTGTAAACTCCATGCCCCCTAGGAGTGAGATACACCAATACACAAATCTCACACACATACACCAAGACTGATTAACACTAATTTAATGACTGTGTGTGTGTGTGTGTGTGTGTGTGTGTGTGTGTGTGTGTGTGTGTGTGTGTGTGTGTGCGTGCTCTAAACTAAAGGCATTACCTACCTATTCTCCTAAATCACAATCTACAATGTCTGTTTTATCTATCCATGAAATAGGATATAGTTTTGTTCTATGCACACATGAACTACTGAATCAGTACCTAATAAATTACTTTGCATGTCACCACTGTGTTTCCTGACAGGTCAGAATCTGATATGTGATGGCAATTTTAAAAAGGATCAGCTCCAAAACTACGCCCAGCAAGCACTAAAGGCTATTGATTCTACTCGCACGCCGACTGCTTCTCATGTGCTAGCAGGCAAGGGCCAGCATGTCTTCAACAACAACCTCCTTAAGTTTCACCGCAGTGTTCTGGAGAAGCTGCTGAAAGATTTGAGGGGCTACGATAAGCATATGAAGAACCTGGAGAAGGACCTTGTGATCCCCCTCAACGAAGATCACAAAAAAAAAATTGGAACTGAAATGGTGGTTGACTTCAGGTCAGTGTGTGTGTGCTCAGGTGAGATGAGTGCTACAGTGTGTAGAAACTTTAGAATGTAAGTGTAGTAGGTCTGGACGATAAAGCAATATATATAATTATCATGTGCAGCGTAGTACAATTAAAATGTCATGAGAGAACATTCTCGTGCTGTTCTGTATCATATGGACTGGAGTAAGCATGTTTCAGTTTTTATGGACATATTGCAAATAGCATTGACTGCACTAGTTTTCTGAATTGTAACCACACTTCAGAATGTTTAACCATTACCCTGTGTGATGTGTCTGAAGGTGCAGGGGTAACGTCGACTGGTCTCTCTCTCTTTCTCTAACGTACCTTACTCTCGCTCCCAGATGCGTTCTCATGTGCCGAATTTTGGCACTGATTAATTTAATTCGGTCGATGTCCTTAAAAGTACCAAGTTCGGTACCAACCCTAGTCAGTGGTGACATGATCTGCTGCAAAGTCTGCCATCTTTTGGGTTTGTGGTTTCCATGAAGATCACGGCATGTGACGCACTCATGAATGACACTGAACTCTGAACCTCTAGCCACTAGCTAGCCAAAAACCAGCAGCACCCACAGCACCCTCCGTGAAATGTCTTCCTGGTGTTATACTTTTTACAGCAAAATTAGGATTTATAGTGGAACCAGGATTTATAGTGGTTCATAGACTGATTGGCTCGTTCTGTCATGTGTCAGGGACATCAGTGGTTTCTCAGTTTTGCTCATTTCCATAGGAACTTTAGTTCTGTGGACGCTCTGCTTTCTGCACTCACCAAGGGAGGAAGAGTAAAGTTCTTCTGGACCCATGAAGCTGAAGCTGCCTTTTCTGAGCTCAAGTGATGATTCATATCTGTCCTTATCCTAACTTTCCCAGAAACTGACAAACCATTGTTGGTGGAGTTTCATAAGAATCTGGAATACATCCAACAGACCAAATGTTTTTAAAGTCCACTGCATCAATGCTACAAAACTTAGACTCGTGATTAGAACCTAAAAAATCTGCCTTCATAATGCTCTATGTACACCATCAGTGTGCTCATTTATAATAAATCAAGTTTGAAAAGACAGACAGTTGTACAACATCTAAAGCTATGAGAGGGCGAAAAATGATAGTTAAACAGCCTGTATCATATCTCACCTGTTACATTATTACGCAGCATTTGCGATTAAACCGTGTTACTTCACTGCCACAGCAGTAATTTCTCCCTCCTCTTATCATGGCTGATACCGTGGGGAAAGAATGGACCTCCAAAAGCTTTCTCTTCCATTGAAACAACTCCAATGCAGTCTATTGCATCGCAGATTAAACTAATGCCATTCCTCAGACGGCTAATCTGGTCTTCCGCTTGCAATTAGTTTATAAATAAAGCTGAACATATAGCTGAATTTAAAATTCAAATCTCTCTCAAATTCTGCCTTTCAGAAAAGTAGAGCATTGGCTCCATATGTACCCCAGTGCCTCTCTACATGTTGTAAATCAGTAAATCTTCCTCTCAATTTTCTGCAAACCAATTTTTGGTCAGCAGTGCCCTGTGTTACTAAGCTGCGCGCGTGCGCGGCCGCGCAGAAGAAATAATTGCCGCGCGGAGAGAGAACAGACATGAAAATGATTGCAGTAGTTTAAATGAGAAATAATTGCAGTGCTCTGGACAACCGCTATAGAGTTATTGTCGCTATAGAATTAGAACCGGTGAATGCGGTTTACAGATTTCATAGAAAGATAACGATTGAGCGCGTGTGAGCTGGCTGGCCCTGAGCCAAATCAGTCGCGGTAAGAATACTAACGTTTGCGGACTAAATACATCAATACGAGAGGCAACGCGAAACGAAAAGAAATGTGAAATAAAACGTCGTGTTTTAATGAAAGGTGGTGGAAATGACGGATGATGGGCACAGAATGCTAACAAAACTCTGAGACATTTACAATCACACACCCACCACAGGTGTAGCTTTTAAACTCAAAATACATCAGTGATACAGTATACCTCAGTTTAAATTTTTTGTGTGTGGTGGTGTGGGTTTCAGGGATGTTTAGATAACTATAAAAGAGTTAACGTTCACTTTTCTTAAAAATATTTAGCTATCAGTTTAAATGCTTCAGTTTGTTTTCACTATGTTATATATTAAAACAAATGGAAGCATTTAAACTGATATAATACTGTATATCAGTTTAAATACTTAAATATTATATTTTATTATATTATAATGTAAGCCTAATAAAAAAATGATCTCACAAAGGGATTGTTTAGGGCTCCTTGCCACGAAAAATCTTAACCTCCTGGTATATAAAATCTGGGAAATTCATAAGCAATAAACATTTAATTTTGATGGTTTAACAATGTCTGTTGCTAATAATTGACTGTACAAAAGCCATCATTGTAACTGCTTATATTATATTATGATAAAGAATTGAACTGTCCTGCAGGAGGACAGAAATTATTTTTTAATAGAATTTCTTGGTAAAGACTGGTACAGTTAATACAGCAATGTGAAAAATCTCAAGTAACCTAAAATGTGCTTAATTTAGTGACTGAACTGCTTGTTTTCAAACATATTATTTAATAAATCACTAAGTTACATCAAGGGTCAAATAAAATAGAAACGGCACATTAAAGTTAAATGTTACAGTTGTATGATAAAACCATTTTTTTGTGTGTATGTTTACATTCGTTGTACAGGTCTGATATAAAGTATGTTTTTGCTCAGGTGGCCAAAATGTGCGCTCAACAGAGAAAAGTTTTGCTCAGCGAGAAAAAAAATTAGAGGGAACATTGGTTACGACCCTGGTCTAGGTCAGGGAAGCAGCATAAATAAAAATGTCCTGCAAAAATCAGTTTCAACAATTTCTTATTTTTTTATATTTTTCTGTTTAGTTTCATCACAGAGTCAAGAAAATAAATGAAGCATTTAAAATGGACACTAACTAAACCCGTATTATTCCTAACTAAACCCTGTAAAAAAAAAGAAAAGAAAAATACAGTGGTCCTTACCTAACTTCCTGGCTAATTCAACACAGGAGAAAAAAATACCGCTTCAGTATCAAAGAAAATATTATATGTGCAATATTTACAAGGAATGGCAACACACTGCCACAATAAAGAAATGAAAAACGAAAGGAATTATAATCAAATGAAAACAATGTGGTCAAGAATCAAAATGAAAGTGCTTTAAAGACATGAATAGAATTGGTGACATTTTAAAGAGGACCTATTATGCAAAATTCACTTTTGCATGGTGTTTGGACATAAATGTGTGTTGGCAGTGTGTGTACACAACCTCCCTATAGTGATAAAAATCCTTTTTTTAATCCCCATAAATCATAAGCAGTGTCTCAGAACAAGCCGTTTCCAGATCCCTGGCAGTGTGACGTCACAAAAGCCACAGGCTCCGCCCACAGTGTTGACTGACACTTAAGTTTGAACTTAGAACCACCCTGAGCTCGTTGTTTACAACGAGTCCGCCATTGCTGCCCTGACGAGAATGTCTCCCAAGCGTTTTCGGTGTTCTGTAGCTGGATGGATTAATCCACAGAGCTCTCTCCATTTACTCCCTAAATGAGGTGGATTAACTTGGTTTTCCAGGAAAATGCTCCCTCAGTTCTGTCGAAATTCGTTTATTATCTGCTTGAATTATTTCACACCGGACTGCTTTGTGAACGAATATCAATACAAAGGGACAATACAAAACATAGACTGTGCTAAAAATATGATACTCAAGGATATAACGTACAAGTAAAAACTGTTCTTCATCCAGTTTACAGTCTCCAGAGTGATACTGATACAGCAGTAATGAAGGTGAGGGCACGTTATTACAGTTCATCTGAGTTTATTTACGGATATAAAATGTACCAGTTTATTAAGCACCACCCGAAAAGGCATTTGTTTACATCTTGTAAAATGGGGCATAATAGGTCCCCTTTAAAACAATGTACAGATTTAGATCCCACAAGCCAGCTATGTCAATAACACCAGTAGCCAATGCTAACACCACTCTCCCCTCTGCCACGTCCACATCCTGGCGCTTTTTCAAAGGAACGTTCCCCTCAAGTCCACCGATCCGTCTCGCCTACGTTCAATCAAGGTGGAGCTACCTCAGAGAGAGAGAGAGAGAGAGAGAGGGAGAGAGAGATAGAGAGAGAGAGAGAGAGAGAGACACGCACGAACGTCTCCACACACAAGGAAAAGGCGGAGGAAAAACAACAATACGTCTTTTGACATAACACCTGCTATTAATAGCCCACAAATCTCCCTCTTTATTAAACGCACCCAAATATCTGAACCCAGCCCTTTGGATTCTTGTTTAGCACTTATCCGTGAAATATTAAGCAAATGCTTATTCCTCCTTTGTTCAGGAAATCACTCAGAAAACACCAACAGATCACTCGACTCACTTTCAGATTTCTCAGATGCTCCAAATCTACTTGCAATTCTAAATTTGATCCATTTGTCTTTCTCCAATACAGTAGGCTACTATACTGTACTGTATATATTATAAACAGATCTGTTAATAAGCAGCCATTCAATATTCATTGCTAATTTACCCACACCCCTCCAGCCTAATCAGTCAGTTTTTCTTATTTTTAGCCCACAGAAGTTCCCAAATTTAATCTCCAGCCAATCCCCTCTTCATCAACAATAATAATAATTCAGTAATACAATAAAACATTGCTTATCAATTACCCATTCAACCATCTAGCCACAGCAGTGATTTCTTTATTTATTTATATTTAAATATGTATCACTTCACTGCTGCAGTGATTGCAGTGATTTCTCCCCTCGTCAAAAATAGTCTTTAAGCTACTTCACTACTGTACAGCTCTTCTCTGCTCTTCTCTGCTCCTCTTTGGGGGTTTAGAGCTTGAGCTGAGCCTCAGTTTGAGCTTCCTCAAGGAAAGCAAGCCAAGTTTGTTTACCATTAACAATTAAGACTGAATGGGCAGGCGAACTCATGAACTGTTAGTTCTTCTGAAACAGTGGATAAACAGCTTCAGTTCTTTCTTTTTTAGATTTATTCTCTTATTTAAATTATTTGACATAATTAGACATTTTCAACATATAGTTTCAGTTTTATATCTTGTTTTTGGTTTGTTTGTCTCTGTAGTCCGGAGGATGAGTATGTGGATTATAATGCAGTTGTGTACGGAGCGTACGTGGAGAAGCTCCGAGAGGCACTTGTGGAATACCTCAAGGCTGATACATCTGACAACGATGATGAGAGAAACAGAATCAAAACGCAGGTGGAGTTAATCACCAATAATATGGTGAACCTTGATGTGTATGTGGACCCAATGGCCTGCGATCACTTGCTGAAGAAGAAACAGAAGAAGAACCAAAATATGAAGCAAAAGTACTATGAGATCAGAGGTGCATTGAGGAATATGTTCCAGAACATCCTGCAGGACTTCAAAAAAGTGTCTGAAAAGATCAAAGACCTTTACGAGACAAACAACTGGAACAGGTTAGACAGCTGTCTCCAGGAATATATTCATGTACAAACAATAAATATAATTGTTAATGCACAAAAATCAATCAATAAATAAGCCATAAAAAAATTAATCATCGACAGACCCAAAAGACCTTCTGATGAGTTCAGTAGAGCTCCTCTTAGTCCATTAAATCATGTAGTGGATGACCTTCAAAGTAAAGCACATTTTCTCATGTAACTCTTGTTCTCTTTTCAACAGATAGACACACATTAAGAGATCTGTCTTCTGACCCGGAGTGATCACTGGGAGGAGCTCTTCTTTCTGAAATCAATAAGTACTGCTTTGGTTTTACCCATATTCAGTTTTAAATCACATGAGCTAATAATAATAATAATAATAATAATAATAATAATAATTTAAACTCTCTTTGTAGGCCAGATCATTGCCTTGTTTAATTAAACCCAACAGGGCTCTATCATCTGAAAACTCAAATATTTGACAAGAGACCGTACGATGCAATGGGACTCTTTTTATAGTTAAATAGGAATAGTTGACCCAAAAATGAGAATCTGTTGATACTTTACTCACTCTCAGACCATTCAAGATTTACAAACCCCATTTCCACAGAAGAGGGACATTAGAGAAATTACAATACACAAAAGAAAAGATTGTATGTTTGTAATATATGATGTTTTTTCTTTGTGTGTGTTTTGTGTTGAAGCCAAAGACAAATTTAAACTCTCAGAACTGAGCCTTCAATTACAATGTCCCAAATATTCCAACTTTTCTGGAAATGGGGTTTGCAGAATAAGTTTTGTTTGATGTATTGAAGCATTTCTTGTGAAGGATCTAAGGATTCTCAATAGCCTACTTGATTTATACCATTTATCATTTAATCATTATTATTAATTGATGTAATTTTATGTTTTTATATTTTATCATACTTTATCATACTATTTCCTTTCTATTGTTGTTTAATCTTATGATTGTGTGGTTTGAAGGGATGTTTGTCTTCATGAGAAAGAGAAAAGAGAATGTCTCCATTTCAAGGTTTTTAACATCACTGGACAATAATGTGAAGAAGTCATTTTTCATTGTTTTTCTCTTAATATAATAACACTTGTTGGATTTGTGATGGTCAGATGAAGTCTGAGCATTAAAACAGACGCAACTAAGATTATTCAATAAAGTCTGCTCTTTTTATTATCATCACTTTGTCTCCTTCTGTTCTTTCCTGACTGGTTTTGTCAAAGACCTGGCAACCCTGCTCTCAGGACCTTGAAGACAAGTAACAAGGTAGGTCTGTCTTAATTAGTCTTAATTTATTTGACAAACAGTTGAAATATAGCAACACATATGTCAAGGAATAAAGTTAAAAACTTATTTCCAATGCAGTCCGTGATGCAGATAGGATACACTGTATATTTTGCATGAGTTTTTTGTCAGCATATATACAGTCTGAATAAAGTCTCTCTTTGTGTTAGACTGCATGAGTTTCACTTTTACTAACTTGGATCAACGGTTACATTTATTATGACAAACTACTGAATATATTCAACTGTGATCCACTAACTTTGTAAATACAGATCTGGCAGAACTTTATGTATTATGACAATAAAATCTTCCAGATTTCTCTCAATCCTGCAGTTGGTTAGCACCATTTTCCTGACAAATAAATCTACTTGACTTACCATGCACCAGCAGAAGAAAATGGATCTTTTGTGACATGCAATTTGTTATGTAATATGCTGAGGGTCATAGAGGGTGGTACAGTTACATTCTGTATTTGATGATATTTATTTAGAGAGGGTTTGACCACTTGTTTATTTGCTTAGCCTTTAGCTGGTTGGCTCGTCTTAGCTGGCTGAAGTAGATGGTTTCCAGCCTGACAGAGCTGGTGGTTGTAGCTGGTCTGTCAGATGATTTTAGTTTCGAAACTTTTCCAAAAGCAGCTATGAGAAGCCATAAAACACTGATTTTAGCTGTTTGTTTTTTCAGCAGGATTACAGTATATTCACTGTGTAATGCACTTTTCCCTTCTGGATTCAAACATCTGGTGTCAATTAAAACTGTAGAGAAGATGAAAAATAAATGTGTCTTGCAGTCTCTCTTGATTGATTGCCTAAGACAAATTTTTCCTGAGAGAGAAAATACAATGGATACCCCCTTAGCCAGACTGAGTGACAAAACATCCTACAACATGACTGGATTTAATTGGGGAAACTGCAAAAATGGGAGTAAAACAAACGATTAAAGTGACCCTTACAACTTGTGTTGTTACAGCCAGTGGTCCATGGATATTGACATGTGGCCAGGAACGCCTGGGAAATACATAAAGCAAAGCCTGTGAACGCTTAATCTGCTAGACAATGTACAATAATGCTTATGATGTTGGTGTGTTCCAAAACAATGACAAAATTCACATTTAGGAGATATAAGCATTCTATAAAATCACTTCCGCTAAAATGGATCATGGACTTTCATGACATCACCGCGGACTTCAGCTTCTCATCAGATCTTCTGTCCAATCAAATGCTCTCTAGAATCTGAAGCACCCCACCCCCTACATTATAAATAGACGCTGAAGCTGCGGCTGGAATCGGTCATTTGTTCACACATTTACTATTTTCTATATGATGAATGACACATAGCGCACTATATAGAGGATAGGGAAGGATTAAGTGTAAATATGCTTTCCATTGCGGCGAATAAAGTCTGGTTTCACGTTGTGTCAGCGAACCACAACAGTGCACACATAGTCTGCTCTGGTCCAGAGACACGATAGCACAGAGCGGATCACAAAACGTACCGGACCCATTTGAATTCTGTACAGAATGATATATTTTATAGAGATATGGAGGAGAGACGGTTGGAGATTAGAAGGAAAATGAGGCTTTACCAAGCTCAACAGCTCTGGCCGAGCTGCGATATAAACAAAATGCTACTGGCTATTTTAAAAAAGGGGGAAGAGCTGTTCGATATGTCCCGCCCTGTCTTCCTGTTTCAGTTGAAATATAGTGGTGCAGGTATGACATCATTTTGTAGGCCAAAACGCAGAAGCGAGTTAGCATTTTAGCACTTCCGGTTCTATCATACTGAAGTCAATGAGTTTTTTAAAGAGATTTTTGTTAAATGGCTAAAATAAGGTCTGTGGTGAGCACAAGCTCAAGACACTTTTACATTTTATTATACGACATAAAATACATCAGTATTACCCCACTCGTGATTTTTTTTAAAGCTGTCTTAAAAAGGCAGTTGCTAACATGTAGCTAAATGGGACTACAGAGGCAGTCAGGGAGATTAAACATCATCGCGCCTAACAGGTAAACTCAGTCCGCTTTTACAGCCTCATCATGCTTATAATTTTGCACTTAGAAACTATTGTAACTCAAACATTCTGGGAAAATGTTTTTATATAAAAACTGAAAGAGTTTTCGTAAGCTTAGTGGTGGTGACGTGGGAATGTGGTGTAGATCGTTTATAGCCTACCTTTAGCTTTTTACTTCTGGCGACTGCATTTAGGCTTCCGAATTCATAAAAGTCTGTGAAAATGATCTTGATGGACAAAACGTGTAAGTATTATAAACTTTTGATGATCACAGAGCTTGTTTTTTGCAATAATCCAAAAGCCTATGGAAAATCATATTGGGTTTTTGTCGAGGGAACCAATGAGATAATAACTGCCTATTGGCCTACAAAGTGACGTCGTAGGATCGTCCAAGGATCAGCTTAATTTCCACATCATCAAAATTTGCATCATCAAAAGCACTTGTTAATAAAAGTGCTGAGCTGAATTAGTGTTTAAAAGAGAATAAAGTCAAATGCACCTTTTACCCTGGTGCACCTTTAATCCTGTTGTACCCTACAACTATTCAGATTATCACAGAAGTACTTGGATAAAAGTTTATAGTTCGGATGTAAACACTTGATGTCAGCGGTAGCGATCAACATAGAGCAAATCACCCTTTGAAAGCCCTTCAAATACTGTGATAGGCGTTATATTCCTATAGGTAGATGTGAGTCACCTGGGAGTCAGCTGATGTGAGCTTGACTGATGTGACCTGCCAGAAATAATGCTACACTTGATTTATGAATCATCCATTCAAACCAATTAAAAAAAAACACAAAAAAAAAACATTCAAATTAATTCAACATTTTAAATAGATTGCAGCAATTAGTATTTTGTCAGAACCACTAGTAAATTACATGTTATTTTGTTTAGTTGTCTGTTCAGAATTGTGGGAGAATAGTGATCTCTATTTGAAGAAAAAAAGAAAAGTGATTCTCAGTTTATCCAGAATTGTGCAGGTCTGACCCAAAGTCACCAGAATTGAAAGATTTGATCTTGGGAGGCCTGTAGTGATCAAGCTGCTGTCAACATCATGATTTATCACTGAATTCATCAGTCATACACATTTCTGTGTCCATGTGGTGAAATATTATGTTTTTGATACAGATAAACTGGCTGACCAGAAAAGGACCTGATTGAGACCATAATGAGACCTTTTATCAAGTTCCTTGTGGTTTTGGTGCTCGCAGTTGTGGGGATAATGACCATTATCTCCGTCCCCCAAAAGAGTGAGATACACCAATACACAAATCTTACACACATACACCAAGAATGAGGAACACTAATATAATGAGTGTGTGTGTGTGTGTGTGTGTGTGTGTGTGTGTGTGTGTGTGTGTGTGTGTGTGTGTGCTCTAAACTAAAGGCACTACCTACTGATACTCCTATCTCACAATCTACAAAGTATGTTTTATCCATCCATAAAATAGGATATACAGTTTTGATTACATTTAACTAATTTTACATTAAAAAAATTTTATACATTCCATACAAAATCAGCACCTAAATTGCTGAGTGAGAGTTTACATGTCACCTCTGTGTTTCCTGACAGAAGCGAACAGTTCGAATCGGACACCTGTCAGATATGGCGATTCTGAGAACCTGCTGGACCAGAAGCTCCGAAACGTCGCCCAGCAAGCACTAGACGCCATTAATTCTACTCGCACACTGACTGCTTCTCATAAACTAGCAGGCAAGGGCCAGCATGTCTTCAACAACAACCTCCTTAAGTTCCACCGCAAAGTTCTGCAGGACCTGCTGAGAGATGTGGGGGGCTACGAGCAGCTGAATAACCTATTACAGGACCTTGTGATCCCCCTCAGCAAAGCTCAACGAGATGCAATTGGAAAGACAATGGTGGTCGACTTCAGGTCAGTGTGTGTGTGCTCAGGTGAGATGAGTGCTACAGTGTGTAGAAACTTTAGTGTGTAAGTGTAGTAGGTCTGAACAATAATACAATATTAATAATTATGATAAAAAATTAAGATTTAATGTCAAAGCTCTCACACTCATGCAGACCACATCTCCACATCTAGTATGTTACACTGACACCATCCATGGACCAAAATCATGTAAGCCAGCATTTGGTAGTGGGCGTCAGTGGTGACATGATCTGCTGCAAGGTCTGCCATCTTTTGGGTTTGTGGGTTCCTTGAAGATTACGGCATGTGACGCACTCATGAATGACACTGAAGTCACACCTCTAGCCACCAGCTAGCCAAAAACCAGCAGCACCCTCTGTGAAATGTCTTCCATGGTGTTATACTTTCCACAGCAAAATTAGGATTTAAAGTGGAAACAGGCCTGATCCAAATGGATCCTTTGAAGGGTCAAGTCGTGACTGATTGGCTCATTCTGTCATGTGTCAGGGAGGTTCAACTTCTGCATTTACCAAGGGAAGAAGAGTAAAGTTCTTCTGGACCCATAAAGCTGAGCTTGACTTTTCTGAGCTCAGGTGTTTTTGTCAAGCATAGCAAAATGGATCAGTTAATGAGCAGCCATTTAATATTCATTGCTAATTTACCCACACCCCTCCAGCCTAATCAGTCAGTTTCCTTATTTTGAGCCCACAGAAGTTCCAAAATTCAATCTTCTTTGTCAACAACAACAATACTCCCATATCTGTTCCAAAACACTTTTCAAACAGATGTCAGTTCAAACCCGTCTCACATAGACAAGCTTATCAATTACCTATCTCACAGCAGTTCTCTAACTAATCATTTGAAGGAACAGAAAAGTATCCCTTCACTGCCATAGCAGCGATTTCTCTCTCTCAGCTCAGAGCTCAAGCCGAGCCTCAGTTCGAACTTCCTCGAGGAAAGCAAACCAAGTTTGTTTACCATTAACAATTAAGACTGAATGGGCAGGTGAACTCATGAACTGTTAGCTCTTCTGAAACAGTGAATAAACAGTCTCAGTTGCTTCTTTTTGAGATTTTCTTTTTGAGATTATTTGACATAATTAGACATTTTTCACTTTTAGCTTCAGCTACTTTTTATATCTTGTTTTTGGTGTGTTTGTCTCTGTAGTTCGGATGAGTTCTATGTGGATTATAATGAAGATTTGTACGGAGAGTATGCGAGGCAGCTCCGAATGGCAGTTGTGGCATACCTCAAGGCTCATACATCTGTCTACGAAAATGAGAGAAACGGTGCCAAGGAGAATTTTCAGCGGGTGCAGTTCATTGCCAATCAAATAGTGAAACATGATGTGTATGTGGACCCGATGGCCCGTGATCGCTGGCTGCAGGAGAACAAAAACCGTTTGCAACAGTACAATAATATCAGAGAAGCATTGATGAATATGATCCAGAACATCCTGGAGGTCTTCAAAAAAATGTCTGAAAATATCAAAGGCTTTCGTGAAAGAAACAACTGGAACGGGGACAGGTTAGACAGCTGACTCCCGGATTACATTCATGTACAAACAATACATATAACTGTTAATGCACAAAAATCAATCAATAAATAAACCATAAAAAAGTGAATCATTGATAGACCCAAAAGACCTTCTGATGAGTTCAGTAGAGCTCCTCTTAGTCCATTAAATCATATAGTGGATGACCTTTTCTCATGTAACTCTGGTTCTCTTTTCAACAGTGACTTTTGAACAGGATGAAGATGTCACACTTTTTCTTATTTTGTTTAAATATCAAATTTAGTTACATTTATTTAGTTAAAAATAAATGTAAATGTACAGGTAATGGTCTGTATTTTTTTTTTTTTTTTTTTTACAGATTTTTCCTGTTTTGTCATTATACACTGAAATGCCTGTTGTTTTACAGATATTTGCTATAATTTAATTTTCCACTATTAAATTTACAGAAAATTGCATGTATTTTAGTATTACGTTAAATTGGTATTTGGTTAAATTGGTTAAATTGGTATTACGTATTACGTTTTTAAAAGAAATGTTCTGTATTTTTACAGAAAAAAATGTAAATTTACATAAAATGTTGATTAATATTTTACAGATGTTTTCTGTAAAAATAGAAAAAAGGGAACAAATGTATAACTACAGAAATCAACAGTCATTCAACATTTTTTTTTATTTTTTATGAATCAATGTAAATTCATGTGCATTACTCTTAAAGTTGACACATCTTCATTGTTCAATGAACATTACTTTACATTACACCAAAAAAGAAAAAAAAGAAACAAAATACAATTCTATTTTGTAATTTTATATTAACAGTGTAATGTTCTCAGAACCAAGTCAGTCTCATCAAGTTAGTGTTTTAAGCATTTCTACATTCATTCCAAAATAATAACTAAAGGCAATAATAATTTAAACAATATGTTTTATTTGTGTATTGCGGTTTTTATTTAAAATTGTCAACCTAGGATATTTTGGATCATCAGTCATGCTCCTTAAACACCGTCTGTCACAGACACGAATTGTATTTTTAATTTCACCAAACTGATTGCACTAAAACCCCCGCAGTCAACATGCTTTCAGGCCATTTCAAGTTTGATTTTGACGTGACATAAAGCGGTGATATCTAATTGTGATCTGTTTACTTACTTTTCAATTAGTCTTCCGACTGACGCCATTATAGAGGGTATGCAAGTGACGTCACCGTCGACCGTTACGGCTGCGGTCACGTCCACTGAGAGGCAAAAGACTGAGCGGCAGCATTGGTTTTCAGCGTGAATGTCGCGAAAAACACACAAAACACATCCAAAACGGGAAAGAGCTTTGTGATTGACTGTACATAGCTTTGACACAAAACCTGAGGCATATATTAAAAAAAAAAATCAGAAAGCAACAGAAAAAAAGCAAATGGATCACTGCAATTCACAGAAACATCCCAACTCCAGGCAGAGAAACATGGATTTTCAGTTATCTTTTTTTGTGTCAAAATGTTGGATTTTGAGGAAAAATCATACCGTATATTGTATTGTTATATATTATGTTGACAACTCATCAATTAAATATTTTCGATCTTAAATTCTTCATAATTGTGTGTTTTTAAATAAACAGCACTGACAAAAACTATACTATAAAACTATATATAGCCTATGTTTTAGGGCTGGACAATATGACAATATAACATTGATATAAGTGATTACGCGGATTTAAACCTACCTATATTGTAGTTATATAAAATATTCACATGCAGATTTGCTTTATGTATTTCCCCGCCGTCGAAATCAGGCACATATAAATGTCATGAAACACGACTCCTGGCTGCATGTCAATATCCACGGATTAGTTTTATTTGACAAGTTGTAAGGAACACATTCGAGTCCAACCTTTAGTGTAATTCGTTAGTTTTACTCGCGTTTTCGCGGTTTCCTCTATTAAATCCAGTCACGGAGGCATCAGTCAATCCAGGCATCAGGTTCTTGTCTATGGTTCTTTTGCCACTCAGTCCAGCTGAGGGAGCGCGCTTTCATCGGGAAAGTGACGTCGACGAATACCCTCTATTTGTTCAGTCAAACCAAGCGGCAACCTCCCCCTTTCTCTCGTGAAGCCAATACGGAAGTAACTTAAACTGCGATTCATCGACTGGCCGCTAAGGACAGGCTCCAAAAGAGAGCATAATCTCATAGAGTCCCATGTTAAATTGGCCAAGTTTATAGCAGAAAAAAACATGTTTACAAGTTGGTTCAAATTGTGGTTTTGGTCTATACTGCTATTTTTGCCCTTCATGACAACTCTGAGGGGGGTGAATTTTTTTATAACTTATCCGTTTAAATTATATTAAGCCTTAAAGTTCTGCATAATTAAGGGCATGGTCACTTGAGTGACAGGTAGATTGCGCTGCTGTCTGTGAGCCGTCATGTTACCTCAGCTGCCGCTGAATTTGGCATCTCAGCCGTATTTGTGCTCGATTATTTTATACAATTATAAAATATGGCTTGCTGCATAATATTCGAGACTGATGTGTGTCTGTGTAGATGTGCATGCATGGGGAAGAGACACAGAACACACGTTGTTGGATCGTGGCATTGGCTGAAAGTTTTGGTTGTGAGATTTACTACAATGACAATGGCGGGAAGATATCAAAATCCGACAGCACTGCTTGGATATTATAACTAAAACTGCTGCACTATTTTGAAAAAAAATATATACTTTGGACACAGGCTCATTTGTTTGTTAGATACGATCGTATACAGTTTTACAACATAAACACTGCTCAGATTGCATCCTTTCTTGAAGAACGATGACAGAGAGCAGATCATTCAGAAGAAATGTGACATGTTTTTTTGTTTTGCAGGACACTCATATTTTAACCAAGTGCCACAGATTGGATTCATCTCGCGATCTCTATTTCATTATAAAGGTATGAAGTCCCATTTGATTTTCCATGTTGTTATTTGCACAACCAACACTACTGGTGTTGGAGGATCTATATCTTAAAAAACACCGTAGATTGACAGTAAACCTTTAGAACGTTCTGATGATAAAACTTGTCTTCATTAATATTTTAGATCGTATCTAAGATAGATAGATAGCTCCTTTGCTGCTAACATGGTCATGTCGAGCTAGGCGGGCGTGGTTTCAGCAACCAGTCATATCACACAGTAAAAAAAATCCTGTTGTTTCTACGGAAAAATACCGGCAGCTGTGGTTACCAGAACAATACTGTAAAAATGACATCAAACCGTAAACATACTTACGGAGTTACATGTGAATTTTACATTTTAAATATGTATATTTAACATTGGATTTCAGTACACTGTAAAAAAAATCCCAGTAAAATTTACGGTAAAATAACATATTTCATTAACTGATATAATGTTAATTTACCAACCTAATGAAGTACTAATATCTGTTTTGTATCTTTATAATACACTGACAGTCATCAAACACAATGGTGATAAGAGTCACATGATGAATCAAAGTTCATCACAAGCTGAGGAGGACAATGCTAATATGTAGAAGGAGCACACAGTGTCATTCACACACACACTAAACACCATCATGGTAACATGCATGAAATTTTAAAAATGCAATAAACATTAATTTAACAACATTAGATGTAACATAAAACCCTAATGTACATAACTGATTAAAAAAAAAAGAGAAAAACTAAGAAGAAACAGAGTTATTTCAACAAAAATGTATCAAATGTGAAGTGTCACGCAGGGAATTGTGGGAATGTCAATTTAAGGTTTTTCACTGTAAATTTTACAATGAATTGTTATTTTTCACTTTCAAAAACTGTGAATTTAACGGTATTTTACCGTAAAATTACATTAAATGTACCGTTAGATCTATTACAGTTATTCACCGTATATAGTACGGAAACTTTCTGTAAACCAATTAACAGTTTTTCACCGCAGCATTTTTACAGTCTTTTACTGTTAAAATCACAGTAATTTTTTACAGTGCAGCTCAAACCACCTCCCCGCCTCTTTGCCCATTTTCAGTTATCCGGGAGTGACGTGCGGTGACGCGCAGCTAAGATGGCCGCGGCCTCATTTTCGCTTCAAAACTGCTGTTCAGAACTCTATGGGTGACGTCACGGACGCTACGTCCATATTTTTTTTTACAGTCTATGAGTCAAACTGACGCGCGGAACGCGCACGTAAGCAAGAGGCAGGAGTTATCGCACAAGCCAATCATATCCAATCACAACCAATTACATCCAATCATAGCGCGATGGAGACATTAGGCTTGTTTGAGATGAGCAAATTCTGCGCAGAACCGATCACCGGTGATCACCGCGAGATGCATGCCGGTTAGAAATGTGTCCGAGGGTGGGTCGCCTTGCTCTGATGTCATGCCGACGTGTGTCAAAAACCTCTCGCGAGGGCGAGGCGGCCTCATCGGATTCTGCAGTCGAGCGCAGTTGCTCTCCACCGACTGCGCTGACCAAAAGCACGATGGGAAACGACTTGCTGACGACACAGCTTAAAGCTTATTGGTTTAAACAACCGTGATGTATTGATCTCTTTTAAAATGTCTGATTTTAAAACTCTAATACAATTATTTTATGTGTATAAATTATGTGTGAATATTCCTAAAGTCTCTGACACTGCGATCTCTCTATGGGTTATGTGATCGTTGTCAGATTAATAAAAATATATAAAAACATGTCTATAATTAAAGTAAAAATGAGTGATACACACATCTTTTGAATGGAAATAAATAAATACTTTGGGTGTATTGTTCATTATGTTTATTTTCATATAAAAGCAACAGAACTAAAATTACATCCAGTTTATCAGCAAAAAAGCGCGAGTGTGAATCCCGCGATATCCGCCTTTGATCTTGTAGGTGTCTGTCCACTACGAGAACAGAGAACTGTCCGACTTGCCTGCACTTTTTTCACTCCTCCCCTCACTGCAGCCGCCTACTCTCGGCTGAACTTCAGGCGAGGCTAGGCGCATCTCAAACAAGCCTGTTGCCTCCTCTCACGTGACTTTCCCCCCATTCATTCTCAATTACCCCCCCACAAAACCCACCGCACGCCGGGGGTCTGATGATTTTAAATGGTTGTCTATGAGAGGAAAGGGAGGCATGACTCCATAGACTGTAAAGCATGACTCCTGCTGTAACTTTACCTCCGGGTGTCGCTGTTGGGCAGTGTTCCTTAAGAAATACGCATGACTTGCGCTATTTTTAATGTCATAATTTGTAATATTTCTGTTGTTTTATATGTAAATATTCATGATATCCTCCTATTGTGGGCGTGTCCTTGAGAGAACGCGCAAGCGAATGAGACATATCCAGCTGCAGACCCACAGCACCACAGTTTCAAAACCGCAGTTTCTGAACCGCAGCCACAGAACGGGCAGGGCTTAAACAGTCATATTTGCGCTAGCCATACATGCCATATTCTTTTGTTAAATATCAGTTGTTTTTACATGGATTTTGATCGGATCGATGTCTACAGTATTTAACAACAATACTTTTAAATAAAGTCATTTTTCTGTTCATATAGGCTGTTCAAGATACTGTATCATGATGTACAATGAGGAGTTTGCATGTTAATGGATAATATAAAACTATGTTTTGTTAATGCATGAACTAATTTGTATAAACTTTGAACAAATAATTTCAATCATATAATTTTGAAAATATATTAATAAATGTGTAACAATATAGTAAAATGTCTCCCTTGACTGTATGTGATATTATTTCCGTATGTTCATGGTGTGAACTTGTGACAAGTATGGGCAATTAATGTCAAAATATAGGCCTACATATATTTAATCATTGCAAATCCTTGAACAAGTGAAACATACATTTAAGCCATTGAGACATTTAACAACAGAAGGTGTATACGGTGAGTGTAGGCCTATGATATTTCTGTCGTGATGTGGTGAACGAATTTATATTTATATATTTAGGCTATTAAGTGTTTATCTATAGGCTATTGAATCATTTACATTTTATCATTAAAGATTTTTATTTATTTATTTATTTTTTGCATTTGTCAAAGATATTTAGCCTATCGTGTTAATATTAAATAAATAGGCCTATTAATTAATAAAACTTATTCATTTTGTTTTCAGGGATGAAAGAAATGTCATAATATGGGCTTATAATCTTTAAGCGTTTTAAGATGATTATTTGATTTTGCTCAAACTGTGTCATTAAGTATTAGGCTATTTGGAACGTGGAGGAAATAATTTAAAATAAAATGGCGTACAGTTGTAGCCAATATAGGCTACTCACTGTAGGCCTATAGGCTACACGACTGTGTTTATATTGACATTATATGGCTGTTTTAAAATTTTGCTCTTTGTACATCATGATATCTTATGCATACTAGGCCTATATGAACAGAAAAATGACTTTATTTAAAAGTATTGTTGTTAAATACTGTAGACATCGATCCGATCAAAATCCATGTAAAAACAACTTATATTTAACAAAAGAAAATGACATGTATGGCGCAAATATGACTGTTTAAGCCCCGCCCCTCACTTCCGTTCTGTGGCTGCGGTTCTGAAACTGTGGTGCTGCGGGTCTGCTGCTGGATACTATTGAAGCGAATGGAACTGAAAATATTAGTAGGCCTACACGCTCCTCAAATCGCATCGGTTTAATTTATTATTTCGAAAAGGTAATAAAATATTCCTTTGGAATATAAATCTTTAGAGCTTTGTTTTGATGACAGTCTTCATGCCAGCAGCTACTTAAAAAATGTTATCTTTGTTTAAATTATTATAATTATGATAAAAAAAAATATATATAGTTTAGTTTCGTTTTATTTAAAGTTTGACAAGGCAGGATATTGCAGCACAAAACCCTGAAATGTGTCAAACATAACACACACTCAAACAACCTGATTTACCTGATTTAAAACAATTTCAAAAGCAGTCAAATGAAAAAAAAATCTGATAATAATCATATAATTTATTCTATGAGGTAATACAGCACAAATGCACAGAAAAAATAGACAGCTACTTTACAAGATGATGTTATACTTGTTATTATCACCAATGTCATATGGTTTTGTTTTGCTTTTGTGATGTTTCCACATTATACTCATCATCTTGTAAAGTCACTGTCTGTTTCAGATTGGATGTGAGAGCTGAAGTCTTGGATAGTTCTGGCAGTGTGTGATCCGGACATCCATGAAGGCTGTTCCCGAGTGCCAAGGCCCTGTATTAATATTTACCTCAGAACCTCACATTTATCATTGCTTCTTTTCACACATTGTTTTGAATTTTTAAATGTCTTTTCACTTTGAGTTAGAGTAATTACTTCTGTACTTGTCATAACATTTAATGTATTCATGTAATATTTATATAGGCTACAACTGAATTTGTGTTAAAAAAAAAAAATTTAATAAAACTAAGAAAAGATGAAAAAAATCAGCAAAAAAAAAAAAAAAAAAATCAAAAGAGTCAATTTTCAGGATAATATTTTAAAGATAATTTTGTACAATCCAAATAAGCTTTACAGATATTTAGAAAAGGTTTTAACAATGTTTGTCATGTTTTTCATTTATGCACCTATAGGTCAATCAAGGTCACAGGTACAATAACTTAGGACACTAAAGAGACCTTTCTACTGACTCTGAAAAACAGCAGAATAAAGATGCCCAGGGTCTCTGATCACCTGTGCGAACGTGCCTTAGTCCTGCTGCAGGAGACAAGAGGACTGCAGATGAGAACAGAGCAATAAACTGCAATGTTCCTAAAATGTGTAAAGGACTCAAAACAGCGGCGGAAATCCCTCCATCACACAGTCACACACACACACGAAGATGCCTGAGACAGTGCTACAGGGAGACAGAAGGACAGCTGTTTGTCCTTCCAATGCCAAACCACATGTGACCATTAGTCCCACCAGATGTTTGAGAACATGAAATGCCTTGATGGAAGAGTGGAGTAACATCTCACAGCAAGAGCTTCAAATCTGGTGCTGAGGATGAGATGCTCTGTAAAGCAGCTGGTGCCACATCAGACTTTGTCTGTCTCAGTTTTTGAATCTTTTTGTTTGTACAAATATTTACACGTTAAGAAATTTGCTGGAAAAACTCAACAAAAAAATTGATTTGGCTTTGCAACAAAAATATGTGACAAATAACATCAAGTGTGCATTTACTTGTTGGACTATAATGATAATTTGTCATGATATCCAGTAAAAATATGAGAAAACAGAAAATATTTGTAGTTTGGTGTTGATAAAGGGTAGCCTATGCAAGTCTTACTGTGGTGATAAACACTGAAAATATCAAAATAATCAAGAAATTAAGGATGACAGAATATTCACACCAGGCTATAGCTTTTTATTAGGCCACAGATACATTTGTAGATTATTTCAATCTCTTTCGATACTCTGAACGATAAGACTCTTAACTGCCATTCTGCAGCCTGTATAACTTGTACGTTAGGTCTATACAGGAAAGCAGGAGAGTACAATATGAACAACATCATAAATTAAATATTCTGAGTGCCTCTGCTTGCAAACACGAGTAGTATGCATATATTAGTGTTATAATAAATACTAATAATAGAAAAAAAATATTATATGACCTGAGTAAATTGTCATTACTGAACCATAAGATACATTGGATAGATGGAAATAAAAATTCCAGATCAAAAAAGGTAAAGGTTTTGCATTGTTTCAGTAAAACATATGCTGGCATGTTTGAATGAATAGCTAATTTTTATTTCTTTATGATTTCAGGTCATGTGGAAAGACTGGAGATCTACAGCAGCATTGCAGTCCAGGTGTGGAAAGAGTACTATTCTTATACAACAAATTCTGTGTTTACATCTTTTCCTTCTGCTATTCTGTAAAGTAATTTTGTTGTTGTTGTTGTAATTGTAACTAGAATCATTCAGAAACATGGCTTTTCCAATCACTGCTATCCTGATACACATCTCTACTTTTCATTCCAGCCAAATGATCAACCAGTAGCTGCTCGCATCTCAGCCTGCTTGATGGAAATTTCCGACTTTCACCTGGATGACCTTTACCTTCAACTCCACCTTGCCAAGACAGAAGTGCTCGTGGTTTCAGCCACGTTATAATCAATCAGTTAAACTTCACAGACTACAGTGCTGGAACTGCCCGATCTTGCAGATTTGCCCAGTACAACATTGGGAAGACCAGGCCATTCCTGTCGGAAAATGCTACACAACAGAACAACAACTGGCTCTGCAAGCCTGTACCTATACGCCCTCCAGAAGCTTGCGCTCTGAAAGTGAACAGCATCTTGTGGTGCCATCCCAAAGGGGCACAAACTCACTTTAACTGACCTTTACCTGGACTGTCCCATGCTGGTGGAATAACCAGACTAACTCAAAATATTTTCAATAGACTGCTAAAGATGCATTTTTTTGTGTGTGAACAATTGCCCTGATAATACTATCTGTTTAACTGAAAAAAAAAAAATAATAATAATAATTTCTATGCATTCTGTTCTAGACTAACTGGAAATTGTCATTGTACTTATTGTTGCATCCATTCCAAGGTGAAAAAAAAAGTACATTTCTATAATATACTTAAAGTGCTCTATTTTCATGCACTAATTTTGTACTTAATATACTAAAACAATCATTTTTAGAACTTCTTAAGATAATCTTAAGAACATCTAAGTGTACTAAACTGCTATTTTAAGACAGCATGAAATATCAACTAAAATGTGCTTTTAATGTACTATCTCTGTATTTAGAAAATGTATTTAATTACCTAAATAAATTTTTTAAATACAGAGATAGTATATTAAAAGCACATTTTAGTTCATATTTCATGCTGTCTTAAAATAGCAGTTTAGTACACTTAGATGTTCTTAAGATTGTCTTAAGAAATTCTGAAAATGATTGTTTTAGTATATTAAGTACAAAATTAGTGCACGAAAATATAGCACTTTAAGTATATTATAGAAATGTACTTTTTTTCACCTGGGTTGTACTCCTTGTAGTCACTTTGGATAAAATGTAATCATATATGTATAAAATAACAGCAATATTACAGTATAAAAGTATACAGAAATGGTCTTTTAATGTAAATGTTGTATATACTAAGCTTGTATTTCCTATAATTTAAGTAACTTGACATACAATGTCTTATGTACAATGACTAATACTGTGCATGTTCCTTTGATTAAATGTATTTGGTACTATATTTGTCAATTTAACAGAAATTGGTTGTAAAGGTTTTTATTTTTATGCATTTCTAAGTAATTAATTTATAGATTGATTGTAGTTGTGATTGGTTCTGTAAAAATAAAGATTAATACTGTAAAATGCAAACATTTGTTTTTGAATTTATGTGCTAACTGCATTTTTATAAATAATTTCTTAGTTATTGTACATGGAAAATCTATATTTTAAAAGTAAATAACTGTAGATTGACAGAGCAGCTTGATAAAATAACTCATAACCTTCATTTTGCAGAGATTAACCTGAAAGTTAGTTATTTTCTATGTAATCTGACATAATTTATCCGTTTTTCCACGGTTTAATAAATTATTATCAACAGTAATATACTGTAATTTAATGAATTTTTGACTGTTAAGTCTGTTCTGTATTTTTACAGTTTTTGCATATAATTTTGTGAAATGGTTATTTGCTGTAATTTAATGGGATTTCTCTGGAAACTCTGCTGCCAGACTTTTTACCGTTTTTTTACAGGATTTTTTTTTACAGTGTGGATGAAGCTAATGCGTGTCTCTTGTGCCTCATTTCAGAGGCGTGTGTCTGACCGTTTCTACAGAAACCGGTGCTTCTAATGGCCTCTGTAGTGACGCGATGATTTTACCAGTCGGTGATTGGCTCTTATTTCGAAGCATATTGTGCGTTGCACTTTCTCCCATTCTAAACAATACAAGTGACATACAAAGTCTTGTGTTATTCTATAGTCTTTGTTAAAGCTCCCTTGAAGTTCCTTCGAACGTGCAGCTTTATTTACTGTGTTGACGTAATTTTCAATGATATATCTAGAAGCCCCTCCCCTTTTTTCAAAATAGCCAATAGTTTTTCGCATAGATCACAGCTTGGCCAGAGCCGTTGAGCTTATAAAACCCAATTTTCCTCATAGTCTCTAACCGTTTCATATCGATTAGCCTACATGTGACATGATACAGATTTTTGGTAAGTTGTGCTGTATCTTTCAAAGATACCTTTGGATGTTCATTCATGTTTACTTTGTGTTGTAACCAGTGAAGCGGAAGAGATGATCGGTTCATGTGTGCTCTGCTTGAACTGAAGTGCTATACAGCGATCTGTCACACCACAGAGCGCCAAGAAAGATTGTGATACCTGGAGAGACGTCTATGTATGGTCTCACTCCACCAATCTATGTGAAAGTAGCCCCCCGCAAAAAACCTCTTTGCATATACATGATTCACATAAATGACATATTTTGATTCAAAATGGCGGATTTCACTGAAAAGCAACTAGTTCGCAGGTATGCATCAGGTGCAGAAAAAATGGATCTTTTGTGCCTTCCATTTGTATTATATAATATGCTGAGGGTCATAGAGGGGGGTACAGTTAGTTTTACATTCTGTATTTGTTGATATTCACCTAGAGGGGGTCTTTATTTGCTGGTTAGCTGTAGAGCTGGTTCTGGCTGGTCTGTAAGATGATTTTAGTTTCAAAACCTCTCTAAAAGCAACTATGAGAAGACAATCATCTTACACTGGTTAAGCTGTTGGTTTTTCAGCAGGAATACAGTATATTTACTGTGTAATGCACTTTTACCTTCTGAATTAAAACTACAAAGTGTAAATTAAAACTACAGTGAAGATTAAAAAATAAATGTGTCTTGCAGCAGTCAGGGGCGTTTTTACAGGCTTCCTCACTTTTTACTCGTCCCCTCACTGTGCTCCTCCTCAATTCACTTTTCGCCTCCTTGACTTGCAGTCAGGACTGTAGCTGAGAAGAGGTAACTACCAGCTTATTACTGTGTTACTGAATACTATGTGAATTTGTAGTTGAATGAGGTCATCCCGTTTTTCAGATCCAATTTACTTGCCACAGATTTTGACAACGTTAGTTGTTAACTGCTAAAAGAATACTTGCTGATCTCTTCTAATATGGTCAGGGGCACAGGAATTTTACACAATTTTTAGAAAGAAATCAGTAATTTTTAAATCAGTGAACCTTCAGTAATGAATTTAACTGTCAGTTGTAAGTGTGCTACACACCTTTGTTCTTAAATTGCTTTAATTTCACATCTTTTTCTTTCTCAAAACAGGATTAGTCTATTATTTATCTTGGATCTTGATTGACGCACATCAGGGTCTGAAAAGGATCTGAAATTAATGGGGGCTTGTGGCAAAAAATGGAATCAAAATGAACAAAAATGTCACATTATGAGGGCAAAAAGTCCTGATCCTGCTCTGAGATGCAAAGGCTGGATCCAAATGCAGTAGTTTCTTTAAAGGCTAATCCAAAAACGTAATCCAAAACAGGAAAAACACAAGGAAACAATCCAAACAGATACTAGGGCAGGAACTCAGGCAAGCAGTGTAATCTAAGAGATAGGAAAACAGTTCAGGTACAACTTCAGTGGTCGAGAACGGACAAACAGGGAGCTCAAGGGCGCCCTTTGTAGTCGTCTCAGGGCAGACAGGAAGCTCAGGGGCTGGTGCCAACATGGCACTGAACTCTGGGGCAGGAGTGGGCTCTGGAGCATACTGAGGAACAGTGTGATGCCCAAATAACATAAAATGGCCACTGCCATTACAGGAAGTGCAGCCGCAGGCAGTGAAACCTCTAATGCGACTGGACAATTCAATTCAATTTACATTTATTTGTATAGATTTACTTATTTTACCAGGCTTTTGGTGTTTGATTAGGTCTGAATAATGTGAATGATTGGTTGTATGATTTATATGTTTTTGTTGATATTTTATGTTTGTATGATTTTTAGAGTTATATATTGTGTATAAACAGTACTTTGGTCCATTCTAATGGTTTTAAAAGTGCTTTATAAATACAAGTTGAGTTGAGTTGAGTTGAGTTGAGTTGAGCTGAGCTTGGCCCAGCACTTCCAGCTTTGATGGTGGCAAGTCAGCGCTGGTATACGAATAAATTTGTAAATATATATGTACTTTCGGAAAATACTACTGGGGCCATAGGCATCATGATTTACCACTGCATTCTTCACACAATAATAAACATTTGTTGAAATATTATGTTTTTTAATACAGATAAACTTGCTGACCAGAAAAGGACCTGATTGAGATCATGGCAATCCCTATTCAACATATCATGATGGCTTTGGCAGCTATTGGATTTTTTGCAATCATCATAGACCAATACACAAATCTCACACACATTTACCAAGAGTGGGGAACACTAATACAATGACTGTGTGAGTGTGTGTCCTGATAAACCCATGTTATGTGGACAAAAAAAAATGTCCCCGCAAGGATGGCAATATCCAAAATCCTTGTCCTTGTGGGAACATGTTTTTTTGAAATTGTAAAAATGCAGACAGTTTTCTATGATGAGTAGGTTTAGTGTGAGGGGATAGAATATATAGTTTGTACAGTATAAAAACCATTATGTCTATGGAAAGTCCCCATAAAACATGAAACCAAAACGTGTGTGTGTGTGTGTGTGTGTGTGTGTGTGTGTGTGTGTGTGTGTGTGTGTGTGTGTGTGTGTGTGTGAGAGAGAGAGAGTGCTCTGAAATAAAGGTACTACCATTTCTCCTATCTCACAATCTACAAAGTATGTTTTAGCCATCATGAAATAGGTTATACAGTTTTGTTCTATGGACACATTACAGTTTTTTTCAATTGCTAACATACTTTTGTCCATTCTGTAGTCACATTTTCAAAACTCTAAACACATTTAGCAGAACATCCGTCTGTTGTGGCCATACCATTAACACAATTCATGTCGTTTTCACACAAAAGGCAATCAATTAACACATTTCTTAAATGCTTAAATTTTCTTTTCATATAAGCTTACCTCATACCAAAATCATGGATCTTTCTCATCTTATTTGCAAATGCTTAAACACAGCAAGTCAGAAATGAAGACCCAGTGTTCCAATCTTTAAATATAGGATAAAACCTCTAATTCTGCAACAACAGCAGCTCAAAAGTATTGAAAAAAATATATAAAACAAATACTGAAACAATTGATAAGCATTTTTAATTAGCAGATCACTGAAATATAGCAGATTCCAGTCTCAGTTGGAAGTATAGTCAGAGGTTGAACTTCTTTCCATTACATGGACACAAACAATAAAATAGGACTCTTTGAATCGGATTTGTTCAGTGTGTATGAAGAACAACACAGAGGAGCAGAGAGAAAATAATATCTGGGTAAGAGAGAAGAATAGATGAAGGAGGAAAGGAGAAGTTGGATCAGGACAAGGGAGAAGAAGAGGTATAGGAGAGGAGGAAGAATGCTGGACTGTGCATCTCTGTTTTTTTCACTTACACGTGGAACCTATGAAAGCTTATTTCTGCCATGAATAGAAAATAAAAAAGGTAATTATGTCTTTTTATCTCACAATTCTGACTTTTTAAACTCAATTCCTGTAGTTTACATATCACAATTCTGAGGGGAAAAAGTCAGAATTGTGAGATGTATATTCACAATTGCAAAATAAAAAAAAATTAAAAAAATAGAATTATGAGATAAAAAGTCTAAAAAAAAGTATAAAAGTATAAAATTACCTTTTATACTTTTTTTATTCTGTGGTGGGAAAAAAAGCTTCAACAGTAACCAAAGGCCATGTATGTTGGATTTGTTGTTGATCAATGGCAGCAATTTCATGTTTTCATTTCAATAAAAGCTTCATGTAAAGCTTTTACTACAATGATTCCACTACCACTGTTCCATATATGCAGAATATTTGGTCTGCATAGGGCACTAGCTACCAAGGGGACACCATCCCACCCTCTATGAGGGCAGCATCAACACCACACCCAACCCCAGAAAGAGATTTCAACCAAGGGGGCAACTGAAGTTCTGCATATATGGGGACTCATTTCACCAGTAGCTGCCCTGAGCAATTGTGTTACTTTCTTCTTCTTCTCTTTTTCTACCGCACATTCTATAAAATAATGACTCACTTCTGTTGCCAAGAATGCACACATTCAACACTCAACCAAAAATGGAGAATGGCTTACATGATTGATTGATTGATTGATTACTTTATTTCAAGCCATAGAAATAAAAATATTGTAAACAGAAAGATGAATATATTGTACAGCATTATACATTATACCCACATTGGGTAAAGGAAAAAAAAACAACAACAACAACAACAGAAAATAATTGAGATAATAGTATCTATAATATATTTCAGAGATGTTCACAGTTTATATATAATATAGCTCGAAAAGGGGTGGGAAGAAGACGAATTTATTTAACCCCACCCCCTATTCATCCTAATGAATAGTTACAATATCTGACCTATGTCGTACATTATACACTAAAAATTACATCTTAATATTATACATTACACACATATGCAATGTAGATACTTCTTTCTATACTTTTACTTGTCAATATAAATATTACTCATATTACCATCGTATATCATCATATATCAATATATTAATTAAGAATTGTGAAAAATACTTCCAATTATATATAATATACTATAACTTACTATTTCACGACAATGTATTCAATATTTAAATATTTATGATGGCTTAATGGTGTTGATGTTAATAATAATTAAATTAGATTGTGTATGTTGTTCATTAACGGAGGCCAGGTGTTCATGTGAAACTGCTGTCAGAGAGAAGCAAACCCCTAACAACAGGACCACCCTTTACCTGTTTGTCTATGCTGTGCATTAAAAGAGACAAGATTTTGGCGAGTCAGCTGCGAGAAGGGGGCGCTCTCCAAGCAACAGAGCCACCACTTGCCAGCCCTGATCTAAGAATGATGTTGTATGCAATAATTTTAATTACTAAGATATTTATAATTGTTTTTCCATGTAATTATCTCTATATTTATTACCATCAACACTGTCACCACTTTCTTAAAAAAATTGATTTAATTCATGCTCCTGATCACAAATTGTTATATATTAATATAATAATAATAACGATGATAATCATAACAGCAGCAATTATCAAACCTAGACATTATTTAGATAATATATTGATCATATACCATATACCACACTACATACTTAAGCCTACACTGGAGGTTATAACATTATCTTATTATCAAATCCAACTACTATAATAACCTGATAACCGTTATAATATAATCATGATAAACAGTGAGCTAAAATCACAATATGCTTTCAGAGACCAGTATTATATTATAGTCATATTCATTCATCGTATAATGTATATGCACACATACCTATACATATATATACACACCTACATACATGCATACATACACATTATATATATATATATATATATATATATATACATATACACTACATCCATATATATATATAAATTAATCATATTATATATATATATATATACATATACACTACATCCATATATATATATAAATTAATCATATTATATATATATATATCCATACATATATACACATACATACACACACACCTATACACATACATACATACACATACACATCAATATCTTATCTAATTTATTATTCATAATGCATTATATATTTAAATCAAATGCAATTATATATGACCTTTCTATAATTATAATTATATTACAGTTTTTTTCAATTGCTAACAAGTGTTTAGCAATACTTAAAGTACTTTTTCTAAACTCTTAACACAGCAACACATAAACATCACACAGTTAGCCAAATAGTTAATTTTCTGCCCAAAACCATATTTTGTTATATAATTGCAAAGCAGTCTGAAGTGCTGCTGTGCGAGCCTGTAGAGGGCGCAACAGCGCCGATTATTCCCGTGGTTAAATCAGCACGTTACACTTCAAATGTGCTCATCTTCCACACAGGACAGCAATTCTGACTGGATATGTTCCCAAATCATCCCTCTCTATCATTTTCATCTCGTTTCTATTCGTTGATGAGAATGAGAGTAGATTTTAGTCATAGATTTAGTCATTCAAAATGCATTTTTATTTTCGTTTTCTTCCGTGAAAAAATGTCATTGACGAAAATTATGTTGAAAATTATTCGTCAAAGAAATGAACACTGCATTACACACTAAAAAAGATGAACATGTAAAAATTTTAAATAAACAAACCCTTTTTAAAGCAGGATTAGAGCTTCTCTGGGCCTGTTAACACCTGATCACTTCATGAGTTTTCTCTGATCGGATAGACCAGGTGCAAATGCCCTCCGAAGTGCTTTCGCAACGGATTTAAATCCGATCGCTCAAACCATTTTAGGAGATGAAATTGGTAAGTGTAAATGCATCTGGTTGTTGAAACCACATATGTAAATTTTACTCCTCCCAAAAATAAAAAAAATAAAGTGTGAGAGCGTGATATAGGCTATATCACGCTCTCACACTTTATTTTTTTTCATTTTTGATATGACAGCGCTACTGCATCACCGCAGATGAGCAGCTGCGTATCTCTTCAGCAAGCTGACGTGCAAACTGCCGCAAATGAAACTAAAAGTAAGTTGCAGGCGCTCAAATCACAATCATCTTCATTAGAATTAGTGAGACTAATCTTACCAGTGCTGATGCTGCTCTTTGTCCTATTGTGGTCTTTGATCTTGAAATTAGCAGATGATAAATAAAATGCAGCTCATATCTGTTGCTTTCATTGACGTGAACTCTGTTAAATTTGCATATAGCGCGGGAACTGAAGAATTTGTTTTGCGGAGACACATTTAAATCAGATAGTGATCAGTAAAAACACATGAAGTGACCCGGTGTAAACAAAACAAAAAATCTGTTGATGCTTACTGTGTTAGTGTCATTGACTTCCATATCTGGTCCACGTGTTTCGGGGTTAACTCTCTCCTCCGGACTAATCGGCATTCCGGCACCTCACCGATGGCAATGCTGTGCCTCTTATTCCACGACTCGGAATTCTAAGATCAAAATAACATTTTAGGAACTTACAAAAACTATTTAAGTCATTTGCATTTAGACTGCTGTATGTTTGCAGTATGTAAGTACTGTATATACAGACATTCAATACTATATAATATTGAATATAATACTGTACTTGCAGTACATACAGTATACTTTAAATTCACATTACTTGTGATTTCTATACATTTTATGTAATGGCAAAATGTGTTTACTGTGTTACAATATACTTTTTTTTCTGTAACCTCATGTTCTGGATGTTGTGTTTTCCATTTTTTAATGTAGTGTCTAATGAATGATCTGTAGTGTTTATATTTTGCTTAATGTGTGTATGATCTGAAAGCTTTGTTTGATTTTGCCATAAGAGTCAGAAGTTTTGTGAAATTAGTTTGAAGATTGGATTTGTGTTTAATGTTTTGAGAAAATGAGTGATGGTTTCAAGAAATGTGTTTTAGCAATTGTGAAATACTGTAAAAAACTTGATCCTAGAGAATTAGTCAATTACAGGCCGATCTCAAACCTTTTCTGTCAAAAATACTAGAAAAGGCAGTTTCATCACAACTATGTTCCTTTTTAGAAAGAAATAGTATCTGTGAGGATTTCCAGTCAGGATTTAGACCGTACCATAGTACTGAGACTGCTCTCATTAGAGTTACTAATGATTTGCTCTTATCATCAGATTGTGGTTGTATCTCTCTATTAGTGTTACTGGATCTTAGTGCTGCATTTGACACTATTGATCACAATATTCTTTTAAATAGACTCAAAAAATTATGTTGTCATTAGTGGAATTGCATTGGCATGGTTCAAATCATACTTATCTGACCGTTATCAGTTTGTAGTAGTAAACGAAGAAAGGTCATATCGATCACAAGTTAAATATGGAGTACCGCAAGGCTCAGTACTAGGACCGTTGCTTTTCAGTCTGTACATGTTACCCTTGGGAGATATCATTAGGAAGCATGGCGTTAGTTTTCACTGTTACGCTGCTGATACTCAGCTCTATATTTCTTCACGCCCTGACGAAACTTACCAATTCACAAAATTAACAGAATGTATAGCTGATATAAAAAACTGGATGACCAGTAATTTCCTACTACTAAATTCAGAAAAAAACTTCTTCACGCAATAACCTAGAATACTGTCTAACACTTGATGGCTGCTCTGTTAAGTCTTCGTCGTCAGTTAGGAACCTGGGTGTGCTCTTTGATACCAATCTTTCATTTGAAGGCCATGTTTCTAGCATCTGTAAAACCACATTCTTCCATCCTAAAAAGATATCTAAACTACGACATATGCTCTCAATGACAAATGCAGAACAGTTAGTTCATGCGTTCATGACCTCAAGGCTAGATTACTGTAACGGTTCTGGCTGGCCTAATCTATACAGCCTCACAATTTACATGATTTGAATTATAGAAGTAGATAATGTGTTATGTGTATGCAAGTTTAAACAGATGTGGTTTTAGGCTTCAACTGACAGAGCGTGTCTGCTTTCAGAACAGTGATAGGAAGATTGTTCCAGAGTTTAAGTGCTAACAGAAAAAAGGAACATAATTTTTGAGTCTGTTCAAAAGAATATTGTGATCAATAGTGTCAAATGCAGCACTGAGATCCAGTAACACTAATAGAGAGATACAACCACAATCTGATGATAAGAGCAAATCATTAGTAACTCTAATGAGAGCAGTCTCAGTACTATGGTACGGTCTAAATCCTGACTGGAAATCCTAACAGATGCTATTTCTTTCTAAAAAGAACATAGTTGTGATGAAACTGCCTTTTCTAGTATTTTTGACAGAAAAGTGAGATTTGAAATTGGCCTGTAATTGACTAATTCTCTAGGATCAAGTTGTGGTTTTTTAATAAGAGGTTGCAGCCAGCTTAAAAGTTTTTGGTACGTATCCTAGTGATAAAGATGAATTAACAATATTAAGAAGAGGATCTACGACCTCTGGAAGCATCTCTTTCAATAGCTTAGTCGGTATAGGGTCTAACATACATGTTGTTGATTTTGATGATTTAACAAGACAATTCTTCCTCTCCTATAGCAATGAATGAATTTAATTTTTCCTCAGGGACACTACAATGCACTGTCTGACATGATACTGTAGTAGATGGTTGCATGGTTATAATTTTCTCTCTAATATTGTCAAGATTGCAAGTAAAGAAGTTTTCTCTATTTCTCTTAAATTTAGCCACTGTATCAAATAAATACCTAGAAATGCGAAAAACTGATGTAGGTGAGTAGCCTGTATCAGGTGTTATGGGAAGTGTTCCCGGCTCCGGCTGACCTAATCTATGCAGCCTATTTACACGATTTGAATTATAGAAGTAGATAATGGTTTATGTGTATGCAAATTTAAACAGATGTGGTTTTAGTCTAGACTTAAACTGCCAGAGCATGTCTGCTCCCCGAACAGTGATAGGAACATTGTTCCAGAGTTTAGGTGCCAAATAGGAGAAGGATCTACCGCCTGCGGTTGATTTTGATATTCTAGGTATTATCAGCTGGCCTGAATTCTGAGATCGCTTTAGACGTGAAGGACTCTGCATTAAGAGCACGCTCAGGTACTGGAGAGCTAAACCATTTAGTGCTTTATAGGTAAGTAGCAAGATTTTAAAATCTATACATTGTTTAATAGGGAGCCAATGCAGTGTTGACAGAACCGGGCTAATATGGTCATTCTTCCTAGTTCTAGTAAGAACTCTAGCTGCTGCATTTTGTACAAGCTGTCGTTTATTTATCAGGCGAGCAGAACAACCACCCAGTAGAGCGTTACAGTAATCTAGCCTTGATTTCTAGTTTTTGAATGTGACTGTGATCAGCTAACTCTTTTGTATTATGACAATAAAATCTTCTTTAAGTTCTACTGGACCTACCATATGCACCAGGAACATTAGAAAATTGATCTTTTGTGCCATACAATTGTGATATATAATATAATACAGTTGCAAGAAAAAGTATGAACCACTTGCAGAATCTGTTAAAATGTGAATAATTTTAATAAAATAAGAGAGATCATACAAAATGCATGTTATTTTTTATTTAGTACTGTCCTGAGTAAGATATTTTACATAAAAGATGTTTGCATTTAGTTCACTAAACTAAACTTTTGAACAGGATGAAGATGTCACAATTTTTCTTATTTTGTTTAAATATCATTGTTTTTCTTTTAGTACTGCCCTTCGGAAGCAACAGAAAATACTTGTTTCCCGGAAAAAAAATAAAAATGTATCTTGATCTTCAAATTCAAAATGTTTACATCCCAACTCTTAACGCATCGTGTTTCCTTCTGGAGCATCAGTGAATGTTTGAGTCTTTTTTAATAGTTGAGTTTGAGTCCCTCAGTTGTCCTCAGTATGAAAACAGAGATCTCAAAATCATACAGTCACTGCTGGAAAGGGTTCGAATATGCAAAAATGCTTGAAAACTGATGAATCTGCAGGAGCTGGAGGATTTTTCTGAAGAACAGAGCTCAGTTTAACTGCTCAGGACAAACAAGAGACTCATGAACAACCATCACAAAACACAAAAAACAGTCGTGGATCATCAGGTGACCACACACAGTATTGAGAATCAATGCTTCACATACTTATGATACACATACAAAACATACCTATCCAGCATATGCTGTTTTTTTCAAAAGGATGGATACGCTGAAATCCACAGTAAGGATGCGTTCCTGTCACATATCACACATGTGCACTTCAATAAGCCGACAGAACGTAAGTTAATGCGTTTACATGCTGGACGAAATTGGTGTAAGGGGAAAAAAATCTAGCTGTGACAACTGGTTTATGCTTAAGCCTTTGACATGGTCCTTACTCCGATAAAGGAAAACAAAGTTAATGTGTTTACATGAACATGACCCACCCCCTCCCCAGACCCCCTGCAAATTTATACATACTTTTGTCAGTCAAACACTTTAATACACATTTCTGGGTCCATTTGGTGAAATATTATATATATATATATATATATATATATATATATATATTTTTTTTTTTTTTTTTACAGATACAGATAAACTTGCTGACCAGTAAAGGACCTGACTGAGACCATAATGACTCCTATTCTGAAGATCATGCTGGCTTTGGCCACAGTTTTGGGGGTTGTAGTAACCACCGTAAAGAGTGAGATACATCAATACACAAACTTCACACACACATACACCAAGAGTGAGGAACACTAATATAATGGCTGTGTGTGTGTGTGTGTGTGTGTGTGTGTGTGTGTGTGTGTGTGTGTGTGTGTGCTCTAAACTAAAGACATTACCTACCTATTCTCCTAAATCACAATCTACAAAGTATGTTTATCCATCCATGAAATAGGTTATACAGTTTTGTTCTATGCACACATGAACTAAAGGATCAGTACCTAATAAATTACTGTGTGAATGTTTCCTGACAGGTCAGAATCTGATATGTGATGGCAATTTTAAAAAGGATCAGCTCCAAAACTACGCCCAGCAAGCACTAGATGCCATTAATTCTACTCGCACGCTGACTGCTTCTCAAAAGCTAGCAGGCAAGGGCCAGCATGTCTTCAACAACAACCTCCTTAAGTTTCACCGCAGTGTTCTGGAGAAGCTGCTGAAAGATTTGAGGGGCTACGATAAGCATATGAAGAACCTGGAGAAGGACCTTGTGAACCCCCTCAGCGAAGATCACAAAAAAAAAATTGGAACTGAAATGGTGGTTGACTTAAGGTCAGTGTGTGTGTGTGTGTGCTCAGGTGAGATGAGTGCTACAGTGTGTAGAAACTTTAGAATGTAAGTGTAGTAGGTCTGGACGATAAAGCAATATATATAATTATCATGTGCAGCGTAGTACAATTAAAATGTCATGAGAGAACATTCTCGTGCTGTTCTGTATCATATGGACTGGAGTAAGCATGTTTCAGTTTTTATGGACATATTGCAAATAGCATTGACTGCAGTAGTTTTCTGAATTGTAACCACACTTCAGAATGTTTAACCATTACCCTGTGTGATGTGTCTGAAGGTGCAGGGGTAACGTCGAATGGTCTCTCTCTCTCTTTCTCTAACGTACCTTACTCTCGCCCCTGGATGCGTTCTCATGTGCCGAATTTTGGCACTGATTAATTTAATTTGGTCGATGTCCTTAAAAGTACCAAGTTTGGTACCAACCCTAGTCAGTGGTGACATGATCTGCTGCAAAGTCTGCCATCTTTTGGGTTTGTGGTTTCCATGAAGATCACGGCTTGTGACTCACTCCTGAATGACACTGAAGTCACACCTCTAGCCACTAGCTAGCCAAAAACCAGCAGCACTTTCCAAAATGAAGTATTCATTCTGACTTTCTTCAGATTTCTCAGATTGAAATCTACTTGCAATTTTAAATTTGATCCATTTGTCTTTCTCCAATCTCCAAGTACTATACAGTAGGCTACTATACTGTACTGTATATATTATAAACAGATCCGTTAATGAGCAGCCATTCAGTATTCATTGCTAATTTACCCACACCCCTCCAGCCTAATCAGTCAGTTTTTCTTATTTTTAGCTCACAGAAGTTCCCAAATTTAATCTCCTGCCGATCCTCTCTTCATCAACAATAATAATAATTCAAAAATACAATAAAACATTCTAAAATGCTTTCCAAACAACCTGTCTCACAGACAAGCTTATCAATTACCCATGCAACCATCTAGCCACAGCAGTGATTTATTTATTTATTTTTATTTAAATATTTATCACCATTGTAGTGATTTCTCCCTTTGTCAAAAATAATCTTTAAGCTACTTCACTGCTGCAGAAGTGATTTCGTCCTCTGCTCTCGCAGCCAATGTTCCCTCTAATTTTTTTTCTCGCTAAGCAAAACTTTTCTCTGTTGAGCGCACATTTTGGCCACCTGAGCAAAAACATACTTTATATCAGACCTGTACAATGAACGTAAACACACACACACACAAAAAAATGGTTTTATCATGCAACTGTAACATTTAACTTTAATGTGCCATTTCTATTTTATTTGACCCTTGATGTAACTTAGTGATTTATTAAATAATATGTTTGAAAACAAGCAGTTCAGTCACTAAATTAAGCACATTTTAGGTTACTTGAAATTTTTTCACATTGCTGTATTTACTGTACCAGTCTTTACCAAGAAATTCTATTAAAAAATAATTTGTGTCCTCCTGCAGGACAGTTCAATTCTTTATAATAATATAATTATTGAGCAGTTACAGTGATGGTTTGGAACAACCATAATGTGTTTTTGTACAGTCAATTATTAGCAACAGACAGTGTTAAACCATCAAAATTACATGTTTATTGCTTATGAATTTCTCAGATTTTATATACCAGGAGGATTTTTCGTGGCAAGGAGCCCTAAACAATCCCCTTGTGAGATCAGTTTTTTATTAGGCTTACATTATAATATAATAAAATATAATATAATATTTAAGTATTTAAACTGACATACAGTATTATATCAGTTTAAATGCTTCCATTTGTTTTAATATATTATATAGTGAAAACAAACTGAAGCATTTAAACTGATAGCTAAATATTTTTAAGAAATGTGAACATTAACTCGGTTTATAGTTATCTAAACATCCCTGAAACCCACACCACCACACACAATAATCTATTTAAACTGAGGTATATCACTGATGTATTTTGAGTTCTCTTTCTATGGAACATGTAAACCGGTTCTAACTCTATAGCGACAATAACTCTATAGCGGTTGTCCAGAGCACTGCAATTATTTCTCAGTTAAACTACTACAATCATTCTTCTGAAACAGTGGATAAACAGTTTCAGTTGTTTCTTTTTTAGATTTATTCTCTTATTTAAATTATTTGACATAATTAGACATTTTCAACATATAGTTTCAGTTATTTTTTATCTTGTTTTGGTGTGTTTGTCTCTGTAGTTCAAAGGATGAGTATGTGGATTATAATGCAGTTGTGTTCGGAGCGTACGTGGAGAAGCTCCGACATGAACTTGTGGAATACCTCAAGGCCGATACATCTGACAACGATGATGAGAGAAACAGAATCAAAACACAGGTGCAGTTAATCACCAATAATATGGTGAACCTTAATGTGTATGTGGACCCAATGGCCTGCGATCACTGGCTGAAGAAGAACCCAAAAAAGAATCAACAGTTCAAAGATATCAGAGATGCATTGAGGAATATGTTCCAGAACATCCTGCAGGACTTCAAAACAGTGTCCAAAAATATCAAAGACCTTTACAAGAGTGGAAAGTGGAACAGGTTAGACAGCTGACTCCTGGATTACATTCATGTACAAACAATAAATATAACTGTTAATGCACAAAAATCAATCAATAAATAAGCTATAAAAAAGTGAATCATCGACAGACCCAAGAGACCTTCTGATGAGTTCAGTAGAGCTCCTCTTAGTCCATTAAATCATGTAGTGGATGACCTTCAAAGTAAAGGACATTTTCTCATGTAACTCTTGTTCTCTTTTCAACAGATAGACACACATCAAGAGATCTGTCTTCTGACCCGGAGTGATCACTGGGAGGAGCTCTACTTTCTGAAATCAATAAGCAATGCTTTGGTTTTACCCACATTCACTTTTAAATCACATGAGCTAATAATAATAATAATAATAATAATTTAAACTCTCTTTGTAGGCCGGATCATTGCCTTGATTAATTAAAGCCAACAGGGCTCTATCATCTAAAAACTAAAAAGTATTTGTCAAGAGACGTACGATGCCGCGGGACTCTTTTTATTGTTAAATAAGTATAGTTGACCCAAAAATGAGAATCTGTTGACCATTCAAGATTTACAAACCCCATTTCCACAGAAGAGGGACATTAGGGAAATTATAATACACAAAAGAAAAAATGTAAACTCACAGAACTGAACTGTGATTTGTTAATTCTGCCACATCTTTATTTATAACTTTTTTTCAAATCCAAAATGTGCTTATATTAACTAAATACCATTAAATTTTTCAATGGAAATTGTTTCTTTGTACTTTTGTCAGTTAAATAAAGGTTCAAAATGAACAAATCACAGATTCTTGTTTAAAGGCAAAATATAAAAGTTTTCACCACTAGAGGTCGCATTTTCAAATCAATAACAAAGGCGGAGCTTGATGAGTATGATGACGCTATGAAGGAGAGTGGAATGACGGGAGATGTTACCATGAAGACAAGCAGAAACTGAAGATAGTGCAGATTTTATGTCATTGATACACGACAATGACAAGGGACGAGCCATTATTTAAATTTGGAATTTCTCCGGATTTACAAATCCTTGGGAACTTTTGGGATATTATAAGTACACAACTGCATGAAATATATCACACTTTTTAGAGGTTTTTGGATATTTTATAACAAAAATCTTACACATTGTGCCTTTATTTACAATTTCCCAAATATCCCAACTTTTCTGGAAATGGGGTTTGCAGAATATGTTTTGTTTGATGTATTGAAGCATTTCTTGTGGAGGATCTAAGGATTCTCAATAGCCTACTTGATTTATATCATTTAATCATTAATTGATGTAATTTTATGTTTTATATTTTACCATACTTATTTCCTTTCTATTGTTGTTTAATCTTATGATTGTGTGGTTTGAAGGAATGTTTGTCTTCATGAGAAAGAGAAAAGAGAATGTCTCCATTTCAAGGTTTTTAACATCACTGGACAATGATGTGAAGAAGTCATTTTTCATTGTTTTTCCCTTGGTATAATAACACTTGTTGGATTTGTGCTGGTCAGATGAAGTCTGAGCATTAAAACATACACAACTAAGATTATTCAATAAAGTCTGCTCTTTTATCATCACCTTCGTCTCCTTCTGTTCTTTGTGCAATTCATTATGCTGAAGTAAAATTAAATGTTAAATTACCTCTTGCTATATCAAAGCAAGAAAAAATTAATACTAAATGACATTGTCATTTATGTAAGTGCGTTATATAAAAAAATAAACAATTTCTGCCTAATGTATTAACAAAGACAAATAGACTAATTTGTCCAGTCAGCATTATTTATTCTGGACACAATGCATTTTTCGTTAGCATGACAATTAATGCTTCATGTCTTTCAACTTAATCAAGAACCACAGGCACAAATGATAGTTTTGACCGATCTGTAAATTCCAGACAGTTACTCTCCTATAATCACACATGATGTGCAGTGAAGGCAAAATACACAACAACACTGTCTTGCTTCCTTTGAAGTTGAAGTGAAAAAGACTAGGGGCCCTATTTTAACGATCTAAACGCAAAGTGTAAAGCACACGGCGCAGGCGCACTCAGGGCGTGTCCAAATCCACTTTTGCTATTTTAACGACAGAAAAACGGTCCGTGCGCCGGGGCGCATTTTTGAAATGGGTTGTCCCTATTCTCTTAATGAGTAATGGCCGTAACGTTCAATAAACCAATCAGAGTGTCATCTCCCATTCCCTTTAAGAGCGAGATGCGCTCGCGCCATGGCGGATTGCTATTTACATGGCGGAATTTGTTGGCGGAAAAGCTGAATGCTTTTCAAGCGAAGAAACCGATCTGCTCGTGCGCGAAGTTAAAGCGCGCGAACAGATCATCTACGGGACAAGCAGGAATCCACCAAAGCTTCCCGAGGTGAAGAAGGATGAATTAGCAGTGATTGTGTCCTCGTCTTCTGGCATCAGATGTTTTGCTGAAATTACCTGTTAAGTGGCCAGTCATTCTTTCAGTCGTCTGCGTTGGATGCAGGCTTTCAAATAGCTCCACGCGATGAGTCAGTTAATATATATGTGTGTGTATTGGCACGATTGTTCAATTAATTAGCCAATTTCGTTCATCATTATAAGTAGTAATAGGCTGAATTGAAAATAGGTAGCCTGATTCTAATACACGCAATGACTATTCATCATTACATTTTTATATTTATGTAGCCTACACAATAATATTCTTTTACACTGTAATCCTTTTGTTTTTAATATTTGGCATGTTTGTGTGATGCGCATCCCTGTGTGTAATAAGCAAAGTCAACGCGCACTGTGAACGCGCCCAGAGGTGCAGTTTCTACCAACGCGCTCAAACAAAAAAATATTGCGCCATTGACTTTAGACTTTAGACCAGGTTTGAGTTGGTCTATGGCGCAGTCTATTTTCAGCTCCTTAAAATAGCAATGTGCCGGCAATGCGCCTGAACACACCTCTTTTTTAAACCAGCACGCCCATGGGCGCACTAATTGGCGCAAATGCATTTACTAATTTAAGGACGTGGCGCTGAACGGGAAAACGCGAACGGCGCAGGACACAAACTAGGAAACACACTTGCGCTGCGCCTTGCGTCGCATTGCGCCGGGTGTATTATAGGGCCCTAGGCGTTGTTTTTATTCCACCATATTGACTTCGTCAGCCGAATTCACTGTTATATTAGATCGATTACACAAGCTATTCACTCAAACATAGCATGATGAGGACATCTGCTGGTTAAAGCCGTGTAAATGCAACAAGAACAGCAAAAACATGTTGTACACACTTTGAAACTGCTGCGCGAGTGTTTAGAATAAACAGACCATTATCGTTCTTGGTGTTAACAGGCCTTTTAACTCTAGAAATTGTGTCACCTTGATCTCCAAGATATTAAATATGCTGAATATTTCACCTGTGTTACCAGTCTTTACAGATTTGTTAGAATGTCTTGAGGTAGGAGAGCAAAGAAAATAATATAGCTGCAAGCAGCGATGACGGGACAAAACCCGGAGGCACCGCCACCCCGGTGGTTTCAGGGCAACTGTGCACGGTGGTCAATGGGCATTTAAAACAGTTAAACATAAAAGGACTATGTCAATTTCACACCACATTTACTGCAGCAGCTGATGCTCCTATGATCACAAACCACAACAGCCACATTCATGAGATCGTTTAAATTGAGATGAGTTTCATGTCATAGAATGTCATAAGTAAATTTCAAATGAGTGCAGAATATCATCCTAATCTGACATGTCTGTGTTTTTTTCTCACACAACCTCTATAAAAATTCTAGAGCAAATTGGATACTATTATTTGTGCAAACTCCACAGTGTTCTGAGAAATCTAATCCGGTCTTAATGCGAATGTCTGTGGTGTTGCCTCGCCACGGCCAAGCTGTTTGAGATATCAAAAATCTGCTTGCAATTTAGCATCCTCAATGTCTTGACTTCATGCTGACCGAGTTTAGTGGTGATCGGAATAATCATCTCAAAAATGCCTGAATAGTCGAAAAAAAATAATTTTCCTAAGGAAAACAATTAGGAAATAATAAATAATAATCCTTAGGGGGTCAAGAGGGTCCTGCTCCATTAATTGGCTTGGGCCCTAATAAAAACTATTATTAAACAGCAAAAAGAGAGGTATAAAGTACAGCCAAGGCTAGCAGAATCCATAAGTAAGATGAAACCTACTGCACCTTGGGAAGACAATCTTGAACCCCAAGAGTTCAAGATCAAGGGTCACAAGAACGGCTGTCAGATTCTATTGAGCAAGACACAACAGAAGAGAGTGACAGTCAAAGTAGTGAGTCATCAGATAACAATCTTAGAGAAGTAAGGTTAAGTAATAAGAGGGCAGGAAAGCTTGAGCTCAGGAGGGTGTAACATCAGATGAAAAATGCAGCAGTTATGCAAACTGCATTATGAAAGCAGTGGAAACTGCAAGACTTGATGAACACTCAACTACACGGTTAGTTCGCACTTGCACTGGCCATGCAATTACAGCCGAGGCCTTAGAAAAGTCCAGACAACTCACAGGTACAGAGGATATATGCCCAATTGAAAAAGGATTTGATAGAAGCCCAAAAAGATGGGGTGCCAATTTTGAGTATGTGGCTTTCGATAGAAGCCGACATCCCTCATGAAGATAAAATCAGATTGTTACGAAAAGTGGGCAGAAGTTTACCTGGAGGACACACTTTAGCCACAATACTGAATAATGCTAGTAGTAAAGAAATTCAAAATACGTTAGCAGTATATGACCTTCATACACAGCACGTCAAGACCAAAAAAGTAAGGCCTCAGAATAAATATAGAACAGAACAGAAAGACCAGTTGCATAAAGTTTATCTAAAAGCAAATAATGATCAACCAAATCAAAAGCTTTAGTTAAATCAAGAAAAATTGCACCTGTGAGTTTACCACCATGTGAAGCTGAAAACACATCATTAGTAAACTTAAGTAAAGCAGTAGTTGTAGAATGATTAGACCTAAAACCAGATTGAACTGAAGATAAGATATTATTAACAGATAAACAATTTGATAGCTGTTTATAAATAATTTTTTCAAAAACTTTAGATATAGAACATATAATAGGTCTATAATTATTAGGATCAAGTACATCACCTCCCTTATAAAGTGGAGTAATGCGTGCACATTTCCAGATAACTGGCAACTCACATGTAGTCAAACATAGATTAAACAAATCAGCAAGTGGATATATAAGAATATGAGAGGATAATTTAAGAAACCTATTTTCAATACCATCTAACCCAGCACCACTAGTCACTTTTAATTCATTAATGGCATTTTGAACATCAATTGGTAAAATCTTCCTAAATGAAAAAGAGCTATTACAAAATGAATTATCATTAAAGATACCAGAATTCAAATAAGAAAAGGATTCTGAAGACCAGACAGAAGAAAAATGCTGATTAAATACTTGAGCAATAGATAAAGAGTCATGAAAAACTCTAATTTGATTAATTGAATGTTTATTTGATGTATTAACAGTACTTTTAATTTGATTCCAAAACTGCTTCGGATTTTTACAATGATAGGAAAAAAAATCATTATAATAATTAGATTTTGCATTTCGAGATTTTGTCTTGCTCAAATTTCTCAAATGTCTATATATGTCCCAATCAGCACTACTTCTTGTCTGACGAAATGTTGACCATGCTTTATCTCTTAGCCTAAAAAGACTAATAAGTTCAGAGTTAACCCAAGGTAGATGATTGCCTTTAACCTTAACAGTTTTCCAAGGTGCATGTTTATTCCCAACATTACTAAATTCATTATTAAAAAAAATCCCAAGCATCTTGTACATTTGGAATTAAATAATATCTGTCCCAATTAACAGAAATCAAATCATTAATAAATAAATCTAAATTAAATTTTTTATATTGTCTGATTTTTATTAATCGTGGTGGCAATTTGGGAACTTTAATTTTCCATACACAAAATATAATAGAGTGATCACTAAGGCAATCAGACATAACACCTGCTCTTAAAAATCTATTTGGGTGTGATACAAGTATCCAGTCAAGAAGAGATTGTGTTTGAGATGTAATTCTAGTAGGCTCAGTAATTACAGTATTTCACAATTGCTAAAACACTAAACCCCATTCTCTGAACCCAATGCTCAGTGGCCTAAACCCATTTGTCGAATCAGTCACTTTGTAGGCAAAACCTTAAACAAGTTCAGGTAGTTAAGACACTGTTTGCAAATCTCATCCACTCTTTTTGCAAAACTCTAAACACATTCTTACTCACTAAAACACATTTTGCACTGTGTTGCAAAATGGTAAATACATGTGGCAAAAGTTAAACACAACTACAACACATTTGTCATCCTTTAAACACAATAACTCAAAATTATTCACACTTATTTCTAATGATGTGATCAAATAAACTGTATAAAATATAGGTCAGTTCAGAGTGCACAGGTGACACAGGTGCTGAATGATGATACCAACAATAGATGGAAACAATCTGAAAAGTAGAGGAGGAAGAGTATGTGTAAGAGGATGATGAGGAGAAAGAGCAAGGGGTGTGGAGACAAGGCTGTCAAGGCTGGATCCGGCACAGGTTTTTCCCTTTGCCTGGCAAGAGACGACATTGCCTGTGATGTGGAAAATGTCCTCAACAATATTCAACATATTCAACAATATTATTGATCTGACAGTACTGACATTATAGGATGAGAACTGAACTAAGCTAGCCTAGATGATGACATCACTGTTTTCTGCAGAACTGCTTTATAGAGGAAAATAATTACAGTAATTTACATAATAATTGATGGTCTTTACAATGTAAGTGAAACAACACTGAACTGACTTCAGCTGAACAATGACACTATTTTCTTTTCGAGCTGTACAGCCAAAATGAACCCTCTTTGCATTACTGATCATCATGTACCTGTTATCACTGTAAAGCTGCTTTGACTATACTATACTATACTATACTATACTATACTATATTATACTATACTAGACTAGACTAGACTAGACTAGTATCTGTGTAGTATAAATTGCAATTGAAATAAAGGTGACTTGACTTGATTTAGGCAGACCTAACATGAAGATGTGATGCTGAAGCAGAATGAATCTCTCACTGACTCTGAACTTTGTTTTTGTGTGTGTGTGTGTGTGTGTGTGTGTGTGTGTGTGTGTGTGTGTGTGTGTGTTTACTGTATCATGCTTTTCATTTAGAGTTTTCTTTGACCTTTTACAGTTTTTCTCGATTACTTACACACATTTTCTGAAAGCATGCCTCATACTCTCAGAACTCTACACACAAATCAAAAAACACACACACAATGGGCAAAACTCCTCAGTTCTCCTGCAAAATGAAACTTTACATTCAAAACAATGTTCTTTCTTCTCAAAATGGTATTTTGTTTTCAAATGACACACACAAACCATCATATGAATAGACATTTATAAGAACCAGTTGAACACTGATGTGCTCTATGTAAAACACAATGATGAATGGAAAACACTTCTCCATTCATCATAATGACTTTGGTCTTTATTTGGTTCAATGTTACACTTACTACAGACAGTACATACATAAGTGTGTTGTAAAATATTTGTAGTATATATATATATATATATATATATATACACACACACTACAAATATTTTACAGCACACTTATGTATGTAAGTGTAAATATATATATATATATATATATATATATATATATATATATATATATATATAATAGTTTTTATAGACAGAACACACAAATACACAGTAACAAATATATTTTATTTTTCCAACAAAAACAATGTACAGTGCACATCCAAACCAACGCAAAGTTGCACATACAGTGGTATACATACAAAACAACAGAAGAATTTACTGTATACAGTAATTCATTTTACTGTTTACAGTATATATATATATATATAAAAAAATATATGCTGCTCTGCCTCTGACTATGGTTGGCATCCATTGCTCCAAAACAGAAGAGCTCACCTGTTGCCCTTTTATGCTAAAGCTCTGTTTGCTAATTGTAAAAATGTGTGACAGGTGTTTGCCCATGTGATGAGTCAGTGTGCACATTTGAATGGCAGTGTGTTCCTTGTGAAAACAAGAGATTTTTCTGCCCGAAAACTGTGCCAAATGCAGAGAATTGTGTGTAGAGTTTTGAAAAAAGTGTGTTTTAGAACTGCAATGTGAGTGTAAAGCAGGAATTGTGCTTGTAGTTTAGCAGAATTGGTTCAGGGGGTTGGTGCATGAGTTACATGTTGTGGTCATTGTGTCTCAAGTACCAATATTTGTGTGTAAACAATTGAGAAAAACTGTAGTCATTTGCATTTAGACTGCTGTATGTTTGCAGTATGTAAGTACTGTATATACAGACATTCAATACTATATAATATTGAATATAATACTGTACTTGCAGTACATACAGTATACTTTAAATTCACATTACTTGTGATTTCTATACATTTTATGTAATGGCAAAATGTGTTTACTGTGTTACAATATACTTTTTTTTTCTGTAACCTCATGTTCTGGATGTTGTGTTTTCCATTTTTTAATGTAGTGTCTAATGAATGATCTGTAGTGTTTATATATTGTTTAATGTGTGTATGATCTGAAAGCTTTGTTTGATTTTGCCATAAGAGTCAGAAGTTTTGTGAAATTAGTTTGAAGATTGGATTTGTGTTTAATGTTTTGAGAAAATGAGTGATGGTTTCAAGAAATGTGTTTTAGCAATTGTGAAATACTGTAATTGGCTAAGATTTAAACTATTACATTTATTTTTTTTCTTTGTCAGATGACTGATCTAACCAGTTCTTATTGAAATCGCCTAATAAGATTAATTCATTTCTACCAAAAGAATAATAGTAGAAATCAGGCAATTAAGAGACTCAGCTGGTGAAGAGGGTGCTACCCATTAATACACATGTATTTGAGTGAAAAACCACCTTAACAAAAATACTTTCAAAATATAAAGGATCAACCGTAGGTATAATCAACTCTGATACAAGACCTATAGAAACATAAATAGCCACACCACCTCCCCTGGAGCACCTGTCATATCTAGAAATAACATAATTGCTTAAATTATTTTCATTATCTGAGACACTGCTATTAAGCCATGTTTCAGAAAATAATATCAGGCTTATTTAAATCAACCCAAACACGAAGTAAATCAATTTTATGCACCAAACTTCTGATATTCAAATGAATAATTTTCATATAGTGTCATAGTTCAATTTCAAATGAGTGTGAAGTTATCATTTGCAGTGTGTTTTTAAATTTTAATGAACCCAATTATCAAACTAATAATGTAATACTATGTTGTCAGTGGCCTACAAATACACTGGCTTGATTAGCTGCATCAGGTGTGTTTGATTACCGTGCGTTCACACCGCCGCCGGCGAGAGCGTCAACAGTCGCCTTGGCCGCCCTGCCAACAACGCTGTACTGTTCGTTCAAACCGCCGCCGACGGGAGGGTCAAAGTAAATGACAAGTCGCGTCAACCAATCGGAAGCCTCTTGAGCGAGGACCTCTAAATTTCCAAATGGTTGCCGCCGAACCGCGTCTCAGCTCATTACCATAAAGTTAACCTGATTTCAACTCTCCTCGACGCTCTCACCGTCCAAGACGCGCCGCGCCGCTCTTGCCGGAGCTCGCCGCCGGCTCTCATTGAAAATGAATGACTAGCGTCACTTTGACGCTCTCGCCGCCGGCGTTGTGAACACACAGTTAGGGTTGGCAACTGTGAGGCACAGAGAGTCTGCAATAAAAGGGATAAATAACTGATCAAGGGTGTAAAACTTTCTGTTGGTCAGAGCTAATGACTGTAAATTAGAAAGTTGTCCAGCTTAATGAGAACAATATGTGTACCGAGTTTGGTGACTGTAGTTTAAACTATCCCCCCACTTTTGTCAAAAGATGGCACTATAGAGGCCCTCCTCCCCACCTGTTTCTACGGTTTTGTCCATGTCTACTGGTTGACATCTCTGACAATTGTGTCGAGTTTCATGCAATTTGAAGCATGCCAAGAATCTCAAAAGCACCCAAAACTAAAATTAAAGTTTGATGCGTTGCCATGGCAACAGTGTTTGAGATATCATGATTCTTTTCACAGGTCTTTATCTGCTGTGTATTGACATTACACTGATGAAGTTTGAAACAAAACGGGTAAAAAAAAAAAAGGTGATCTCAAAGCATTTTGAAAGTGACACACTTCCTGCTGCCAATTGGTGGTGCTATAACTTTGACTCACAATAGCCACATCCATGTGATCAGCATCATATAAAGAACACACAGGTAAAGTTTCATAAAAAGCAATCACTGTATGCAGATGTTATAACACATTTCCTGTTTGTTACAACCACGCCTTCCTGGACTCCATTTCCCATGTTCCTCCTTGTTCTTCACCTGTTTGCACTTCCCTCATCAGCCTTCCCATCATTCCTAGATTCCCTGCACCTGATTATCGTCATCAGCACTCCCTTTAAGTTGGACTCACTCCTTGGACTCACTCCTTGCACTCCCTGTCAGTTGTTATTGTAGTTTAGAGCTTATGTGAAAGTTGTATATCTCTGTCGTCTCATTAAAATACCTAGTTTTGTTGAAGTCCATGAACGTTTCATCTCTGCTACAACCTCACACGTGACAGAGCAACGGACATAACCGAAGGACTTCAACAGCTAAAACTATGTGATTATTCCTGTTTCCCGAGTCTCCCGTGTCTCTCCAGCAAGCTTCAGTGGAGGATCGCCTGTGTGGGTTCCGGCAGGACGGTCGCCCGCTGGAGAGGTATGTGGAGGAATTTACCGAGCTTGCTTATTTGGTGAACTGGCCAGATGCCCCGTTAAATGCTTGTTTTCTGGCGGGGGCTGGATGAGGGCACGATTCGTTTTAGTGAACCTGCGTGTTTTTTTCCCCCAGTTGAGACAATTAATCTGATTCTCTTCCTGAATTGTTCTGATTTTGTAAATGAAGAGGTTCAAGAAAAATTGTGTATTCCTCGTCCGGTCCCCACAGAAATACAAGCAGCTCCAGGCCTCGCCAAACCTGCTCCAGCCGCCACCGAGCCAGCTCCAGCCGCCGCCGGGCCCGCTCCAGCTGCCGTCGAGCCCGCTCCTGCCGCCGCCGAGCCCGCTCCAACCACCGTCGAGTCCACTCCACGCCCCCTTGGGTGGGCAACATGTGGGGGATACACATGTGGGTAGGGCTCAGAACCCGTCATGGCCACCCACGACCCCTGAACCGCCATGGCCGTCCATGGCTCCTGACCCGCAATGGCCGTCCACGGTTCCTGACCCGTCAAGGCCGCCCACGCCTCCTGACCACTCACAGCTGCCCAAGACTCCTGACCTGCCATGGCTGCCCATGGCCCCTCCTAGGCCACGTACACACTGTGAGTTTCAGGAGTGACAACCACATTTAAATGCGGGAGTGAATCCCCTAAATTATTGTTACATATGTGTACGGAACACGACTCACTCTCGAAAATGTGATGATTGACAGCTTGGAAACCATAGCGACATTCTGGCGTCTCTCATGTTTGGTATCCGTTATCGTGACCAAAGTAATATTAAAGTGACAAAACACAAAACACATTTTCAGCAATTTAACTAAAAACACTAACACAGTCGACGGAGGCGTCGTGTTTTGTTTATGCTTGTATAGTTTCACAGAGTGCGTGGCACTCATTCTGTGTTGCCATGGTCACTCATTAAGCTTTTTGGGCTTGTTGTTTAAACTCGTCTCAAAGCAAACGGGTTTATGGAGATAATAAAGTGAGCCGATATTAATCGCGATTTTCAGCATAAAGCATTTGGATAGGCTTGTGCTTTCCCTGTGATTCGCCACGCATACACGAGAGACACACGTTACACCGGTGCATGTAAACGTCATTAACAACTAGTTATTCAGTTCGGTTCCATACACACTGCATAGAATTTCTGTAATTGCGGTTGTCACTACCTGTATTTTTCGGGAGTTAATACGATTGTAGAATGCAGTTGTCACTCCCGTATTTTACTGAACTGTGTGTGTACAGAATGCGATTAAGCACTAAAAGGTGAACTGACAACCGAATTTAGCTGCAGTGTGTACGTGGCCCTAAACCCGCCCTGGAGACCTCCGCACCCGTCTGCACCTCCCCCCGCACCTGCGTGTAGGTCTCCAGGGTGATCGGAATAATCATCTAGGAGGAGTATATCAAATTCCAGAGCATACGTTTTTCAAGCAACTCGTAATAGTCGACTTCCTGTTGAGCCGGCGTACAACTTAGAGCATGAAAGTTGTTTGGCTCGATGAGGTCTATATGTGCTTGTGTTTTTATTTTCATAAAAATACATGCAAGTGTGTTTGATATATGGACCAAGTTTTTAGACACTACTCAAGGGGGTGCTGTCGAGTCCCCCTGCCACGCCCAGGTACCAGCTTCTGCCCGGCCCTGATGGCCGAAGATTCGGATGTGTTTGCAAAATTTCTAGAGTTTTTGAGGATGTTAAGGGACTCAAAAATGCCTGAATAGTCGAAAAAATAATAATTTTCCTAAGGAAAAAAATAGGGCCAAAGCCAAAGCTGAAGATAATAATCCTTAGGGGATCAAGAGGGCCCAGCGCCATTAATTGGCTTGGGCCCTAATAAAAACTATTATTAAACAGCAAAAAGAGAGGTATAAAGTACAGCCAAGGCTAGCAGAATCCATAAGTAAGATGAAACCTACTGCACCTTGGGAAGACAATCTTGAACCCCAAGAGTTCAAGATCAAGGGTCACAAGAACGGCTGTCAGATTCTATTGAGCAAGACACAACAGAAGAGAGTGACAGTCAAAGTAGTGAGTCATCAGATAACAATCTTAGAGAAGTAAGGTTAAGTAATAAGAGGGCAGGAAAGCTTGAGCTCAGGAGGGTGTAACATCAGATGAAAAATGCAGCAGTTATGCAAACTGCATTATGAAAGCAGTGGAAACTGCAAGACTTGATGAACACTCAACTACACGGTTAGTTCGCACTTGCACTGGCCATGCAATTACAGCCGAGGCCTTAGAAAAGTCCAGACAACTCACAGGTACAGAGGATATATGCCCAATTGAAAAAGGATTTGATAGAAGCCCAAAAAGATGGGGTGCCAATTTTGAGTATGTGGCTTTCGATAGAAGCCGACATCCCTCATGAAGATAAAATCAGATTGTTACGAAAAGTGGGCAGAAGTTTACCTGGAGGACACACTTTAGCCAGTGAATAATGCTAGTAGTAAAGAAATTCAAAATACGTTAACAGTATATGACCTTACTAGTTCGTTTAAATTGAGATGACTTTGATGTCATAGAATGTTATAAGTCAATTTCAAATGAGTGCAGAATATCATCCTAATCTGACATGTCTGTTTTTTTTCTCAGACAACCCCTATAAATATTTTAGAGCAAATTACATACTGTTGTTTGTGCAAACTCCACAGTGCTCTGAGAAATCTAATCCAGCCTTATTGCAAATGTCTGTGATTGCTGATGTTGTGTAATCCTAACACTTCTCTTTTATTATTTAATTAATTAATAGAGCCAAATCAAAGAACCTGCAATTTTAAAGACAAATTTAATGTCAGTCTCAGGTAATAGTAAGATACATGTCTAGATTTTTCTGCTCACTTATGCAAGTTTACTTCTGCCCGGCCCTGATGGTCGACGATTCTGATGTGTGTGCCCTTTACAGGGCTTTGGCCCTAATAATAATCCTAAAGAAAACAATCCTAGAAAACAATCCTAGAAAAGAAAATAATCCTAAAGAATGTTATTTAAGGCATGTACTGATCTGTGATCAGTAGTTAAGAGGCTCTTAAAAGGCTGTTAAAAATGGAGCGCAGCTGGAAGAAAACAAAACTAGAAGTTTTCCACATTTCGTGGAGACAGAGAATGATTGAGTACAGAACGGCCTTAAAAACCACTAGATCTGCCTATTTTTCCAAACTTTTAGAAGAAAATAAGCACAACCCTAGGTATCTATTTGATACAGTGGCTAAATTAACAAGAAATGCTTCCAAAGAGCAGTAATGACTTTATGAACTTCTTTACTTGCAACATGTATGTTAGACCCTGACTAAGCTATTTGGCTTGCTTAGTTGAGGACACTTGACACTTTACATTTGATATGTAACAGTCTGCCTGCATCTGCCTGCATTGACACTATTCTTTAAGAGCTGCTGTGCAGTTAGTTTTACGTTCTATATTTGCTGATAATCACCTAGAGGGGGTTTGACCACTCGTTTATTTTCTGTTTGGCTGTTTTTTTTTAGCTGGTTTCCAGCCTGACAGAACTGTTGGTTCTAGCTGGACTGTCAGATGATTTTATTTTCAAAACCTCTCTAAAAAAGCATGATTGAGCCTTCGTTGTTGTTGGTTCTAGTCTATGGAATAACTTACCAATTCCAGTTAGAACTGCTTCCTGTTTACCAAGTTTGAAGTATTTGCTTAATATTTGCTTATAAAAACAAAAACAATATTCTGTAACACTTTACTTGAAGGGGTGTGCATAAGACTGACATGACACCTTCATAATCATGACATGACACATGTCATGAATATGAAGGAGGTTTTATGCATGTTTATGACAACTGTCATTAAATGTCATTCGCTCAATTATGTCATTTTTAATGCAAAGATGACATTGTTTGAGATGTCTGAGTTATGACAACTTGACACGAACCAATACATCATAACCTGTCAGTGTCTTTGTCATGACAACTTGACATTACCAAGATATTTTAACCTGTCATAAATGTGACATAACAGATTAATTATCAAACTTAAGAAACTACTTAGCTTTATGGGTTAACATTACATTACATTATTTTGGTAACACTTCAGTATAGGGAACACATATATAAACGATTAACTATGACTTTTCCCTCAATAAACTCCCAATTTACTGCTTATAAATATAGTTAATTGTTAAGTTTAGGTATTGGGTAGGAATCTAGAATAAGGTCATGTAGAGTAAGGCATTAATATGTGCTTAATAATTACTACTAAATAGTCAATATTCTAGTAATATGCATGCTAATAGTAATAAGCTACTAGTTAAAAGACCCTAAAATAAAGTGTTACCATTATTTTGTAACAGTGTCATCTTTTTTAAGAAATTTGAAATTGTCTATTATCTGACCTTCTGTTGGAGGAAACTTTAAAAAAAAGAAAAAAAAAAAGCGTGAAATGAAAAATATTCATGACGCTGTTATAAAATTTTTTGTCAGAGTATTGTCACTTAATGACATTTTAATGACAAATTCAATTTGTACCGCTGTAGTTGAGGTCAAGATAAATATTCATGACACTATTATAATGGCCTCATGACAGCCAATGTCAAAACCAACCACATGACAGTTTAATGTAATGTTAACCCATAAAGCTAAATAATGTCAAGTTTTCATGACAAAGACACTGACAGGTTATGATGTATTGGTTCATGTCAAGTTGTCATAACTCAGACATCTCAAACAATGTCATCTTTGCATTAAAAATGACATAATTGAGCGAATGACATTTAATGACAGTTGTCATAAACATGCATAAAACCTCCTTCATATTTATGATTATGAAGGTGTCATGTCAGTCCTATGCACACCCCTTCAAGTAAAGTGTTACCCAATATTCTTACACTGGTTTTACTCACCTCCACACTGTGCTCCTCCTCACTTCACTTTCTGCCTCCTCGACTTGCAGTCAGACGATACGACTGTAGCTGACAAGAGGTAACTACCAGCTTATTATTGCTGTTAATAAATTGAATACTATGTGAATTTGTAGTTGAATGATGGCATCCATTTTCCAGATTCAATTTACTTGGCAGATTTGATCAATAATGTTAGCTTGTTAACTGCGAAAGAATGCTTGCTGATCTCTTCTAATGTGGTCAGGGGTGCTTCATCTTCACAGGTTTATAAACACAATGCAATTTTTATAAATTCAGTAATATTTAAATCAGTAATAATTTTCACTGTTAATTGTATTGTGCTACTAACCTTTGTTCTTATTAAAATGTTTTAATTTTTTAGTTTTCACTTTTGAAATTATAGTCTATTCTCATCAGAGTCTGAAATTAGATTGTGGCAAAAATGCAATCAAAATCAGTTCCTGAATATGACGCAACGCTTCCTTAAAGGATTAGTTCACTTCTGAATTAAAATTTCCTGATAATTTATATCATATTTATATCATATATGTCTTTCTTTCTTCAGTTGAAAAGAAATTAAGGTTTTTTTTGGGGGGGGGGTCAGTTTCAGTGCAGCTTCAAAGAGCTCTACATGATCCCAGACAAGGAATAATAGTCTTATCTACAGAAATGATCAGTCATTTTCTGAATAAAAAAAATTTAAATTTATATACTTTTTAACCACAAATCCTCATTTTGCACTGCTCTGCGATGCGCCACGCATTATGTAATCATGTTGGAAAGGTCAAAAATAAACTACCCTTATTCCTCGTCTGGGATCATGTAGAGCTCTTTGAAGCTGCACTGAAACTGACATTTGGACCTTCAACCCGTTGAACCCCAGTGAAGTCCACTATATGGAGAAAAATCCTGGAATGTTTTCCTCAAAAACCTTCATTTCTTTTCACCTGAAGAAAGAAAGAAAGCCATAAACATATTGGATGACATGGGGTGAGTAAATTACAAATAAACCAGCTTCCATGCTTCAAAACATACCTATCCATCATATGCTGTTTTTTTCAACAGGTTGGATACGTGTAAATCCATGTTAAGGATGCGTTCCTGTCACATATCACACATGTATACTTCAATAAGCTGACAGGACGCAGGTTAATGTGTTTACATGCTGGACGAAATCGGTGTAGGGGGCAAAAATCTAGCTGTGACGATCGGTTTATGCTTAAGCCTTTGACCTGGTCCTTAGGGTACACTGGGTACAGTTGGTACACTTTTTGCTTTTTCCGTTACCACACCAAAACTAGGGACTGAAAAGAAGTGATTTTTCATATGACATTTCCTTTACTTGTCTACTAAAATATTAATAATTATTAACATCCATATGTAGGTCATATTTGCCAAAATTAGCTCATAAACACAAGAAGCGGGTACAGTTGAGACACCCATCCGGAATGCTGTAAAGCTGCCTAACCAATTCACTGCAAATGTAAAATACCTTTAAAAATGAGAATTCAACAGTTTTTATTTTCATTCAGCATTTTATCTGATTATTTGTTTAGTTAAAAGTAGTTCATTTGAAAAACATTATACAGTAATGGCAAACAGCGATACAATATTTAATTTCAGTCAATCATTTTAATATTAACAGTTGAAAAGTTGAGTAAAAGTAAAAAACATTGAACAATTGCAAACAGCAATAATAAAACAGATGAACACAAAGTCATGCAATATGTCAGTGTTTAGAGCACAGATTAAGGTTTACGAAAATGTAAGTTAACTTTAACCGTCATGTAAGGATGAGAAGCTATTCAATGTGAAAGCGACGTGGTGAAGTGAAAAACTTGCCTTTGGCCAATGTCTTCGGACTGGAGAACCGCATGTACTTCAAATTTAACATGATCGAAGAGGGCGCAAATATCACAGATCAGACTTGTTGCGTACGCAAGTTAATTAAGGTGTTTCAACTCTACCCTGATAAAGGAAAACAAGTTAACGTGTTTACATGAACGTGACCCACCCCCTCCCCAACCCCCTGCAAATTTATACATAGACTTTTGTCAGTCAAAAACACATTTCTGGGTCCATTTGGTGAAATTTGTTTTTTTTTAATGTTTTTTTTATACAGATTGCTGACTAGTAAAGGACCTGAGTGAGACCACAATGATTCCTATTTTGAAGCTCTTGCTGGCTTTGGCCACAGTTTTGGGGGTTGTAGTCAGAGGTGGGTAGTAACGAACAACATTTACTTTGTTACATTTACTTGAGTAGTTTTTTGGAAAATTTGTACTTTTTAGAGTAGATTTAAATGTGGGTACTTTTACTTTAACTTGAGTACATTTATAATGAAAAATCTGTACTTTAATATAGCTGATAAACAGATTCTTATAACCCAATTAGCTGACGATACTACACTCTTATTAACAAATTACTTACAGATCCCTATCGCTCTTGATCTTATTAAAGTATTCTCTAAAGCTTTCGATTTATTTTTGAATTTAGATAAATGTGAAACTTCGATACAGTAATTACTAAAGTTAAGAAAAATAATTAACTCCTGGCTCCAAAGGGTCTTTATGAGGAAGGGCTCTCCACACTAAAGCTGAAGGTGTTTCTCGATTGACCTGCCCTGCTCTTTCCTTGTATGTAGTCAATTTGTGTGAAGGTTGATAGAATGCTCTTTGACTTTTTGTGGAAACACAAGAGACATTACTTAACTTTGATCAGGGAGGTCTTAACTTTCGTGACTTTGCTTCTTTAAACAATATGTTTAAGATCAATTGGTTGAGGCAATTTTTGACTGATTCTGAATCCATATTGAACACTATTCCTAACTATATTTTTTCTAAAGTTGGTGGTCTCCCCTAGTATGTAACTACAATATTTCTAAATTGCCCATCAAATTATCAAATTTCCATAAGCAGATGCTTCTAGCTTGGCATTTAATTTACAAACATAATTTTAGTCCCCACAGGTACAGTATTTGGAATAACCATGATATCTGATATAAAAATAAAACTCTTTTTTTCCCCAGGTTGGTTTACTAATAATATTCTTTTGGTTTCTCAACATGTAAATTCAAATGGTCTTTTGTTTTCTTATTCTGAATTTTTAACTAAATATTCTATTCCTGTAACACCCCATGCGACTTTGCCATAGTGATGGATGCTATTGCTCTTTTAAAAAACTCGCGCGTGGATTTCATTTGCTCTCGCGCAAAACTGGACGCGCGCTCTCAAATATACAGTGCTCTCTTATGAACTGCCTCTCCTCTCGCTGAGATATTACGTGTGCGCGCTCAAACTGTGTCCTGCGCGCTCAAGCTCTGTCCTGTGCGCTCGTGAATCTTTCCGTGCTCTTGCAGAAATTAATTAGCTTCTGGATTAAACACTGGCTGATGCGCAATATCTGAGCGAGAGGAGAGGCAGTTCATAAGAGAGCACTGTATATTTGAGAGCGCGCGTCCAGTTTTGCGCGAGAGCAAAGGAAATCCGCGCGCGAGTAGACAGATTTGCGCTCGCGCATTGATGTGCTCTCGCGTCACAATAATGTGCTCTTGACATTAGACAGTAAAATAACGCCATACACCCTCCATTTATGCCTTTTTATGATGTACAAGGAAGAAAAAAAGGGACCTTTCTCCTCCTTTTTTTCAATATTAATTTATGTTAAATTACCTCTGGCTCATTTTTTTTTTTTTTTTCTTTACTGTTTTTGTGTTTGTTTATAATTCTATTATTGTTGTTAATTCTTTGAATTGTAACTTTTGCCTTTGTCAATAAAAAAAGTTCGATTTTACCCATAAATGTATGTATAACATTTTTCTATACTACTGTAACATTTATACGACTTAGATTTAACACATTATTATGGTCAAAACTACATTGTACTTCAACAAAAAATACTTTATAGCTCCCTTTATCAGTCCATTCAAATGTTTAAAGGTGCCATAGAATGAAAAATTGAATTTATCTTGGCATAGTCGAATAACAAGAGTTCAGTACATGGAAAAACATACAGTGAGTCTCAAACTCCATTGTTTCCTCCTTCTTATATAAATCTCATTTGTTTAAAAGACTTCTGAAGAACAGGCGAATCTCAACATAACACCGACTGTTACGTAACAGTCGGGATCATTAATATGCACGCCCCCAATATTTGCATATGCCAGCCCATGTTCAAGGCATTAGACAAGGGCAAAACGTCTGGATGTGCACAGCTGAATCATCAGACTAGGTAAGCAAGCAAGGAAAATAGCGGGGGAAAAAAACAGATGGAGCAATAATAACTGACATGATCCATGATATCATGATATTTTTAGTGATATTTGTAAATTGTCTTTCTAAATGTTTCGTTAGCATGTTGCTAATGTACTGTTAAATGTGGTTAAAGTTACCATCGTTTCTTACTGTATTCACGGAAACAAGACTGTCATTATTTTCATTTTTAAACACTTGCAGTCTGTATAATTCATAAACACAACTTCATTCTTTATAAATCTCTCTAACAGTGTGTAATGTTAGCTTTAGCCACGGAGCACCATCAAACTCATTCAGAATCAAATGTAAACATCCAAATAAATACTATACTCACATGATCCGACGCATTCATGCAGTATGCATTACGAACATTTTGTAAAGATCCATTTTGAGGGTTATATTAGGTGTGTGAACTTTGTTTATGCAATGTATTATAGAGTCGAGAGCTCGGGGACGGGGAGCGTGAGATTTAAAGGGGCCGCAGCCTGAATCGGCGCATTTATAATAATGCCCCAAAATAGGTAGTTAAAAAAATTTATTAAAAAAAAATATATGTGGTATTTTGAGCTGAAACTTCACAGACACATTCAAGGGACACCTTAGACTTAAATTACATCTTGTGAAAACATGTTCTATGGCACCTTTAAAATACAGAGACACAATATACATATGGTATATAATATACCATATATATATGATATATATATGGTGCGATAAACCTAAATAAACCCTTTGAAGAGATTAGTGCATGAGCCCTTCTGAATGGAACGCAGGGTAAATTGGTTCGCGAATCAGTTTGAATGAATTGTTCAGTTCCTGCACGCACTGAATCGTCCGAAGTGGCTTCACTCGAAGCGTTGGATGAAGTGGCAGTGGACCTACCCAGACAGCAACATAATGCGGCCCAGATTTGGCCCACATCCGGTACATGTGGATTACATGCGGACTGGATATATGCTGGATCTGGGCCAACACTATGTTGCTGTCTGGGTACAGTCAATTAAAAGCTAACCTGTAAGTGCATCCTATTGCTTGCCAGCGATGAAGATCTTTATTAGTTGAACTGCGTATGCTGTCTGTGAACAATTCCACACAGGTATTGATTTCATTTGATTTCAATTCATACAGACAATAGCATTTTACGACCAAACAGATTATTACGCCACGATAACAAAGTAGCTTTTCTGTACCGTTTTTAAGGACATATATCTTAATTTATACATTAAATAAGATACCATTGTTCAGAGATTATGAAATGAACACCCGCGGTTCGTCTTGAAAATGAACGCCTTTGCGTTGACACAGTTAACCAGCACCTGCAGAAATATACATTTGATTACATTTTGGAGAACAGACGGAAGAAGATCCGTCAATGTGCATTTGATCATTGTTTGTGTTCAGATGTTCAGCGAGCACATGTAAAGAGTTTTCTCTTTCTTCTTTCAAATGTAGCTAAGTTACTTTGAGTAAATATTTCTCTAAGTACTTGTACTTTTACTTGAGTACAGTTTTTGGATACTCTACCCACCTCTGTGTGTGTGTGTGTGTGTGTGTGTGTGTGTGTGTGTGTGTGTGTGTGTGTGCTTGTTTTTGTGACATATCAGGACACAAATGTGTATAATGACATGGGTATGACATAGGTATTACAAGGAGAGGGTGACTTATGAGGACATTACCCATATCCCCACTTTTCAAAAGGCTTATAAATCATACAGAATGAGTTTTTGTGAGAAAGTAAAAGTGTGCACAGTTTCCTGTGATGGGTAGGTTTAGGGGTAGAGGTAGTGTAGGGTGATAGAAGATACGGTTTGTACAGTATAAAAACCATTACGCCTATGGAATGTCCCCACAATTCACAAAAACAAACGTGTGTGTGTGTGTGTGTGTGTGTGTGTGTGTGTGTGTGTGTGTGTGTGTGTGTGTGTGTGTGTGTGTGCTCTAAAGGTATTACCTACCTATTCTCCTAAATCACAATCTACAATGTCTGTTTTATCCATCCTTGAAATAGTTATACAGTTTTGTTCTATGCACACATGAACTAAAGGATCAGTACCTGATAAATTACTTTGTGAATGTTTGCATGTCACCACTGTGTTTCCTGACAGGTCAGAATCTGATATGTGATGGCAATTTTGAGAGGAATCAGCTTCAAAACGCCGCCCAGCAAGCACTAGATGCCATTGGTTCTACTCGCAGGGCGACTGCTTCTCACGAGCTAGCAGACCGGGGCCAGCATGTCTTCAACAACAACCTCCTTAAGTTCCCCCGCAGTGTTCTGGAGGACCTGCTGAAAGATGTGGGGGGCTACGAGCAGCTGAATAACCTGATAGAGGACCTGAAGCCCCTCAGCCAAACTCAACAAGATGCAATTAGCAATAAAATGGTGGCCCACTTCAGGTCAGTGTGTGTGTGCTCAGGTGAGATGAGAGCTATAGTGTGTAGAAACTTTAGAGTGTAAGTGTAGTAGGTCTGGATGATAAAGTGATATAAATAATTATCATGATAAAAAATTAAGGTTTAATGTCACAGCTCTCACACTCATGCAGACCACATCTGCACACAATCCATATTGTGAACACTGTTATGTGTGCGGTGTAGTACAATTCAAATGTCACGAAAGACCATATCTTGTGCTGTTCTGTATCATATACGGTCTGGAGTAAGCATGTTTCAGTTTTTATGGACATATTGAAAAAAGCGTTGACTGCATCTAGTTTTCTGAATTGTAACCACACTTCAGAATGTTTAGCCATAGCCCTGTGTGTTGTGTCTGAAGGTGCAGGGTTGTTAGAAATGTCTTCTTTGGTGTTTTACTTTCCATAGAAAAATTAGGATTTATAGTGGAAACAGACCTGATCCAAATGGATCCTTGGAAGGGTCAAGCCGTGACTGATTGGCTCGTTCTGTCATGTGTCAGGGACATCAGTGGTTTCTCAGTTTTGCTCATTTCCATAGAAACTTTAGTTCTGTGGACGCTCTGCTTTCTGCACTCACCAAAGGGAGGAAGAGTAAAGTTCTTCTGGACCCATGAAGCTGAAGCTGCCTTTTCTGAGCTCAAGTGCCGATTTATATCTGTCCTTATCCTAACTTTCCCAGAACCTGACAAACCATTGTTGGTTAAGTTTCATAAGAATCTGGAATACATCCAACAGGCCAAATGTTTTTAAAGTCCACTGCATCTGCGCTGAATCTCGCTGCATGATGCAATGCTACAAAACTTTGACTCGTGATTAGAATCTAAAATCTGTCTTCATAATGCTGTATGTACACCATCAGTGTGCTCATTTATAATAAATCAAGTTTGACAAGACAGACAGTACAACATCTAATACTATGAGAGGGCGAAACAGTCTGTATCATATCTCACCTGTTACATTACCATTAACATTACGCAGCATTTGCTATTAAACCGTATTACTTCACTGCCACAGCAGTAATTTCTCCCTCCGCTCATCATGGCTGATACCCTGTGGGAAAGAATGGGCCTCCAAAAGCTTTCTCTTCCATTGAAACAACTCGCAGATTAAACTAATGCCATTCCTCAGACGGCTAATCTGGTCTTCCGCTTGCAATTAGTTTATAAATAAAGCAGAACATATAGCTGAATTTAAAATTCAAATCTCTCTCAAATTCTGCCTTTCAGAAATGTAGAGCATTGGCTCCATATGTACCCCAGTGCCTCTCTACATGATGTTCCAGTAAATCTTCCTCTCAATTTTCTGCAAACCAATTTTTGGTCAGCAGTGCCTTGCTATTAATAGCCCACAAATCTCGTTCTTGTTTACCACTTACCTGTGAAGTAAGCAAATGCTTATTCCTCCTTTGTTCAGGAAATCACTCAGAAACCACCAACAGATCACTCGACACTCTATTCATCCTCACTTTCTTCAGATTTCTCAGATGCTCCAAATCTACTTGCAATTCTAAATTTGATCCATTTGTCTTTCTCCAATACAGTAGGCTACTATACTGTACTGTATATATTATAAACAGATCCGTTAATAAGCAGCCATTCAATATTCATTGCTAATTTACCCACACCCCTCCAGCCTAATCAGTCAGTTTTTCTTATTTTTAGCCCACAGAAGTTCCCAAATTTAATCTCCTGCCGATCCCCTTATCAACAATAATAATTCAATAATACAATAAAACATTGCTTTCCAAACAACCTGTCTCACACAGACTTATCAATTACATTCAACCATCTAGCCACAGCAGTGATTTCTTTATTTTTATTTAAATATATATCATTTCACTGCTGCAGTGATTGCAGTGCTTTCTCCCCTTGTCAAAAATAATCTTTAGGTGTGTTTTTTTTTTTTTTTTTTGGTGTGTTTGTCTCTGTAGTCCAGAGGACAATTATGAGGATTATAATGCAGTTGTGTACGGAGAGTACGTGAGGGAGCTCCGAGAGGCACTTGTGGCATACCTCAAGGGTTGTACATCTAACAACCAAGGTGACAAATACGAACTCCAGAAAAAGCGTTCGCAGGTGCAGAGCATAGCCAATAATATGGTGAACCATAATGTGTTTGTGGACCCAATGGCCTGTGATCGCTGGCTGAAAAAGGACCAAAACAAACATGTGAAACAGTTCAATGAGATCAGAGCTGCATTGAAGAAAATGATCCAGAACATCCTGAAGGACTTCAAAGAAGTGTCTAAAAAGATCAAAGGCTTTCGTGAGGGAAACAGCTGTAACAGGTTAGACAGCTGACTCCTGGATTACATTCATGTACAAACAATAAATAACTGTTAAAGCACAAAAATCAATCAATAAATAAGCCATAAAAAGTGAATCATTGACAGACCCAAAAGACCTTCTGAGGAGTTCAGTAGAGCTCCTCTTAGTCCATTAAATCATGTAGTGGATGACCTTCAAAATGAAGCACATTTTCTCATGTAACTCTTGTTCTCTTTTCAACAGCTAGAGACATCAAGAGATCTGTCTTCTGACCCGGAGTAATCACTGGGAGGAGCTCTTCTTTCTGAAATCAATAAGCAATGCTTTGGTTTTACCCACATTCAGTTTTAAATCACATGAGCTAATAATAATAATTTAAACTCTCTTTGTAGGCCAGATCATTGCCTTGTTTAATTAAACCCAACAGGGCTCTATCATCTAAAAACTCAAGTATTTGACAAGAGACCGTACGAAGCCATGGGACTCTTTTTATAGTTAAATAAGAATAGTTGACCCAAAAATGAGAATCTGTTGATACTTTACTCACTCGCAGACCATTCAAGATTCACAAACCTCATTTCCACAGAAGAGGGACATTAGAGAAATTACAATACACAAAAGAAAAGATTGTATGTTTGTAATGTATGATGTGTTTTATTTGTGTGTGTTGTGTGTTGAAGCCAAAGACAAATTTAAACTCACAGAACTGAGCCTTCAATTACAATATCCCAAATATCCCAACTTTTCTGGAAATGGGGTTTGCAGAATAAGTTTTGTTTGATGTATTGAAGCATTTCTTGTGATCTAAGGATTCTCAATAGCCTACTTAATTTATACCATTTATCATTTAATCATTTCATTGTTATTAATTTATGTAATTTTATGTTTTTATATTTTATCATACTAATTTCCTTTCTATTGTTGTTTAATCTTATGATTGTGTGGTTTGAAGGGATGTTTGTCTTCATGAGAAAGAGAAAAGAAAATGTCTCCATTTCAGGGTTTTTAACATCACTGGACGATGATGTGAAGAAGTCATTTTTCATTGTTTTTCCCTTAATATAATAACACTTGTTGGATTTGTGATGGTCAGATGAAGTCTGAGCATTAAAACATACGCAACTAAGATTATTCAATAAAGTCTGCTCTTTTTATTCTCATCACTTTGTCTCCTGCTTCTATTCTTCTCTGGATTTCTCAGTCAAACTCTCAGGCTGATAGAAGACTTTGGCATTCAGGGTCACATCCAATATATTTGATATTTCTGACGTGAAGAACCATATGATTTAACATTTTGGCATGATCTAATAGGGGTAAATTGAGCCTAGGGAGAGGATAAGTTGAGCCACATGGGGGTAAATTGTGCAATTCATTATGCTGAAGTAAAATTGAACATTTTACTTGGCCATCTATATATATAATATATATATACATATACATACACACACACACTCACACACACCATGGCACCATAGTGGCATCATCATTTATGTAAGTGCATTGTATAAAAAAATAAACATTAATTTCTGAATAATATATTTACAAAGAGAAATAGACTCATTTGTCCAGTCAGCATAATTTATTCTGGATCAGAACATGAGCTGAAGGCACAATGTATTTTTCGTTAGCATGACAATTAATGCATATTTTAGGTCACACATTTGGAATGCATTCTGATCACTGATACAGAAACACAAAATAAAATCCTTTCCTGGCAGAACATGGGTCAGCTATGAAAACTGTTTAAAAAAAATCAAATAAACACTATATCAAGATTTGGCTGCAACGTGGTATCAGATATAATGCATTACAGTATATCTAAAACATGTCTTTCAACTTAATCAAGAACCACAGGCACAAATGATAGTTTTGACAGTCAGACCTGTCTGTAAATTCAAGACAGTTACTCTCCCATAATCACACATGATGTGCGGTGAAGGCGAAATACACATTATTTACTATGACTGAGGTACTTCTAACTTCTAAAAGTGTTGCATACTACAAGTTAAGACACTCTCGTTTTCTGGTCTGGTGTGAAATACAAGCCACCAGAGTATTAAAATACATTTGAAAAATTAACATTCAGTTTTTACAATGTCTGTTACATGTCAGTCTGCAGTAAAGGCCCGTTCACACCAAGAATAATATATATCATATGATATATGAACTATAAAGATAATAAAGATATACTTTTAAAAATCGTTCTAAATATAAAATAATAGCATAGAGTCCACAATAACGATAATGACTAGCAAACAGTGTAACATAAAATGACCTCAGGTATCAGCGCTAGTTTTGACAACACTGTCTTGCTTCCTTTGAAGTTGAAGTGAAAAAGGTGTTGTTTTATTCCACTATATTGACTTTGTCAGCTAAATTCACTGGTAGATTAGATTGATTACACAAGCTATTCACTCAAACATAGCATGATGAGGACATCTGCTGGTTAAAGTCGTGTAAATGCAACAAGAACAGCAAAAACATGTTGGACACACTTTGAAACCGCAGAGCAAGTGTTTAGAATAAACAGACCGTTATCGCTTGCTGGTGTGGACGCAAATATAGTTATCATTCTTGGTGTGAACGGGCCTTTTAACTCTAGAAATTGTGTCACCTTGATCTCAAAGATATTAAATATGCTGAATATTTCACCTCTGTTGTCAGTCTTTACAGATTTGTTTGTCTTGAGGTAGGAGAGCAAAGAAAATGTAAGCACACAGAATGTTATTTAAGGCATGTACTGATCTGTGATCAGTAGTTAAGAGGCTCTGGCCAGATCTGTTGACCTTTTTAATATCATTTACAACATTCAGCTAATGTTAAATAAGTAAACATTGTATTTGTATAAGAGTAACCTGGCTCTTTGGTGACGCTCGCTTGGGTGAAACAACACCGTTCAGTTTTTTAAATCATTTGTGTTTATGCAAAGCCTGTCGTGTGGTGTGGATTTCAGAGATTGTGGCGTACAGTTATAATAACAGGTCTGACATGATTATATGTCACTGTTAGTAAGGTATACTGTTACAGCAGGGTGTAATTATACACAAATTATGGAAATGACTTAATGTAAACAAGTAGAATTACAAAAACAAAAATAGATATACACAAGATGTATATTAATATAGGCACTTAAAATAATCACTTAACCTGGATCACTACCAAATATGAAAGTGCATGTTTCATAAGTACCACTGTAGGGTATAAAACACATTTGTATGTTATTATTTAAAGCTTTGGTTAATTTATGCATCTTAGAAAGTGACAACACTGCAAAAAATTATTTTCTTACTCAGTGCTTTTGTCTTGTTTTCCAGTACAAATATCTAAATATTCTTAAATTAAGATACTTTTACTTGAGAAGCAATGAAAAATGTATCACAATTAAGAGTTTTTGCTGAAAATGAGAAAAAATACCTGCCAATATGGTCAGAAAAATACACTAGTTTCCCACTTAAATTAAGTTTATTGTTATGACCCCATTGGCAGATATTTTTTCTTGTTTTAAACATAAACCCACTTTATTTAGGATTTTGCTTCTCAAGTAAATGTATATTTAAGAATGTTTAAGTATTTTAGATATTTGTACTGGAAAACAAGACCAAAATATATATATATATATATATATATATATATATATATATATATATATATATATATTGTGACGGGGTGAAGTAGGACACGAGTCGAGGATGGAGGATAAGTTCCCCGAAGGGTGGTTTTTATTCAGGTAAAGGGTGGTTTGGTGCTCAGGTGCTCAGCTTCCTTGTTTTGGGTGCGCTGGTGCAGTGTGGGTCCGTGCTCTCCTGTGGGCGTTGGGGCTGGCGGTCACACGCTGCTCTCTGTAGGCACAATGAAACAAAGGGTTAGCCGAGTCTTGCGGAGACATCTCTCAGGTAATACCTGAGCTCCAGGACTGCCCACTTGACGGCCAACGCTTCCCTTTCTACCGTGGCGTATCGTTGTTCCGCAGGGGTCAGCTTTTGGCTTATGAACATCACCGGGTGTTCCTCACCGTCATGGCCCTGCGATAGGACGGCCCCCAACCCGGTGTCTGAGGCGTCCGTCTGCAGCAGGAAGGGGCAGTTGAAGTCGGGGGCTCGGAGGACTGGTTCCGTCGTGAGGGCTGCCTTTATCCGGTGGAATGCCGTTTCCGTCTCGGGGGTCCACGGGACCTTCTCCGGCTGCCCCTTCCTGGTCAGGTCTGTCAGGGGAGAAGCTAAGGAGGAGAAGTTAGGGATAAAGCAGCGGTAATACCCCGCCAACCCCAAAAAGGCCCGTACCTGTGTCTTGGAGGTGGGCCGCGCCGCGGAGAGGATAGCTGCCACCTTCTTCTCTTGAGGTTTAATGAGGCCGCGACCCACCTGATACCCCAAGTACTTCGCCTCGGCGAGGGCCAGATGACACTTCCGGGGGTTGGCGGTCAGGTCAGCCCCGCGCAGTTCCGTTAGCACCCTCCGCAGCCGCTCCAGATGGTCCTCCCAGGTCTCCGAATGAATGATGACGTCGTCGAGATAGGCCGCCGCATATGCTTGATGCGGCCGGAGGAGGATGTCCATTAACCGTTGGAAGGTGGCCGGGGCCCCGTGTAGGCCGAAGGGAAGGACCCGGTACTGCCAGTGGCCACTTGGGGTAGAGAAGGCCGTCTTTGGTTTGGCCTGTTCCGTCAAGGGGACCTGCCAGTAGCCCTTGGTAAGGTCGAGAGTGGAGATGAACCGGGCCCTTCCCAAACGGTCCAACAACTCGTCCACGCGGGGCATTGGGTAACAGTCAAATTCTGAGACTTCGTTTAGGCGACGGAAGTCGTTACAGAAGCGGAGGGTGCCGTCGGGCTTTGGAACCATGACGATGGGGCTGGACCAGGGACTGCGCGATGGTTCAATTACCCCTAACCTCAGCATCTCCTGTACCTCATCCTCGATGGCGTGTCGCCGAGCCTCCGGGACACGGTAGGGCCGCTGCCGGACGATGGTCCCCGGTGGTGTGAGGACGTCATGCTCCAAGACGTGGGTCCGCCCAGGCTGGGGGGAGAACACATCCGAAAACTGACTGACCAGGTGTTGCAGCTCCGATTTCTGGGTGGCGGAGAGTTGGGGATCCATATCAACAACCACGGGAGTCGAGCTGGTGTAGGCCGAGAGCTGGGGCCCGGTCCCGACCCAGCGCTTCATAAGGTTGACGTGGTAGAGCTGATCCTCCTTCCTTTTACCTGGTTGCCGCACACGGTACGTGACGGGACCGACCTTTTCTGTGACGGTGTAGGGACCTTGCCAGGTGGCCAAGAACTTGCAGGCGGCCGTGGGAACCAGCACCAGGACATGGTCTCCTCGCTGGAACTCCCGTGGTTGGGCCGCCCGGTTGTAATATCGTTGCTGCGCCTGTTGCGCCTTGACGAGGTGTTCCCGGACAATGGGCATAACTCGGTCGATTCGCTCCCTCATCTCGCGCACATGTTCGATGGTGGTCCGGTGTACCGCCGGTTGTTGTTCCCAGGCCTCTCGGGCAACGTCCAGCAGACCGCGGGGTTGTCGGCCGAAGAACAGCTCGAACGGAGTAAAGCCGGTGGAGGCCTGAGGGATCTCTCGAACCCCGAAGAGTACGTAGGGGAGCATTTGGTCCCAGTCCCGCTTATCTTCGGCTATCAACATCTGTTTGAGGGTCTGGTTAAAGCGTTCGACGAGCCCGTCGGTCTGGGGGTGGTGCACCGTGGTGCGGAGCTGTTGGACTTTCAGGAGTTTACAGACATCCGCCATCATCCGGGACATGAACGGGGTGCCCTGGTCAGTCAGGATCTGGGAGGGGATGCCAACCCGGCTGAAGAGGAGGAACAGCTCCTGGGATATCGCCTTCGTGGTGGCTTTACGGAGGGGAACGGCCTCAGGGTAACGGGTGGCATAATCCACGATGACGAGGATGTGTTCATGCCCCCGGGCAGACTTCGGCAGCGGCCCCCCCAAATCCATCCCAATCCGTTCGAAGGGCACCTCTATGATGGGCAGCGGTATCAGCGGGCTGGGGGGAGGCGTCCGAGGTGACGTCCGTTGGCACGTTGGGCAGGCCTGGCAGAATCGTCGAACTTCGGCCTCTAGGCCCGGCCAGTGGAACCGGTCGCGGAGACGCTGGATCGTGTTTTGGGCCCCCAGGTGGCCTGCCATCGGATGGGCATGGGCAATCTCGATCACTGCCTCCGTTTTGCTGCGCGGGACCACCAGCAGGGTTTTCTCCTCCCCCCTCCGCTGGGCGACACAGTAAAGCAGGCCATTGTCCACGATAAAATGTGGCGTTGGGTGGGGTGCTGGCTGAAGCTCCTTTCCTTCCGCAACCCTCACCTGCCCCCAACAGTGCTTAAGGCGATCGTCCTCGTGCTGCTCCTTGGAGAAACCCCCGGCTCCAGTCACCTGCTGGAACAAATCAAAATAGAGGTTATGAGGGGGACGGGGTGACTCACCGCCTCTGGGGCTGTCGAAGGCCAGCAGCACGGGACGTCGTCGGGCTTTCCTGCCGGGCTTCCGGGTTGGGCGGTTCCCGGCAAGGCTGGCAGGCTGAGTGACGGCGGCGAGTAGGCGGTCGAACCCTGGCCAGTCTCTTCCGAGAAGGACCGGCACTGGTAGATCCCTGACGAGCCCGACGTCTACTGGCCAGGCACCGATTGACGCAGCAATGGTAACCCACCGCGCCGGCACTTCCCTGGTGTCGCCGTGCACACAGGTAATGGGGAGCTTAGTCTTGGCTTCGGCCCGGGGGGGTAGGATCGATGTTTTGACCAGGCTGACCGCGCTGCCAGAGTCCAGAAGGGCGCTGTGTGCCCTCCGGCGCGCGCCGCTCCTGGACCACCCTTCGGGGAAATGGCGGCGCTCTCTCCCCTACATCCCGGTGTTGGGTGGCCTCCGCCAGCTCTATGGCCTCGACCAGTTCATCCACGTTGGCTGGGTTCCGCATACCGGCTGCCTGCCGTAGCGGACGGGGAAGGGCACGCAGGAGGCGGTCGACCACAACGCGCTCCGCTACCTGGTGTACGGTGGGACCCCCGGCCAGCAACCAGTGTTGGGCCAGTCGGGAGAGGCTAGCGGCTTGAACCCGGGCCGGCTGCCGCGGGTCAAAGGTCCACTCGTTGAATAGCTGGGCAGCGCTGATCGGAGACAGCCCCATTCGGCCCAGGATCTCCTTCCGTAAGACCTCATAGGAGGTACTTTGTTCCGGGGGAAGCGCGAAGTACGCACGCTGAGCCTCTCCCGTGAGCAGTGGGGCCACGATTCGTGCCCATTCCTCCTCGGGCCACGCCTCCCGCATGGCAACGGTCTCGAACATCTGGAGATACATCGTTACGTCATCATGTGCCGTCATCCTGGGTAATAGCTGTGTTGCCTGGACACGGGGGTCAGGTGGCGGAGTTCGCGGGGCTGTGGCGAGACGGAGCGCGGCCAGCTCACGGTCGGTTTCCCCCTGTCGGGAGGCCATGTGTTCCATAATTTGCTGCTGGCGGATGCTCACCTCGGTGAGGTGCTTCAACAGCTCTTCCATCGTTGGAGGAGGAGCGCCACCTGAGGAACCAGAGAAAATACGTGAGGCAAAGAGAGTGGAAAAAACAAAAAAAAAACAAAAAAACAAAGCAAACGAGTTCAATAATAGAACGCCGTGTGAGGTGGGGTCGTCTATGTCCTCTTCACTGTAATGCCCGCATTCTCCACCAGTGTGACGGGGTGAAGTAGGACACGAGTCGAGGATGGAGGATAAGTTCCCCGAAGGGTGGTTTTTATTCAGGTAAAGGGTGGTTTGGTGCTCGGTGCTCAGCTTCCTTGTTTTGGGTGCGCTGGTGCAGTGTGGGTCCGTGCTCTCCTGTGGGCGTTGGGGCTGGCGGTCACACGCTGCTCTCTGTAGGCACAATGAAACAAAGGGTTAGCCGAGTCTTGCGGAGACATCTCTCACCTCTGTGTTTGCTTGCAGGGTTTAAATGAGCAGTGCTTGATGGGACGCAGGTGTGGCCACTCAGCCCGTGATGAGCAGGTGCAGGTGTGCCTGCTCAGTTTCCAGGGTGACGCTGATGAGAGCTCGGGACACGCGTCACAATATATATATATATATATATATATATATATATATATATATTCTAAGATGCATATTCTGTTTCTTAAGTTTTAGGGTGTTCAGATAAGGCCCTCAGCACTCATGAGTAAGAAAAAATAAAATGAGAAAGTAATAGTATACAATGTAATTATAAGTAATTAATAAGTATAATTTACAGCTCAGACTCCACCAGGAAGATACCGAGGGCGATCACAGCATCTCTCCTCCGCTCATCCAGCTGGAAAACACCACGGATGTCTACGGGACGGGATGCATTGTAGCTTCTGGACCTATAATATGAAAATATGCAAATGTACTTAAAAAACAATTGCAATTTTCATCATGCAGAAGCAGCGAGACTCAGTGAGCTATTTGTCTTTAATTTGTAGAAATATTTAATCACATCTTTCATGTCAAACTACAGAGTAAAATGTGACCAACAGAGAATACCCTATTTGAAGGGTAAGAACATTTAAATTACATTTTCTACAGTGTGATTAGATTACTGTATTAATTACTCTCTCTAAAAGGTATTACTTATTACTAATTACTTTCTAGATCCCATATCAACCTTGGCCTGTTGAGCAACCCTTATGAAAACTAAACATTTTACTGCAAAAACAAACAAAAACAAAAAGAAACATGGTTAATATAGTTAACCCATGGTAACCACAAATTAACCATGGTTTTGCCACATTATTCATACTTTAACCATGGTGGTTGTACAAATGGTAATCAATTTGACAAAATAAAAAAACATGACTACTACACTTTTACTATAATAAAACCATGGTTCATTTTCATAATACAAGGATAGACATGATACTCCCTCTTTATAATAATTCACACTTAATTATTTTTTTAATTACTTTCTTAGCAGCATTATTTTTTATTTATTTACTTTTTTGTATAGACGCAACAATTGCAGTTATCTCTTGACAACCAAACTATTTAGCTCCACTGAAGTTCCTTGAAACGCGCAGCTTTATTTACTGTGTTGACGTAATTTCCAATTATATATCTAGAAGCCACTCCTCTTTTTTCAAAATAGCCAATAGTGTTTCGCCTAGATCACAGCTCAGCCAGAGCCATTGAGCTCATAAAACCCAGTTTTCCTCATAATCTGTAACCGTTTCGATTAGCCTACAATGTGACATAATAAAGATTTTTGGTAAGTTGTGCTGTATCTTTCAACATATCTTCAGATGTTCATTCATGTTTATTTCATGTTGTAACTAGTAAAGTGGAAGAGATGGCGGAAGCGCTATACAGCGATCGGTCATGCCACACAGTGCAAAGAAAGATTGCGACACCTGGCGAGACATATATGGTCTCACTCCAGTCAATGGAAAAGTAGCACATTTTTGATTCTTGTGAGGTTTATTGTGCTTGCAATTTTACCCCATCCTCCTCCCCACACTCCCCCAGAAAAAAATAACTCTTTGCATCTACACAATTGTAAGGGTCTGTAAGGGTCTCATGTGCAGGAGGCCAAAAGTAATAATTTTGGACGCAGCTGCCATCAGACCCAACAGTCTCTGAAACTGTTTTACAGTGAGTGACTGGCCTAACTTCACCCCATTCACGGCCCCGAGAATGGAATTCACACGAGCAGGGGACAACTGCGCCTGCATCGTGGTGGAATCCCAGATTACTCCTAGATAGTTTGCAACCTGACTCGGGACCAGCACACTCTTTTTGGCATTGAGTCTCAGCCCAAGCCTTTTCATGTGCGACAGAACAACATCTCGATGTTGAACTGCCAATTGTTCTGTTTGAGCTAGTATCAACCAGTCCTCGATATAGTTCAGCACGCGGATGCCCTGGAGTCTCAGCGGAGCCAGAGCTGCATCCACGCACTTCGTGAACGTGCGGGGTGAGAGAGATAGGCCGAAAGGAAGAACCCTGTATTGGTAAGCTTCGCCCCCAAAAGCAAACCTGGGGAACTTCCTGTGAGAAGGATGGATGGATACATGAAAGTATGCGTCTTTCAGATCTATCGCCACAAACCAGTCCTCGGACCTGATCTGAGGGATGATCTGTCTGAGTGTAAGCATTTTGAACTTCAACTTCTTTACAGATCGATTTAGCACACGTAAATCTATGATCGGACGCAACCCTCCATCCTTCTTTGGAACAATGAAGTAGCGGCTGTAAAAGCCCGACATTTTGCTGGGAGGAGGAACCCTTTCTATAGCTCCTTTTTGCAAAAGCGTCGTAACCTCTTGATCCATCACCAGAGACTGCTCTGGGGTCACCACTGTGGGAAGCACCCCATTGAACTTGGGTGGTGTAGAACCGAACTGAATTCTGTAACCCTGTTCTATCATGAGCAGCACCCATTTTGAACTGTTCGGGAGACCTTTCCATTCTTCCACATATTCTACTAAGGGAACCAGCCTCTCGAGACTGGTCTCTTGTGTTTTTTGAGCACTTGGCTCGTCCATCTGACGCGGCGCTGGTAGACAGACGAATCAAGCGCCAACAGACCCTCCTCGGAGGATCGGTGGAGACCGCTGCGCCCTGACGCACACCGGGTGGCAGGGTTGGCAGAACAGCCCCCTGAGGGCACCGGGAAGGAACGAGCATCTGTTGTTTTAATAACCGAACCTTCCCGGAGGGGGCTGCCCTCAAAGGCCCCGGACGCATGGCGTCAGGACCTTTTCTTTGAAGCCTTCCGGGAAATAATGACGGTCCTCAGATCCGTCCTACGCCTGGTAGGCTTCGCCTGTGCTGACCGCCCCGGTCCCCAAGCTCTCTGTGGGGGAGCACGGGTGGCCACACTGGCTTTCTGTTGCGCTCTGTGCGCCGAGGAGCTGGCTGTCGGGGGGATGAGAGCGATGGGGAAGAATTTTTTGGAGGGCCGCTGACTGCTTTCGTGTTTCCTGGAACCTGTCGACGACAGTTGTAACTGCTTCGCCGAACAGGCCATCAGGAGACAGCGGCGCATCCATTAAGACGTTTTTATCTTTGTCTTTTATATCTGAGAGATTCAACCATAGATGCCTCTCCGTGGTCACCAGGGCTGCCATAGAGCGGCCGATTGACTTGGCTGTCTCCTTGGTGGCCCAGAGAGCTAAATCTGTCGCTTTTCTTATTTCTTGAATCGCATCAAATGTTGCTTCCCCACTCTCGTCTATTTCCCCCAGCAGATCAGCTTGGTATGCCTGCAAGATTGACATAGTATGCAGACATGTCGCCGCCTGACCTGCCGCCGAGTAAGCCTTGCCCACCAAACTAGATGCTCGCAAGCGTCTCTTCTACCCGAGGCATCGCCCCATAGCCGTGGTGCTTCAGCCCCTTGATGTTGCTGTATAGTGACGTTTGGGGGCTGAAGACACGATATTGCACAGGTCTTCTCCACAACCTCGACACCTCGGTGTGGAGGTGGGGAAAGAACGGCAGACCCCGACGCTGGGGTAGTGACCGTGCAGGAAGGAATCTTTCATCCAGCTTGCTTTTTGGCTTGCTTTCATGTTTTTCCGCGGGCCAGTCAATATTTAGCTTTTCAACTGCCCTTCAGCAGCTCCTCATAGGCTGGAGATGAGGATGGCGGTTCCTCATCTCCACCTCCGGCACCCTCCACATCAACCTCCTCGGAGGAAGATATGTTGAGTGTCGGTGTCTCCCTCCGGGGGGAAGAAACCGCAGTGCGTGCTTCCACCACCAAAGGAGAGACACTGGGTCCAGCAGGTAAGGGGAGCGATAGGGCTGGGCCCGTCTCTCCCCCATCTACTAGATCCATTTGTGAACCCCACAAGTGCAGCCTTCGCTGTACCTCGGCAACAGCGGGACCAGACCCGCGAGGAACACTCGCCGTGGCGCCCTCCTCGAAGAGCGCCCGGCGTGAACGCAGCACTCTGAGAGTGAGCCTCTCGCAGTGAACACAGACAGCTCCCTCGAGAGCTGCCTGTGCGTGCTCAACTCCCAGGCATCTCACACACATCTCGTGTGTATCCCCGTCCGCAATGAAGCGCGGGCAGGGAGGAACACACTTTGTGAATTGCTGCTTTCTTTCCACCATTATATATATATGTCTTTTTGTCTTTATGTTGTGCTTGGAAACTCTTGTCCTCGGACGAAGAGATCACTGTGCAATACATAGCAGAGACAGACAACAATAAATAAGACAGACAAGATACAGATAGCGCTTGCTGAAGACAACAGAAGCTAGCGTTCTTTGTTCCGGGCATGCTTTATAGCTTCCTGGTCCGTGACGTCACCCGCCTCTGACGTCACGTTTCCTCATTGGTTGGATACAGAGGTGCTTCACGAACACAAAATGCAGAGGGTTCCCACTGCGTCATTGGACGTAGCGTCGATGTTCCCATGAAAGGGAACGGTGATTTGCTCTATTTTGATCGCTTCTTTAGACATCAGTGTTTATATCTGAACTATTAACTTTTATCCCATTACTTCTGTGATAATATTAATATTTGTAATGGCCTACTGTGTGGCTGAAAAAAGACTGTTAAGTGGTTTCAAACACATAACATCTGCTCTCTGAATCAGAAGATTTGAATGTTCCGTGTGTGATTTTGTCAAAGGTCTAACAGACACAGGAGAATCGTTGTCATTTAGGAATGAGATTGCATGGGTGTTTGAAGATCCCAATCTTTTAATGTTTAATCGTGAAGCCATCTTTTGGGAGTGTTCCCCATGAAGATTACAGTATGTGACGCACTCATGAATGACACTGAAGTCACACCTCTAGTCACCAGCCAGCCAAAAACCAGCAGCACCCACAGCACCCTCCGTGAAATACCTTCCCTGCGTTGTACTTTCCACAGAAAAATTAACATTTATAGTGGAACCAGGCCTGATCCAAATGGATGCTTGGAAGTGTAAAGCCATGACTGATTGTCCTATTCTGGCATGTGTCAGGTCAAGTATCAGTGAAATCCTTGAAGGCGGCCTAGTGAGGTTCATGTCTGTGAGCCAGTACTGTATGAAATGGAAACCAGAGGGCATTGGGGTTATCCTTAGGCCCATTCTGGCTTTCCTAAGGTCCTGCACCAGTTTATTAATCAGTCTGCTGAACCAACAGTTATTGAGCCACGTTCTCTGCTCATGTGCCCTGTGTGACTTTGTTTGATTAATAGTATCACCCTCTCATCGCTCATCTCAGCTCATGTTGGTATATGTTTTTCAAGTTCCGACCTAAATGTTATATTTTTAACTCATGGTATTAATACATTAATGGTCGGTTCTGAACCAGTGCATAAACAGCTTCAGTTTCATTTAGTTTTCATTTGACATAATTAGACATTTTCACTTTTAGTTTCAGTTACTTGTTTTATCTTGTTTTGTGTGTTTGTCTCTATAGTCAGGATGAGTTGTATGTGGATTATAATGCAGCTTTGTACGGAGAGTATGTGAGGCAGCTCCGACAGGCACTTGTGGAATACCTCAAGGCTTATACATCTGACAACGGAGATAATAGAAGAGGAATCCATGAGATTCGTCAGCAGGTGAGAAACATCGCCAGTGAGATGGCAAACCATGATGTGTATGTGGACCCGATGGCCCGCAATCGCTGGCTGCTGCAGAACCAAGACCGTGCCCAAGTGTACTATCAGGTCAGAAATAAATTGAGGAATATGTTCCAGAACATCCTGAATAACTTCAAAAGTGTGTCCGGATGGATCAGAGGCTTACGCGTGACAAACTGGAACAGGTTAGACAGCTTTCTCCTGGATTACATTCATGTACAAACAATAAATATAACTGTTAATGCACAAAAATCAATCAATAAATAAGCCATAAAAAAGTGAATCATTGACAGACCCAAAAGACCTTCTGATGAGTTCAGTAGAGCTCCTCTTAGTCCATTAAATCATGTAGTGGATGACCTTCAAAGTGAAGCACATTTTCTCATGTAACTCTTGTTCTCTTTTCAACAGATAGACACACATTAAGAGATCTGTCTTCTGACCCGGAGTGATCACTGGAAAGAGCTCTTCTTTCTGAAATCAATAAGCAATGCTTTGGTTTTACTCACATTCAGTTTTAAATCACATGAGCTAATAATAATAATAATAATAATAATAATAATAATTTAAACTCTCTTTGTAGGCCAGATCATTGCCTTGTTTAATTAAACTCAACAGGGCTCTATCATCTAAAAACTCAAGTATTTGACAAGAGACCGTACGATGCCATGGGACTCTTTTTATAGTTAAATAAGAATAGTTGACCCAAAAATGAGAATCTGTTGATACTTTACTCACTCGCAGACCATTCAAGAATCACAAACCTCATTTCCACAGAAGAGGGACATTAGGGAAATTACAATACACAAAAGAAAAGATTGTTGATGTATGTTTGTAATGTATAATGTGTTTTCTTTTTGCGTGTTGTGTGTTGAAGCCAAAGACAAATTTTAACTCACAGAACTGAACTGTGATATACACACTGTAAAAAATAATCCAGTGGCTTAGTAAATTTCACAAAAATAAAGAGCTATATTAACTTAATAAAATCTTTTGAAATCATTTATTTTGAGTGGGTCAGGTTAAAAAAAATAATTAAAAATCCAACAGGTAATTTCTCTAAAATTTACATATATTATTTAACTTTATTTAATGAAAATAAATAAGTATTTAACTAACTAATTATATTTTTAATATACACTCAATATTTCTGGTGAATTCTAATAGAAATATTTGATAATTATTTACTTGTACTGATCTGTTTTAGAAACTAAAATTATTAAGTATTTCCTACCAATTTTCCTAAATAAAGTTCCAGCTTAATAAACGACAGTTTAAACATGTTTATTTAAAAAAGAAATTGGTTGAAATAATGCGGACCTCAATAAAAGCATATAGCATTGATTTACATCATTGAAGCTCGCAGTTGGTCTCTTTTCATTTTTCTTTTAGGTTTATTGTTAAAAATACATTTCCCTATGTAGAAAATTAACCTGTCCTCTTGTTAAGAAGAATGCTGTTAATTTTTGCAACTCCTCCCCCAGTAAACTTTGTTTGAGATTTTACCTGTCATATGGTCCAACAGGATGTTTGCTTCTTCAGGTGCTATTTGTTTTGTGTATTTGTCACTTTCTTGTAACATTCAGGTTTGAATGTTAGCTCTAACCAGTTATCTTTACAATTTGCCTGTAGGATTCAGCTGATCTACCCGTCTTTGTACAAGCGGAGTTGGCAGAGGAGGTCATAAAAATCTACATCCTTCGGGACAATGATGGGGCAATCAGCGATGTAGGAGTTGTGATTGAGGGCATCACTGTCCTCCGCAATCTTGGGAATCTCAGCAGAGCCTGCTGCTATCTTTTGGGACTCACGTACGCATTGGATTTGAGATATCCCAAGACCCACAAATACTCACTTGAGGTGTTCCAAAAACTGTTTCTTGACCTGGATCCTTCAAGACTCTCTGTTAAGGTTCAGAGGTTAAATTATCTTCTTGCATAGTTGCTGTTCAAGATCATCCCACAGAATGGGCATTCCTGATGGAAGTGTTTCTGTTATCTGATTAATTCAGTTGAAGGGATAGTTCACCCAAATATGAAAATGTTGTCATAATGTACTCGCCCTCAAGTTGTCCCAAACCTGTACGAGTTTCTTTCTTCTGTTGAATACAAAAGATATTTTAAAGAATGTTGGATAACAGATAGCTGAAGGTTGCCATTGACTTTTCATAGTATATATTTTTTTCCTACCATGGAAGTCAATGACAACCTACAACTGTCTGTTAACCAACATTCTTTAAAATATATTTTGTATTCAACAGAAGAAAGAAACTCGTACAGGTTTGGGACAACTTGAGGGCGAGTACATTATGACAACATCTTTTTGGGTGAACTATCCCTTTAATATTGATTTAAGTGTTGCTTTTATGGTTTAATGTTGAGTGTGACTGCAAATGGCTGGTATGCACCAGGAACAAAGTAAGATGTCATTTCTCTTATGGCTATCGTATTTTGCATGCAATCTACTTGAATATTAAAATGGATGAAATGTTTCATAAGATGATTTTAGACTGTCTAATGTTTAATTGACAAATAAATGCAAATGTAAGTAAATTAAAAATTTGTTTCTTTCTTTATTTGGTTTTATTATATTCATTGTAAAGGGTAAATAGTGTAAAGTGAATGCAACATTTTGATAATTTATAGTCCAATATTAAGTTAAATTCACTTTTACATTTAGTAAATATAGCACATTTGTTTGGTTAAAATCATCTAATATTTCAATTATCTACTCAATATTTTTAGTTTATTTGACATAGAATTACAGTTGTGGTGTTTTATCATTTTGATTATATCTAATTAATTTTATTTCTCATATAAAGTAATTCAGTTATTCAGATTTACAAATTTTTTTTACTGACATTTACTCAATTTATACAGTATATTTCATTGATTTCACAGCTTTAAAATTTACTCAGTTTTTTTGAGTGTAAAAATGTTTCACCAAAAAAATTGAGTAAATAATAGTTAAACTTTTTACAGTGCAGAGTCCTATTAAATGGTGCACACAATTTACTAATTTTTCCCCTCAATTTACTAAAACATGCGCACGATTTACTATTTCATTCCTTCGATTTATAAATCATGTGACTTACAAATTCTTGTTTAAAGGCACAATATATAAGGTTTCACCACTAGAGGTCGCATTTTCAAATCAATAACAAAGGCGAAGCTTGATGACGCTATGAAGGAGAGTGGAATGACAGGAGATGTCGTTTTCAACATAAAGAGAAGCGGAAACCAAGGATAGCACTGATGTTACGCCATTGACAGATGACAATGACAAGGGGCGAGCCATTATTTAAATTATTTAAAATTTACGAATCCTTGGGAACTTTTGGGATAATATATGTACACAACTGCATGAAAGGTTTTTGGATATTTTATTACAAAAATCTTACATACTGTGCCTTTAATTACAATTTTCCAAATATCCCAACTTTTCTGGAAACGGGGTTTGCAGAATAAATTTTGTTTCATGTATTGAAGCATTTCTTGTGATCTAAGGATTCTCAATAGCCTACTTGATTTATACCATTCATCATTTAATCATTTCATTATTATTAATTTATGTAATTTTATGTTTTATAATTTATAATACTTATTTCCTTTCTATTGTTGTTTAATCTTATGATTGTGTGGTTTGAAGGGATGTTTGTCTTCATGAGAAAGAGAAAAAAGAATGTCTCCATTTCAAGGTTTTTAACATCACTGAACGATAATGTGAAGAAGCCATTTTTCATTGGTATAATAACACTTGTTGGATTTGTGATGGTCAGATGAAGTCTGAGCATTAAAACATACACAACTAAGATTATTCAATAAAGTCTGCTCATTTATCATCACTTCGTTTCCTTCTGTTCTTTGTGCAATTCATTATGCTGAAGTAAAATTGAGCATTTTACCTCTTGCTATATCAAAGCAAGAAAAAATACTATATGACTTTTTAATATCTGTGTGTGAGCCCTGTAATATATATATATTATATAATATATTAAATATTAAATAATATAAAACACACACACACACACACACACACACACACACACCATGGCACCATAGAGTCATCGTCATTTATGTAAGTGCATTATATAAGAATATAAGAAATAAACAATTTCTGAATAATATATTTACAAAGAGAAATAGACTCATTTGTCCAGGCAGCATTATTTATTCTGGATCAGAACATGAGCTGAAGGCACAATGTATTTTTCGTTAGCATGACAATTAAAGCATATTTAAGGTCACACATTTGGAATGCATTCTGATCACTGATACAGAAACACAAAATAAAATCCTTTCCTGGCAGAACATGGGTCAGCTATACCATACTGTTTACAAAGTCAAATAAACACTATATCAAGATTAGGCTGCAACGTGGTATCTTAGACATATGGCATTACAGTATATCTAAAAGATGTCTTTCAACTTAGTCAAGAACTACAGGCACAAATGATAGTTTTGACAGTCAGACCGATCTGTAAATTCAAGACAGTTACTCTCCCATAATCACACATGATGTGCGGTGAAGGAAAAATACACATTATTTACTATGACTGAGGTACTTCTAACTTCTAAAAGTGTTGCATACTACAAGTTAAGACACTCTAGTTCTCTGGTCTGGTGTGAAATACAAGCCGCCAGAGTTTTAAAATACATTTGAAAAATTAACATTCAGTTTTTACAATTTCTGTTTCATGTCAGTCTGCAGTAAAGGCCCGTTCACACCAACAATGATAACTATAAAGATAATAAAGATATAGTTTTAAAAATCGTTCTAAATATAAAAGAATAGCAACAGCTATAATGATAATGATATAGAGAAACGCTGGGATAAAACACTACAGCCAATCAGAATGCACTCGTGCATTTAAGTTAATCACTGAGATCCAAAAAAATCTACTCGTTTGACAAGTCAAATCCCCTTTTCAATACAATAAAAAGTAATATATATGGAAAACAATCGGCCATACCCTTGGAATAAATTGTGAGAAGTATAATTAACGAAGATGAGATCATCATGCCAAACTAGCAAACAGTGTAACATAAAATGATATCAGGGCTAGTTTTGACAACACTGTCTTGCTTCCTTTGAAGTTGAAGTGAAAAAGACTAGGTGTTGTTTTCATTCCACCATATTGACTTTGTCAGCCGAATTCACTGTAAGATTATATCGATTACACTAGCTATTCACTCAAACATAGCATGATGAGGACATCTGCTGGTTAAAGCCGTGTAAATGCAACAAGAACAGCAAAAACATGTTGTACACACTTTGAAACTGCTGCGCGAGTGTTTAGAATAAACAGAGCGTTATCGTTCTTGGTGTTAACGGGCCTTTTAACTCTAGAAATTGTGTCACCTTGATCTCCAAGATATTAAATATGCTGAATATTTCACCTCTGTTGTCAGTCTTTACAGATTTGTTAGAATGTCTTGAGGTAGGAGAGCAAAGAAAATAATATAGCTGCAAGCAGCGATGACGGGCCAAAGCCTGGAGGCACCACCACCCCGGTGGCTTCAGGGAAACTGTGCTTGGGGGTCAATGGGCATTTTTCTGGGGTCAGTTTACTGCAGCAGCTGTTGCTCCTATGATCACAAACCAAACCACAACACCCACATCCATGAGATCGTTTAAATTGAGATGACTTTCATGTCATAGAATGTTATAAGTCAATTTCAAATGAGTGCAGAATATCATCCTAATCTGACATGTCTGTGTTTTTACTCAGACAACCTTTATAAAAATTCTAGAGCAAATTAGATACTATTATTTGTGCAAACTCCACAGTGCTCTGAGAAATCTAATCCGGCCTTAATGCGAATGTCTGTGATTACTGATGTTGTATAATCCTCAAACTTCTCTTCATGTGTTTTTTGACCTCCCTGAGCTGTTGTTTGTGCACCAATCTAATGCACCAAAAAAATCTTATGCTTTCATTTGATTTCAATATGTGTGGTATTAGATGAAGTCAAATAAAAATATTTAATTAATAGAGCCAAATCAAAGAACCTGCAATTTTAAAGACAATTTTAATGTCAGTCTCTGATAATAGTAAGATACATGTCTAGATTTTTCTGCTCACTTATGCTTAAATTACTTAAAGATTTTAGTTTAATAATTTGAATTATATCAATGAATAATTTATTTTAAAGCTGCAGTCCGCGATTGAGAGGTATGAAGTACAGCCAAGGCGAGCAGAAACCATAAGTAAGATGAAACCTACTGCACCTTGGGAAGACAATCTTGAACCCCAAGAGACAGGAGATCAAGGGTCACAAGAACAGCTGTCAGATTTTATTGAGCAAAACACAACAGAAGAGAGTGGTGCGTCAAAGTAGTGAGTCATCAGATAACAATCTTAGAGAAGTAAGGTTACGTTATAAGAGGGCAGAAAAGCTTGAGCTCAGGAGGGTGTAACATTAGATAAAAAAAACGCAGCAGTTATGCAAACTGCATTATGAAAGCAGTGGAAGCTGCAAGACTTGATAAACACTGAACTACACGGTTAGTTCACACTTGTACTGGCCATGCAATTACAGCCGAGGCCTTAGAAAAGTCCAGACAACTCACAGGTACAGAGGATAAGTATGCCCAATGGAAAAAGGATTTGATAGAAGCCCAAAAAGATGGGGTGCCAATTTTGAGTATGTGGCTTTCAATAGAAGCCGACATCCCTCATGAAGATAAAATCAGATTGTTACGAGAAGTGGGCAGAAGTTTACCTGGAGGACACACTTTAGCCACAATACTGAATAATGCTAGTAGTAAAGAAATTCAAAATACATTACCAGTATATAACCTTACTACACAGTATGTAAAGACCAAAAAAGTAAGGCCTCAGAATAAATATAGAACAGAACAGGGAGTGTATACAGGTTATCGCAGTAATCCCTTTAAATCTAAAAAAGGAGAGCAGAGAAAATATAATACTCGATTTCAGAGTAGACAGAATGGGCCTAGCCCATCAAATAGGAATAATCAAAGCCCGAAAAACAGGGGAGTAGGACAACCCAGAATAATGAATAAAACAGTTACACCTGCTTTCCAGAGGGAAAATGGGCCCATATGGCTCCAGAAGGAACAAAGAAAAATATAGCTGCAAGCAGCGATGATGGGCCAAAGCCCGGTGGCACCGCCACCCCGGTGGCTTCAGGGCAACTGTGCACGGCAGTCAATGGGCATTTAAAACAGTTAAACATAAAAGGACTATGTCAGTTTCACACCACATTTACTGCAGCAGCCGATGCTCTTGTGATCACAAACCACAACAGCCACATCCATGAGATCGTTTAAATTGAGATGACTTTCATGTCATAGAATGTTATAAGTCAATTTCAAATGAGTGCAGAATATCATCCTAATCTGACATGTCTGTGTTTTTTTCTCACACAACCTCTATAAAAATTCTAGAGAAAATTACATACTGTTATTCTGCAAACTCCACAGTGCTCTGAGAAATCTAATCCAGCTTTAATGTGAATGTCTGTGATTGCTGATGTTGTATAATCCTCACACTTCTCTTCGTGTGTTTTTTGACCTCCCTGAGCTGTTGTTTGTGCACCAATCTAATGCACCAAAAAATCTTATGCTTTCATTTGATTTCAGTATGTGTGGTATTAGATGAAATAAACTTACAACAATTATTTAATAGAGCCAAATCAAAGAACCTGCCATTTTAAAGACAATTTTAATGTCAGTCTCAGATAATAGTAAGATAAATGTCTAGATTTTTCTGCTCATTAATGCAAGTTTATTATAAACAGCCACTTTTATAATCATGTGAAATTTACTTAAAGATTTTATTTTAATAATTTTAATTATATCAATAAATAATTTATTTTAAAAATAATTTTAATTGTAAAAATAATAATTGTAACTTGAACAACATTTAGAAAACTAGTCCTGTACCAGTAGTGATATAGTGTCATAGTTCAATTTCAAATGAGTGTGAAGTTATCATTTGCAGTGTGTTTTTATATTTTAATTAACCTAATTATCAAACTAATAATGTAATATTATGTTGTCAGTGGCCTACAAATACACTGGCTTGATTAGCTGCTTCAGGTGTGTTTGATTAGGGTTGGCAACTCTGAAGCACAGTGAGTCTGCAATAAAAGGGTTAAATAACTGATCAAGGGTGTAAAACTTCCTGTTGGTCGGAGCTAATGACTGTAAATTAGAAAGTTGTCGAGCTTAATGAGAACAATATGTGTACCGAGTTTGGTGACTGTAGTTTAAACTATCCCCCACCTTTTGTCAAAAGATGGCACTATATAGGCCCTCCTCCCCACCTGTTTCTATGGTTTTGTCCATGTCTACTGGTTGACATCTCTGACGTTTGTGTCGAGTTTCATGCAATTGGAAGCATGCTAAGCATCTCAAAAGCACCCAAAACTATAATTAAAGTTTGATGCGTTGCCATGGCAACAGTGTTTGAGATATCACGATTCTTTTCACAGGTCTATATCTGCTGTGTATTGACATTACATTGACATTGAAACAAAACGGGTAAAAAAAAAGAAGGTGATCTCAAAGCATTTTGAAAGTGACACACTTCCTGCTGCCAATTGGTGGTGCTATAACTTTGACTCACAATAGTCACATCCATGTGATCAGCATCATATAAAGAACACACAGGTTAAGTTTCATAAAAACCAATCACTGTATGCAGATGTTATAACACATTTCCTGTTTCTTACAACCATGCCTTCCTGGACTCCATTTCCCATGTTCCTCCTTGTTCTTCACCTGTTTGCACTTCCCTCATCAGCCTTCCCACCATTCCTGGATTCCCTGCACCTGTTCATCGTCATCAGCACTCCCTTTAAGTTGGACTCACTCCTTGCACTCCCTGTCCATTGTTATTGTTGTTTAAAGCTTATGTGAAAGTTGTATATCTCTGTCGTCTCATTAAAATACCTAGTTTTGTTGAAGTCTGTGAATGTTTCATCTCTGCTACAACCTCACACGTGACAGAACAATGGACCTAACCGAAGGACTTCAACAGCTAAAAACTATAGGATTATTCCTGTTTCCCAAGTCTCCCGTGTCTCTCCAGCAAGCTTCAGCGGAGGATCGCCTGTGTGGGTTCCGGCAGGACGGTCGCCCGCTGGAGAGGTATGTGGAGGAATTTACCGAGCTTGCTTATTTGGTGAACTGGCCAGATGCCCCGTTAAACACTTGTTTTCTGGCGGGGCTGGACGAGGGCACAATTCGTTTTAGTGAACCTGCGTGGTTTTTTTTCCCTAGTCGAGACAATTAATCTGATTCTCTTTCTGAATTGTTCTGATTTTGTAAATGAAGAGGTTCAAGAAATATTGTGTATTCTTCGTCCGGTCCCCACAGAAATACAAGAGGCTCCAGCCGACGCCGAGCCCGCTCCAGCCGCCGCCGGGCCCGCTCCAACTGCTGTCGAGTCCGCTCCACCAGCCCACGAGCCCACCCAAGCAGCCCACGAGCCTACTCCAGCCCATGAACCCACGCCATGCCATGAGCCCTTCCAGCCCCCCTAAATCTCCCAAAGAATTTTTTTGGGGGGTTGGGGGGGGGGCAATGTACCCGTGGGTGGGGAACATGTGGGGGATACACATGTGGGTGGGGCTCGGAACCTGCCATGGCTGGCCACGACCCCTAACCCGCCATGGCCGTCCACGGTTCCTGACCCGTCATGGCCGCCCGAGACTCCTGACCTGCCGTCTAGACCCGCCCTGGAGACCTCCGCACCCGTCTGCACATCCCCCCGCACCTGCGTGTAGGTCTCCAGGGCGGCCACCCCCCCTCCCCCGTTGTTCCATCTGAGGCGCGTGGACGCGCCTACCGGGGAGGGGGAGGTAATGTTACAACCACGCCTTCCTGGACTCCATTTCCCATGTTCCTCCTTGTTCTTCACCTGTTTGCACTTCCCTCATCAGCCTTCCTGCCATTCCTGGATTCCCTGCACCTGTTCATCATCATCAGCACTCACTTTAAGTTGGACTCACTCCTTGCACTCCCTGTCCGTTGTTATTGTTGTTTAAAGCTTATGTGAAAGTTGTATATCTCTGTCATCTCATTAAAATACCTAGTTTTGTTGAAGTCCGTGAACGTTTCATCTCTGCTACAACCTCACACGTGACACTATTTCCCTTTTCTCGCCATAAATTCGTTGCCTCGCCATGGCCAAACCGTTTGAGATATCAAAAATCCGCTCTCAGTTTAGCATCCTCAATGTATTGAATTCATGCTGACCGAGTTTAGTGGTGATCGGAATAATCATCTTGGAGGATTATATCAAATTCCAGAGCATGCATTTTTCAAGCAACCCATAATAGTCGACTTCCTGTTGAGCTGGCGTACAACTTAGAGCATGAAAGTTGTTCGGCCCGATGAGGTCTATATGTGCACCGAGTTTCATACAAATACGTGCAAGCGTGTTTGATATATGGACCAAGTTTTTAGACACTGCTCAAGGGGGCACTGTCGAGCCCCCCTGCCACATCCGGGTACCAGCTTCTGCCCGGCCCTGATGGCCAAAGATTCAGATGTGTGTGCAAAATTTCAAGTTTCAAGTGTTTCAAGTGTGCAAAAAGAGTTTTTGAGCATGTTAAGGGACTCAAAAACACCTGAATAGTCAAAAAAAAAATTCCTAAGGAAAACAATAGGGCCTTCAGCCTTTGGCTTTGGCCCTAAAAATAATAATCCTTAGGGGATCAAGAGGGCCCTGCGCCATTAATTGGCTTTGGCCCTAATAACAACTATTATTAAACAGCAAAAAGAGAGGTATTAAGTACAGCCAAGGCCAGCAGAAACCATAAGTAAGATGAAACCTACTGCACCTTGGGAAAACAATCTTGAACCCCAAGAGACAGGAGATCATAGAAAATAACCAAAACAATACACGGTTCTTGTTTAGTACAGTAGCTAGATTAACAAATAAACAGACATCACCAGAACAAAACGTTTCATTACAGTTTAGTAGTGATGACTTTATGAATTTCTTTACTGTGAAAATCTTTACTGAGAAAATCGAAGTAGGAAGAGCTAAATAAACGTATTACTGTGTCTAAACCAACAACATGTTTATTAAATCCAATACCCACTAAACTACTGAAAGAATTGTTACCTGTAGCAGAAGATCCTCTTCTCAATATTATCAACTCATCTTTATCTCTAGGTCACATCCCACTAAAATTCAAGCTAGCAGTTATTAAGCCTCTCATTAAGAAACCACAGTTAGATCCAAATGTATTGGCAAATTACAGACCCATTTCAAATCTTCCATTTATGTCTAAAATACTAGAAAAAGTGGTGTCGGTCCAATTGTGCTCCTTCTTGCAATAAAACTCTATTTATGAAAAATTTCATTCAGGATTCAGGTCTCATCATAGCACAGAAACTGCGCTCATTAAAATTACAAATGACTTACTTCTAGCTTCTGACCAAGGCTGTATCTCAAAACTAGTTTTACTTGATCTCAGTGCTGCATTCGACACTATAGATCATTACACTGATATTCAGGGACAGGCATTACGGTGGTTTAGGTCGTACCTATCAGACCGTCAAAATTTTGTCTATTTAAACGGGGAAAAATCGAAGATAACAACAGCAGCAACGCTAATTATTCTCTATTTTGCTTTTCTCTTTCTCTGGGCGTCCCGAAGTGACTAGAGAGTACATCAGCTTCAGTTTGGATCCAGCCTCTTAAGAAGACCTCAGATGACCATCACCTGTGAAGAGACGGCGCCAACTCCTGCGAGGAGTTCAGAAGATGCAACATCTGGATCACCATACACATTACTAAATTTCTATATATCCAAATTATTGTTAATATGTAATTCATTTTTCCAGGAGCTCATTGCTTCTACATTCAAGTAAATTGCTTACAGTGTTTGTAAATTAATTGCCTAAATTATTACATTATTTGCTAACTGCATTCTTTAAACTGTAATGTTGACATGCATTCTCTGTAAAGCTGCTTTGAAACGATACGTATTGTGAAAAGCGCTATACAAATAAATGTGAATTGAATTGAATTGAATAGATCAAGGGTCACAAGAACGGCTGTCAGATTCTATTGAGCAAGACACAACAGAAGAGAGTGACAGTCAAAGTAGTAAGTCATCAGATAACAATCTTAGAGAAGTAAGGTTAAGTAATAAGAGGGCAGGAAAGCTTGAGCTCAGGAGGGTGCAGCAGTTATGCAAACTGCATTATGAAAGCAGTGGAAGCTGCAAGATTTGATAAACACTGAACTACACAGTTAGTTCACACTTGTACTGGCCATGCAATTACAGCCGAGGCCTTAGAAAAGTCCAGACAACTCACAGGTACAGAGGATAAGTATGCCCAATGGAAAAAGGATTTGATAGAAGCCCAAAAAGATGGGGTGCCAATTTTGAGTATGTGGCTTTCGATAGAAGCCGACATCCCTCATGAAGATAAAATCAGATTGTTACGAGAAGTGGGCAGAAGTTTACCTGGAGGACACACTTTAGCCACAATACTGAATAATGCTAGTAGTAAAGAAATTCAAAATACGTTAGCAGTATATGACCTTACTACACAGTATGTAAAGACCAAAAAAGTAAGGCCTCAGAATAAATATAGAACAGAACAGGGAGTGTATACAGGTTATCGCAGTAATCCCTTTAAATCTGAAAAAGGAGAGCAGAGAAAATATAATACTCGATTTCAGAGTAGACAGAATGGGCCTAGCCCATCAAATAGGAATAATCAAAGCCCGAAAAACAGGGGAGTAGGACAACCCAGAATAATGAATAAAACAGTTACACCTGCTAAGAGTAGTTATATTCCAGAGGAAAAATGGGCCCATATGGCTCCAGAAGAAACAAAGAAAAATATAGCTACAAGCAGCGATGACGGGCCAAAGCCCGGTGGCACCGCCACCCCGGTGGCTTCAGGGCAACTGTGCACGGCAGTCAATGGGCATTTAAAACAGTTAAACATAAAAGGACTATGTCAGTTTCACACCACATTTACTGCAGCAGCCGATGCTCCTGTGATCACAAACCACAACAGCCACATCCATGAGATGACTTTCATGTCATAGAATGTTATAAGTCAATTTCAAATGAGTGCAGAATATCATCCTAATCTGACATGTCTGTGTTTTTTCTCACACAACCTCTATAAAAATTCTAGAGCAAATTACATACTGTTATTTGTGTAAACTCCACAGTGCTCTGAGCAATCTAATGCAGCCTTATTGCGAATGTCTGTGATTGCTGATGTTGTATAATTCTCTTTTTATTATATAATTAATTAATAGAGCCAAATCAAAGAACCTGCAATTTTAATGACAATTTTAATGTCAGTCTCAGATAATAATAAGATACATGTCTAAATTTTTCTGCTCACTTATGCAAGTTTACTTCTGCCCGGCCCTGATGGTCGACGATTCTGATGTGTGTGCCCTTTACAGGGCTTTGGCCCTAATAATAATCCTAAAGAAAACAATCCCAGAAAACAATCCTAGAAAATAAAATAATCCTGAAGTGCTTATTAGGGCTTTGGCCGTAATAAGCACACAGAATGTTATTTAAGGCATGTACTGATATGTGATCAGTAGTTAAGAGGCTCTTAAAAGGCTGTTAAAAATGGAGCACAGCTGGAAGAAAACAAAACTAGAAGTTTTTCGCATTTTGTGGAGAGAGAGAATGATTGAGTACAGAAAGGCCTTAAAAACTACTAGATCTGCCTATTTTTCCAAACTTTTAAAAGAAAATAAGCCCAACCCTAGGTATGTATTTGATACAGTGGCTAAATTAACAACAAATAAAGCTTCAACTTCTGATGTTTCCAAAGAGCAGTGGAGCATAATTTTAGAGAAAAAATTATAACCATGGAACCGTCTACTACAGTATCGCGTCAGACAGTGCATTGTAGTGTCCCTGAGGAAAAATTTAATTCATTCACTGCTTTAGGAGAGGAAGAATTGTCTAAACTTGTTAAATCATCAAAATCAACAACATGTATGTTAGACCCTATACCGACTAAGCTATTGAAAGAGATGCTTCCAGAGGTCATAGATCCTCTTCTTAATATTGTCAATTCATCTTTATCACTAGGATACGTACCAAAAACCTTTTAGCTGGCTATTATTAAACCTCTTATTAAAAAAACACAACTTGATCCTAGAGAATTAGTCAATTACAGGCCGATCTCAAATCTCACTTTTCTGTCAAAAATACTAGAAAAGGCAGTTTCATCACAACTATGTTCCTTTTTAGAAAGAAAAAGTATCTGTGAGGATTTCCAGTCAGGATTTAGACCGTACCATAGTACTGAGACTGCTCTCATTAGAGTTACTAATGATTTGCTCTTATCATCAGATCGTGGTTGTATCTCTCTATTAGTGTTACTGGATCTCAGTGCTGCATTTGACACTATCGATCACAATATTCTTTTGAATAGACTCGAAAATTATGTTGGCATTAGTGGAATTGCATTGTCATGGTTCAAATCATACTTATCTGAGCGTTATCAGTTTGTAGTAGTAAACGAAGAGAGGTCATATCGATCACAAGTTCAATATGGAGTACCGCAAGGCTCAGTACTAGGACCGTTGCTTTTCACTCTGTACATGCTACCCTTGGGAGATATTAGGAAGCATGGCATTTCACTGTTACGCTGATGATACTCAGCTCTATATTTCTTCGCACCCTGACAAAACTTACCAATTCACAAAATTAACAGAATGTATAGCTGATATAAAAAATTGGATGACCAGTAATTTCCTACAACTAAATTCAGAAAAAACAGAGATTCTAATTTTTGGACCAAAAACTTCTTCACGTAATAACCTAGAATACTGTCTAACACTTGATGGCTGCTCTGTTAAGTCTTCGTCGTCAGCTAGGAACCTGGGTGTGCTCTTTGATACCAATCTTTCATTTGAAGGCCATGTTACTAGCATCTGTAAAACCGCATTCTTCCATCTTAAAAATATATCTAAACTATGACATGATCGATGGGGAGCCGAACAACTTTCATGCTCTAAGTTGTACGCCAGCTCAACAGGAAGTCGATATAGTTATCAAATTATGGGTTGCTTGAAAAATGCATGCTCTGGAATTTGATATAATCCTCCAATATGATTATTCCGATCACCATGCTCTCAATGAAGAATGCAGAACAGTTAGTTCATGCGTTCATGACCTCAAGGCTAGATTACTGTAACGCTCTACTGGGTGGTTGTTCTGCTCGCCTGATAAACAAACTACAGCTCGTACAAAATGCAGCAGCTAGAGTTCTTACTAGAACTAGGAAGTATGACCATTGTCACGATTCCTGTCAGTTCCTGGACTTCAATTCCCATAATCCTCCCTGCCAGTCACATGCACACATTCCACACCAATCATCAATTGCCACATACAGCTGAATCACATTATCTGGACTATTTAAGACTCACTCACACACCACCTCATTGTGAAGTCTTGTTTAACCCGTGTTGCAATTCTGAGCATTATTATCCTGTCTGCCTGTCTGTTACCGTTCCTGCCTGTTACCCGTTATCGACCCGTTGCTGCCTGCCTTTGACCCTTGCCTGGTATTCTGTTATGTGAGTGATATCTGCCTGTCCTGATCTACTGCCTGTATCCTGACCACGATTCTGCCTGTCCCATGCTGTTCCTGTTTGTTCCTGTTTGACCCTGCCTGTACGACCACGCTCACTTTAATAAAGCTTTGCAAATGGATCCCTGCCTGAGTCCCGCTTCGTTACAACCATATTAGCCCAGTTCTGTCAACACTGAATTGGCTTCCTGTTAAACATCGTATAGATTTTAAAATCTTGCTACTTACCTATAAAGCACTAAATGGTTTAGCTCCCCAGTACCTGAGCGAGCTCTTAATGCATTATAGTCCTTCACGTCTATTGAGATCTCAGAATTCAGGCCAGCTGATAATACCTAGAATATCAAAATCAACTGCAGGCAGTAGATCCTTTTCCTATTTGGCACCTAAACTCTGGAACAATCTTCCTGGCATTGTTCGGGAAGCAGACACACTCTGTCAGTTTAAATCTAGACTAAAAACACATCTCTTTAACCTGGCATACACATAACACATTATCAATTTATATTTTCAAATCCGTTAAAGGATTATTAGGCTGCATAAATTAGGTCAGCCGGAACCAGGAACACTTCCGATAATACCAGATGTACTCGTTACATCAGAAGAAGAATGGCATCTACGCCACTATTAGTCTTTCTGTTTAAAATAAAATAAAGTGTTACCATTATTTTGTAACAGTGTCATCTTTTTTAAGAAATTTGAAATTGTCTATTATCTGACCTTCTGTTGGAGGAAACTTTAAAAAAAAAGAAAAAAAAAAGCGTGAAATGAAAAATATTCATGACGCTGTTATAAAATTATTTGTCAGAGTATTGTCACTTAATGACATTTTAATGACAAATTCAATTTGTACCGCTGTAGTTGAGGTCAAGATAAATATTCATGACACTGTTATAATGGCCTCATGACAGCCAATGTCAAAACCAACCACATGACAGTTTAATGTAATGTTAACCCATAAAGCTAAATAATGTCAAGTTTTCATGACAAAGACACTGACAGGTTATGATGTATTGGTTCATGTCAAGTTGTCATAACTCGGACATCTCAAACAATGTCATCTTTGCATTAAAAATGACATAATTGAGCGAATGACATTTAATGACAGTTGTCATAAACATGCATAAAACCTCCTTCATATTTATGATTATGAAGGTGTCATGTCAGTCCTATGCACACCCCTTCAAGTAAAGTGTTACCCAATATTCTTACACTGGTTTTACTCACCTCCTCATTGTGTTCCTCCTCACTTCACTTTCTGCCTCCTCGACTTGCAGTCAGACAATACAACTGTAGCTGACAAGAGGTAACTACCAGCTTATTATTGCTGTTAATAAATTGAATACTATGTGAATTTGTAGTGAATGATGGCATCCATTTTCCAGATTCAATTTACTTGGCAGATTTGATCAATAATGTTAGCTTGTTAACTGCAAAAGAATGCTTGCTGATCTCTTCTAATGTGGTCAGGGGTGCAGGAACTATCTTCACAGGTTTATAAACACAATGCAATTTTTATACATTCAGTAATATTTGAATCAGTAATAATTTTCTCTGTTAATTGTATTGTGCTACTAACCTTTGTTCTTATTAAAATGTTTTAATTTTTTAGTTTTCACTTTTGAAATTATAGTCTATTCTCATCAGAGTCTGAAATTAGATTGTGGCAAAAATGCAATCAAAATCAGTTCCTGAATATGACGCAACGCAGGATTAGTTCACTTCTGAATTAAAAATTTCCTGATAATTTATATCATATTTATATCATATATGTCTTTCTTTCTTCAGTTGAAAAGAAATTAAGGTTTTTTTGGGGGGGGGGGGGGTCAGTTTCAGTGCAGCTTCAAAGAGCTCTACATGATCCCAGACAAGGAATAAGAGTCTTATCTACAGAAATGATCAGTCATTTTCTGAATAAAAAAAATTTAAATTTATATACTTTTTAACCACAAATCCTCAAATGCGCCACGCATTATGTAATCATGTTGGAAAGGTCAAAAATAAACTACCCTTATTCCTCGTCTGGGATCATGTAGAGCTCTTTGAAGCTGCACTGAAAATGACATTTGGACCTTCAACCCGTTGAACCCCAGTGAAGTCCACTATATGGAGAAAAATCCTGGAATGTTTTCCTCAAAAACCTTCATTTCTTTTCACCTGAAGAAAGAAAGAAAGCCATAAACATATTGGATGATAAACAAACCAGCTTCCATGCTTCAAAACATACCTATCCATCATATGCTGTTTTTTCAACAGGATGGATATGTTTAAATCCATGTTAAGGATGCGTTCCTGTCACATATCACACATGTATACTTCAATAAGCTGACAGGACGCAGGTTAATGTGTTTACATGCTGGACGAAATCGGTGTAGGGGCAAAAATCTAGCTGTGACGATCGGTTTATGCTTAAGCCTTTGACCTGGTCCTTAGGGTACACTGGGTACAGTTGGTACACTTTTTGCTTTTTCCGTTACCACACCAAAACTAGGGACTGAAAAGAAGTGATTTTTCATATGACATTTCCTTTACTTGTCTACTAAAATATTAATAATTATTAACATCCATATGTAGGTCATATTTGCCAAAATTAGCTCATAAACACAAGAAGCGGGTACAGTTGAGACACCCATCCGGAATGCTGTAAAGCTGCCAAACCAATTCACTGCAAATGTAAAATACCTTTAAAAATGAGAATTCAACAGTTTTTATTTTCATTCAGCATTTTATCTGATTATTTGTTTAGTTAAAAGTACTTCATTTGAAAAACATTATACAGTAATGGCAAACAGCGATACAATATTTAATTTCAGTCAATCATTTTAATATTAACAGTTGAAAAGTTGAGTAAAAGTAAAAAACATTGAACAATTGCAAACAGCAATAATAAAACAGATGAACACAAAGTCATGCAATATGTCAGTGTTTAGAGCACAGATTAAGGTTTACGAAAATGTAAGTTAACTTTAACCGTCAATGTAAGGATGAGAAGCTATTCAATGTGAAAGCGACGTGGTGAAGTGAAAAACTTGCCTTTGGCCGATGTCTTCGGACTGGAGAACCGCATGTACTTCAAATTTAACATGATCGAAGAGGGCGCAAATATCACAGATCAGACTTGTTGCGTACGCAAGTTAATTAAGGTGTTTCAACTGTACCAACTGTACCTGGTCTACCCTGATAAAGGAAAACAAGTTAACGTGTTTACATGAACATGACCCACCCCCTCCCCAACCCCCTGCAAATTTATACATAGACTTTTGTCAGTCAAAAACACATTTCTGGGTCCATTTGGTGAAATTTGTTTTTTTTAATGTTTTTTTTATACAGATTGCTGACTAGTAAAGGACCTGAGTGAGACCACAATGATTCCTATTTTGAAGCTCTTGCTGGCTTTGGCCACAGTTTTGGGGGTTGTAGTCAGAGGTGGGTAGTAACGAACAACATTTACTTTGTTACATTTACTTGAGTAGTTTTTTGGAAAATTTGTACTTTTTAGAGTAGATTTAAATGTGGGTACTTTTACTTTAACTTGAGTACATTTATAATGAAAAATCTGTACTTTAATATAGCTGATAAACAGATTCTTATAACCCAATTAGCTGATGATACTACACTTAAAAAATGACTTACAGATCCCTATCGCTCTTGATCTTATTAAAGTATTCTCTAAAGCTTTCGATTTATTTTTGAATTTAGATAAATGTGAAACTTCGATACAGTAATTACTAAAGTTAAGAAAAATAATTAACTCCTGGCTCCAAAGGGTCTTTATGAGGAAGGGCTCTCCTCACTAAAGCTGAAGGTGTTTCTCGATTGGCCTGCCCTGCTCTTTCCTTGTATGTAGTCAATTTGTGTGAAGGTTGATAGAATGCTCTTTGACTTTTTGTGGAAACACAAGAGACATTACTTAACTTTGATCAGGGAGGTCTTAACTTTCGTGACTTTGCTTCTTTAAACAATATGTTTAAGATCAATTGGTTGAGGCAATTTTTGACTGATTCTGAATCCATATTGAACACTATTCCTAACTATATTTTTTCTAAAGTTGGTGGTCTCCCCTAGTATGTAACTACAATATTTCTAAATTGCCCATCAAATTATCAAATTTCCATAAGCAGATGCTTCTAGCTTGGCATTTAATTTACAAACATAATTTTAGTCCCCACAGGTAAAGTATTTGGAATAACCATGATATCTGATATAAAAATAAAACTCTTTTTTTCCCCAGGTTGGTTTACTAATAATATTCTTTTGGTTTCTCAACATGTAAATTCAAATGGTCTTTTGTTTTCTTATTCTGAATTTTTAACTAAATATTCTATTCCTGTAACACCCCACGAGACTTTGCCATAGTGATGGATGCTATTGCTCTTTTAAAAAACTCGCGCGTGGATTTCATTTGCTCTCGCGCAAAACTGGACGCGCGCTCTCAAATATACAGTGCTCTCTTATGAACTGCCTCTCCTCTCGCTGAGATATTACGTGTGCGCGCTCAAACTGTGTCCTGCGCGCTCAAGCTCTGTCCTGTGCGCTCGTGAATCTTTCCGTGCTCTTGCAGAAATTAATTAGCTTCTGGATTAAACACTGGCTGATGCGCAATATCTGAGCGAGAGGAGAGGCAGTTCATAAGAGAGCACTGTATATTTGAGAGCGCGCGTCCAGTTTTGCGCGAGAGCAAAGGAAATCCGCGCGCTCGCGCATTGATGTGCTCTCGCGTCACAATAATGTGCTCTTGACATTAGACAGTAAAATAACGCCATACACCCCCCACTTATGCCTTTTTATGATGTACAAGGAAGAAAAAAAAGGGACCTTTCTCCTCTTTTTTTCAATATTAATTTACGTTAAATTACCTCTGGCTCATAGTTTTTTTTTCTTTACTGTTTTTGTGTTTGTTTATAATTCTATTATTGTTGTTAATTCTTTGAATTGTAACTTTTGCCTTTGTCAATAAAAAAAGTTCGATTTTACCCATAAATGTATGTATAACATTTTTCTATACTACTGTAACATTTATACGACTTAGATTTAACACATTATTATGGTCAAAACTACATTGTACTTCAACAAAAAATACTTTATAGCTCCCTTTATCAGTCCATTCAAATGTTTAAAGGTGCCATAGAATGAAAAATTGAATTTATCTTGGCATAGTCGAATAACAAGAGTTCAGTACATGGAAAATACATACAGTGAGTCTCAAACTCCATTGTTTCCTCCTTCTTATATAAATCTCATTTGTTTAAAAGACTTCTGAAGAACAGGCGAATCTCAACATAACACCGACTGTTACGTAACAGTTGGGATCATTAATATGCACGCCCCCAATATTTGCATATGACAGCCCATGTTCAAGGCATTAGACAAGGGCAAAACGTCTGGATGTGCACAGCTGAATCATCAGACTAGGTAAGCAAGCAAGGAAAATAGCGGGGAAAAAACAGATGGAGCAATAATAACTGACATGATCCATGATATCATGATATTTTTAGTGATATTTTTAAATGGTCTTTCTAAATGTTTCGTTAGCATGTTGCTAATGTACTGTTAAATGTGGTTAAAGTTACCATCGTTTCTTACTGTATTCACGGAGACAAGACTGTCATTATTTTCATTTTTAAACACTTGCAGTCTGTATAATTCATAAACACAACTTCATTCTTTATAAATCTCTCTAACAGTGTGTAATGTTAGCTTTAGCCACGGAGCACCATCAAACTCATTCAGAATCAAATGTAAACATCCAAATAAATACTATACTCACATGATCCAACGCATGCATGCAGTATGCATTACGAACATTTTGTAAAGATCCATTTTGAGGGTTATATTAGGTGTGTGAACTTTGTTTATGCAATGTATTATAGAGTCGAGAGCTCGGGGACGGGGAGCGTGAGATTTAAAGGGGCCGCAGCCTGAATCGGCGCATTTATAATAATGCCCCAAAATAGGTAGTTAAAAAAATTTATAAAAAAAAAATATATGTGGTATTTTGAGCTGAAACTTCACAGACACATTCAAGGGACACCTTAGACTTAAATTACATCTTGTGAAAACGTGTTCTATGGCACCTTTAAAATACAGAGACACAATATACATATGGTATATAATATACCATATATATATGATATATATATGGTGCGATAAACCTAAATAAACCCTTTGAAGAGATTAGTGCATGAGCCCTTCTGAATGGAACGCAGGGTAAATTGGTTCGCGAATCAGTTTGAATGAATTGTTCAGTTCCTGCACGCACTGAATCGTCTGAAGCGGGTTCTCACTCGAAGCGTTGGATGAAGTGGCAGTGGACCTACCCAGACAGCAACATAATGCAGCCCAGATTTGGCCCACATCCGGTACATGTGGATTACATGCGGACTGGATATATGCTGGATCTGGGCCAACACTATGTTGCTGTCTGGGTACAGTCAATTAAAAGCTAACCTGTAAGTGCATCCTATTGCTTGCCAGCAATGAAGATCTTTATTAGTTGAACTGCGTATGCTGTCTGTGAACAATTCCACACAGGTATTGTTTTCATTTGATTTAAATTCATACAGACAATAGCATTTTACGACCAAACAGATTATTACGCCACGATAACAAAGTAGCTTTTCTGTACCGTTTTTAAGGACATATATCTTAATTTATACATTAAATAAGATACCATTGTTCAGAGATTATGAAATGAACACCCGCGGTTCGTCTTGAAAATGAACGCCTTTGCGTTGACACAGTTAACCAGCACCTGCAGAAATATACATTTGATTACATTTTGGAGAACAGACGGAAGAAGATCCGTCAATGTGCATTTGATCATTGTTTGTGTTCAGATGTTCAGCGAGCACATGTAAAGAGTTTTCTCTTTCTTCTTTCAAATGTAGCTAAGTTACTTTGAGTAAATATTTCTCTAAGTACTTGTACTTTTACTTGAGTACAGTTTTTGGATACTCTACCCACCTCTGTGTGTGTGTGTGTGTGTGTGTGTGTGTGCTTGTTTTTGTGACATATCAGGACACAAATGTGTATAATGACATGGGTATGACATAGGTATTACAAGGAGAGGGTGACTTATGAGGACATTACCCATATCCCCACTTTTCAAAAGGCTTATAAATCATACAGAATGAGTTTTTGTGAGAAAGTAAAAGTGTGCACAGTTTCCTGTGATGGGTAGGTTTAGGGGTAGAGGTAGTGTAGGGTGATAGAAGATACGGTTTGTACAGTATAAAAACCATTACGCCTATGGAATGTCCCCACAATTCACAAAAACAAACGTGTGTGTGTGTGTGTGTGTGTGTGTGTGTGTGTGTGTGTGTGTGTGTGTGTGCTCTAAAGGTATTACCTACCTATTCTCCTAAATCACAATCTACAATGTCTGTTTTATCCATCCATGAAATAGTTATACAGTTTTGTTCTATGCACACATGAACTAAAGGATCAGTACCTGATAAATTACTTTGTGAATGTTTGCATGTCACCACTGTGTTTCCTGACAGGTCAGAATCTGATATGTGATGGCAATTTTGAGAGGAATCAGCTTCAAAACGCCGCCCAGCAAGCACTAGATGCCATTGGTTCTACTCGCAGGGCGACTGCTTCTCACGAGCTAGCAGACCGGGGCCAGCATGTCTTCAACAACAACCTCCTTAAGTTCCCCCGCAGTGTTCTGGAGGACCTGCTGAAAGATGTGGGGGGCTACGAGCAGCTGAATAACCTGATAGAGGACCTGAAGCCCCTCAGCCAAACTCAACAAGATGCAATTAGCAATAAAATGGTGGCCCACTTCAGGTCAGTGTGTGTGTGCTCAGGTGAGATGAGAGCTATAGTGTGTAGAAACTTTAGAGTGTAAGTGTAGTAGGTCTGGATGATAAAGTGATATAAATAATTATCATGATAAAAAATTAAGGTTTAATGGCACAGCTCTCACACTCATGCAGACCACATCTGCACACAATCCATATTGTGAACACTGTTATGTGTGCGGTGTAGTACAATTCAAATGTCACGAAAGACCATATCTTGTGCTGTTCTGTATCATATATGGACTGGAGTAAGCATGTTTCAGTTTTTATGGACATATTGAAAAAAGCATTGACTGCATCTAGTTTTCTGAATTGTAACCACACTTCAGAATGTTTAGCCATTGCCCTGTGTGATGTGTCTGAAGGTGCAGGGTTGTTAGAAATGTCTTCTTTGGTGTTTTACTTTCCATAGAAAAATTAGGATTTATAGTGGAAACAGACCTGATCCAAATGGATCCTTGGAAGGGTCAAGCCGTGACTGATTGGCTCGTTCTGTCATGTGTCAGGGACATCAGTGGTTTCTCAGTTTTGCTCATTTCCATAGAAACTTTAGTTCTGTGGACGCTCTGCTTTCTGCACTCACCAAGGGAGGAAGAGTAAAGTTCTTCTGGACCCATGAAGCTGAAGCTGCCTTTTCTGAGCTCAAGTGCCGATTTATATCTGTCCTTATCCTAACTTTCCCAGAACCTGACAAACCATTGTTGGTGAAGTTTCATAAGAATCTGGAATACATCCAACAGGCCAAATGTTTTTAAAGTCCACCGCATCTGTGCTGAATCTCGTCGCATGATGCAATGCTACAAAACTTTGACTCGTGATTAGAATCTAAACTCTGTCTTCATAATGCTGTATGTACACCATCAGTGTGCTCATTTATAATAAATCAAGTTTGACAAGACAGACAGTACAACATCTAATACTATGAGAGGGCGAAACAGTCTGTATCATATCTCACCTGTTACATTACCATTAACATTACGCAGCATTTGCTATTAAACCGTATTACTTCACTGCCACAGCAGTAATTTCTCCCTCCGCTCATCATGGCTGATACCCTGTGGGGAAAGAATGGGCCTCCAAAAGCTTTCTCTTCCATTGAAACAACTCGCAGATTAAACTAATGCCATTCCTCAGACGGCTAATCTGGTCTTCCGCTTGCAATTAGTTTATAAATAAAGCAGAACATATAGCTGAATTTAAAATTCAAATCTCTCTCAAATTCTGCCTTTCAGAAATGTAGAGCATTGGCTCCATATGTACCCCAGTGCCTCTCTACATGATGTTCCAGTAAATCTTCCTCTCAATTTTCTGCAAACCAATTTTTGGTCAGCAGTGCCTTGCTATTAATAGCCCACAAATCTCGTTCTTGTTTACCACTTACCTGTGAAGTAAGCAAATGCTTATTCCTCCTTTGTTCAGGAAATCACTCAGAAACCACCAACAGATCACTCTATTCATCCTCACTTTCTTCAGATTTCTCAGATGCTCCAAATCTACTTGCAATTCTAAATTTGATCCATTTGTCTTTCTCCAATACAGTAGGCTACTATACTGTACTGTATATATTATAAACAGATCTGTTAATAAGCAGCCATTCAATATTCATTGCTAGTTTACCCACACCCCTCCAGCCTAATCAGTCAGTTTTTCTTATTTTTAGCCCACAGAAGTTCCCAAATTTAATCTCCAGCCGATCCCCTTATCAACAATAATAATTCAATAATACAATAAAACATTGCTTTCCAAACAACGTGTCTCACACAGACAAGCTTATCAATTACCCATTCAACAATCTAGCCACAGCAGTGATTTCTTTATTTATTTTTATTTAAATGTGTATCATTTCACTGCTGCAGTGATTGCAGTGCTTTCTCCCCTTGTCAAAAATAATCTTTAGATGTGTTTTTTTTTTTTTTTTGGTGTGTTTGTCTCTGTAGTCCGAAGGACGGTTATGTGGATTATAATGCAGCTGTGTACGGAGCGTATGTGGAGGAGCTCCGAAAGGCACTTGTGGCATACCTCAAGGGTTGTACATCTAACAACCAAGGTGACAAATACAAACTCCATGAAAAGCGTTCGCGGGTGCAGTTCATCGCCGATGAGATGGTGAACCGTAATGTGTTTGTGGACCCAATGGCCTGCGATCACTGGCTGAAGAAGGACCAAAACAAACATGCAAAACAGTTCAATGAGATCAGAGCTGCATTGAAGAAAATGATCCAGAACATCCTGAAGGACTTCAAAGAAGTGTCCAAAAAGATCAAAGTCTTTCGTGAGGGAAACAGCTGTAGCAGGTTAGACAGCTGACTCCTGGATTACATTCATGTACAAACAATACATATAACTGTTAATGCACAAAAATCAATCAATAAATAAGCCATAAAAGTGAATCATTGACAGACCCAAAAGACCTTCTGAGGAGTTCAGTAGAGCTCCTCTTAGTCCATTAAATCATGTAGTGGATGACCTTCAAAGTAAAGCACATTTTCTCATGTAACTCTTGTTCTCTTTTCAACAGCTAGAGACATCAAGAGATCTGTCTTCTGACCCGGAGTGATCACTGGGAGGAGCTCTTCTTTCTGAAATCAATAAGCAATGCTTTGGTTTTACCCACATTCGCTTTTAAATCACATGAGCTAATAATAATAATAATAATAATAATAATAATAATTTCAACTCTCTTTAGACCAGATCATTGCCTTGTTTAATTAAACCCAACAGGGCTCTATCATCTAAAAACTCAAGTATTTGACAAGAGACCGTACGATGTCATGGGACTCTTTTTATAGTTAAATAGGAATAATTGACCCAAAAATGAGAATCTGTTGATACTTTACTCACTCTCAGACCATTCAAGATTTACAAACCCCATTTCCACAGAAGAGGGACATTAGAGAAATTACAGTACACAAAAGAAAAGATTGTATGTTTGTAATGTATGATGTGTTTTATTTGTGTGTGTTTTGTGTTGAAGCCAAAGACAAATTTAAACTCTCAGAACTGAGCCTTCAATTACAAATTCCCAAATATCCCAACTTTTCTGGAAATGGGGTTTGCAGAATAAGTTTTGTTTCATGTATTGAAGCATTTCTTGTGAAGGATCTAAGGATTCTCAATAGCCTACTTGATTTATATCATTTATCATTTAATCATTATTATTATTATTATTAATTGATGTAATTTTATGTTTTCATATTTTATCATACTTATTTCCTTTCTATTGTTGTTTAATCTTATGATTGTGTGGTTTGAAGGGATGTTTGTCTTCATGAGAAAGAGAAAAGAGAATGTCTCCATTTCAAGGTTTTTAACATCACTGGACGATAATGTGAAGAAGTCATTTTTCATTGTTTTTCCTTTGGTATAATAAAACTTGGATTTGTGCTGGTCAGACGAAACATACGCAACTAAGATTATTCAATAAAGTCTGCTCTTTTATCATCACCTTGTCTCCTTCTGTTCTTTGTGCAATTCATTTATGCTGAAGTAAAATTGAACATTTTACCTCTTGCTATATCAAAGCAAGAAAAAATTAATACTGAATGACTTTTTAATATCTGTGTGTGAGCCCTGTAATGAACTGGTCATCATATATAGATATATATATATATATATACACACACACACACACACAGACACACACCATGCCACCATAGAGTCATCGTCATTTATGTAAGTGCATTATATAAAAAATAAACAATTTCTGCCTAATGTATTTACAAAGAGAAATAGACTCATTTGTCCAGTCAGCATTATTTATTTTGGATTAGAATATGAGCTGATAAAAACAAACAAATATCTACGTCTGGTGATAGCTGATGAGAGCTACGGCTACGGAAAGCCTGAGCGCACATTTGGCAAGGTCATTATTGCAAATACAGTCCGGCTGCCATCAGAGCAGTCTCAGCTTCATGCATGCACTCTGATGTGCATCTGTAGGCAGTGTTGGGTACTCTAAAAAAGTAGTTAATTTAATTACCAGCTACTAATTACATATTCTACAGTGTAATTAGATTACTGAAGTAAACACTCTCTCTAAAAAGTATTGGATTACTTATAACTAAATACTTTCTAAATCCCATTTCAATCTCAAACAGTTCAGCAGCTCTTACAGAAAATTAAGAATTTTACTATAAAAAAAAAAAAAACATGGTTAATATAGTTAAACAATGGTAACCGCAAATTAACCATTGTTTTGCTACACTATCCATACTTTACCATGGTATTTGTAGTAAAACTGTGGTTATGCAAATAGTAATCATTTTGCCAAAAAAAAAAAAACATGGTTACTACACTGTTACTATAATAAAACCATGCATGGTCAATTTTCATATACAAGGATAGACATGAAACTGCTCTTTTAATTCTTTCAAATAAACAATATACTGCATGAATTAGGCCTATCCTTGAACTGACAAAGTGTGTAAAAGGAGGTTACTTTAAAACATACACTTTAACATTAACTTTTAAAGTTAAATCCACTATTATTTTATATAGAATTCCTCTATACTTTATACAGTACACAGAAAAAAAAAAGATTTTTGCTGCTTGTTCAAATTACTTAATTAAAATGAGCTAAAGCTACACAATTCCTACACACTTAATTTCATTGTGTTCAATGCACTTAAATATATCTAATATTTTGTTTGTGTTGGGATTACATGAATCAATTTTGTTGCATTAACTGAAACTGGGCGGTGCTTGTTAGTTCCCAGTATGCATTGCATATGGCTGCATATGGCTGGATCAAGTGAGAAAATGTTGAAATTAGATGCTATTTTATTTGTTTTGCAGTAAGATGAAAACGGGGGATGTTTGATATTTAATAGTGTTCAGTGTTCACTTATATTGGAATTATGTTAATGCCATTGTGGCATTTGCTTAGGCTGTGGACTGGCACTTTACATTCAATTGCTGCATTTAACATGCTAGTGTGTGCACTATTGTTAGCTAATAGGCTGTTGACTACCTAGTACAGTCTAATGATCAGAGCTTATGCAAATAAACTGAAAGAAATATGAAAATAGATGAAGTTACTGTTCACTAACAAAGGCTAGCTCGTTTCCTATACTGCCTTAAAATTTAGCAGTTTCTCTTTTTTAAAAGATCGGCGGAGGCTTGTGATTTCACAGGCAGGATTTTATATGAATCAAAGGTCACAGTCATTATAATGTTCACCTTTGCTCTAATTAGATCTGATTACCCGCAGCTGCTGTTGGTTCAAGAGACACCCTGGAGTTAAAAATTAGTTGATTTTAAAGGGTTAGTTCACCCAAAAATTACAATTCTGTCATTTATTACTTACCCTCATGTCGTAAGACCTTCGTTCATCTTCAGAGCACAAATTAAGATATTTTAGTTGAAATCCGATGGCTCCGTGAGGCCTGCATAGGGAGCAATGACATTTCCTCTCTCAAGATCCATTAATGTACTAAAAACATATTTAAATCAGTTCATGTGAGTACAGTGGTTCAATATTAATATTATAATGAGTAATGACTTATTTAGTGATGGCCGATTTCAAAACACTGCTTCATGAAGCTTTGGAGCACAATGAATCAGCGTGTGTCGAATCTGCAGTTTGGAGCGCCAAAGTCACGTGATTTCAGCAGTTTGGCAGTTTGACACACGATCCGAATCATGATTCGACACACTGATTCATTATGCTCCGAAGCTTCATGAAGCAGTGTTTTGAAATCGGCCATCACTATAATAAGTCATTACTCATTATAATATTAATATTGAACCACTGTATTCACATGAACTGATTTAAATATGTTTTTAGTACCTTTATGGATCTTGAGAGAGGAAGTGTCATTGCTCCCTATGGAGGCCTCACTGAGCCATCGGATTTCAACTAAAATATCTTAATTTGTGTTCCGAAGATTAACAAAGGTCTTACGGGTGTGAAACAGGAAGAGGGTGAGTAATAAATGACAGAATTTTCAGTACAACTGCAATTACTAATACAGTTCCTAGACCAGATAGTTAATTGTGAAATGATGCAGTAATAACAAAATACATACAAATTCATGTCTGCTGCAAATTAATAACTTTTTTCTTCATATTCCATATTCCCCATGCATGCATGTGATGATTACTACTTGTAACGTCAGACAAATGATTATCTATTCTAGGCTACTGATTAAACTGAAAATGCATGTTTGTATGTTTCTTATATCGTATCACTTCATACTTCACAGACCATTAAAACATGAGTTCTGCCACAAGTAATAACAATAAGTTGCGTGAAAAGAAAAGCCCAGAGAAGTGTTGCTGCTGTTGTACATTCAGTTAGATTGCCATACTAGTATTTTCAAGAAACCAGAAAGAATTTGACAAAAGACAGCTGTTGATTGTTATGACTTTAGTAAATAATAAAATAAAAAATTAGACAATATAAAGCATAACATTCATGTAAAACCACTATGAAACAGTTTAAATATTTACAGTTGCTATTATTGAACTATATAATACCACAAAATGGAACAAAAAATATATGAATGATGTATAAAAGGCTCCTGGAGAAATTAAGTCTTTTATTGATGGACTCCTATGATAGTTTGATAGTTTGTAGAGCGTATTTCCCGATGCATCCAGTAGGAGGCATTATTGTTGAAGTTTGCCGCCTGCTGCGTCATTATATTATTACTGAGAGAACGGCAACTGCGTACTTATTTTTTCCCTGCCTGTTATTTGGATGTTTGTTGCCGTTTGGTGTTTCAAAGTGTTAGTTCATGACCATAAAGTAAGTTTTCTTCGATTTAAATGCGTTTGAAGTGTATTATTTAACTTTTTGCATTTGCACGGGCATGCACGGACATGTAACGATTAACGTGTGTTCGTTCGATAGATAAGATATGCTATGTAATTTCTGCTAAATACAAATGTAAATGTTACAGTTTACATAGTAATCATTCTATAATCGGTCATGTTTGATACTTTGTAAAGATTTAACCAGTATTACTGCCTTTTTGATGGTTATTTGGGAAATTGCATTGTTTGTTAATGTAACTGGATTTATTAATATATATAATAATACCGAAGTCATTTCATGGGACCAGACCATTAGTTATATTGTCTTCCATTGCACATCCTCTGCATATTTAAAACTGCAGCTGTTATTTCAAGATTATACTGGAAATGTAAGTATTATTGATTAAGGAATGTCTGATTTATTTGTAATGATGTACCTATTTCCACTTACACTGTTATGTTTTGTTATTTGTAGACTACTATTCAATACACTTTGGAAAGAAGCTCCAGTCTCCTCATTCTTTGTGTCCTGACGGACACCCCAGGAGTGTATACTGCTGATAGTTAGACCCAGAGCCTAGCAGTCTCCTTTCCTCTCCAACAAATGATGCAGTTTGAACAATTATTACAATTAGTAACTTTTATAGTAAAAAAATAAATAAAAATAGCCAGATACCTGGCTTTTGGACCTCTGTTCATCAGTAGATCATTAGGTTCAATTTATCTCTTGTCTTTGTACAAATGTATGTATGTCCTACATAAATGTAAACACAAAGCACAAATATAAGCACAAAATAACTCTACATGTCCAAAGTTCCCTGAATGCTATACACACACCTCTTCAGTCTTCATGTCATGACATGCACGTAATGAGAATAAATAAAAAAATAATGTAAACAAAAATGAAAACACATGTTAATACCACAAATGTTAAAAAGCAGAACAAATCATGTATTACCTTGGCCTGATATTGATACACCTAAAAAAAAAAAACCTTTTACTGCCTTCTCCAATGCATGATCGAAATGTTTGTTTCATTTGACCTCGATTATTTGAGAGATTCAATGTTAATATTAAATAGTTTGGTTGTCAAGGCACTACTGCAGTTGTTGATCTATCTATATGAAAACAAAATAAATGCTACTAAGAAATTAATTCAAAGGGTTAGTTCACACAAAAATGGAAATTCTGTAATTTATTACTCACCCTCATGGCATTCCACACCCGTAAGACCTCCGTTAATCTTCAGGACACAAAGATGTTTTTGATGAAATCCGAAGGCTCAGTGAAGCCTCCATTGACAGCATTGTCACCGAACCTATCAAGACCCATAAAGCTACTAAAGACATATTTAAAATAGTTCATGTGACTAGTGTATGGAGTCACATTAATGCCTTAAAGTTTTGCACAAAAATAAAGTTTTGCAAAACAAAAAAAAGAATTGAGCAATAAAAAAATGTTTTGCAAACAAAAATAATAAATTGCAAAATAAAATAACGTAGTGCAAAAATAAAAATATAATCAATTACAAAAATCAATGACAGCTGTAATCCTATTTTATCTTTGCCACATATTTTTCATGCTCAAACCTACTAAATCATTTGCAACGCTCATTTTATTCTGTGTTTCAGTCAAGCGTGCGCTCACGGTTTTCTTTTGCGCTGCACTTTTCTGTGCGGTTCTCTTCATGGCACTGGTTTGACATGGGGGTGGAGTCAAGAAACGGGGGCACGCCCCCGCGAAACACGTCATTGGCAGGAGACGCAGATCGGAACAGAACAGATCAAGCACAGAGACAGAGCGCATTTATTATAATCTGAAAACCACACCCACCGGGGGAAAAACAATCCAACCGTCTCCAGGCTGCCTTCTTGTCTTTTCTGACTCATTACAAAAAACAGAACAATGCCTAAAAGCTGCTGTGTGACAAGGTGTACAGCTAACAAGCTAAAAAAAAACAGAAATAAGTTTTTATAAGCTGTCGACCCCAAAAAACGAATGTTTAAGGACACAAAAGTGGATACAGGCAGTGAGACAGAGCGCAACGGGTCATATTACTATAAGAAATGCATTGGAGGGGGTCGCAATCGGCGACAACATATGCTAAACAAACCAACAAAAACAAACCATTCATTATTTTTAACCATGTCAAAGAATTATTTCACCTGTCGCCGATTACGTTCCCCTCCAATGCATTTCTGCGGGGGCGTGCCCCCGTTTCTTGACTCCACCCCCACGTCAAACCAGTGCCATGAAGAGAACCGCACAGAAAAGTGCAGCGCAAAAGAAAACCGTGAGCGCACGCTTGACTGAAACACAGAATAAAATGAGCGTTGCAAATGATTTAGTAGGTTTGAGCATGAAAAATATGTGGCAAAGATAAAATAGGATTACAGCTGTCATTGATTTTTGTAATTGATTACATTTTTATTTTTGCACTACTTTATTTTATTTTGCAATTTATTATGTTTGTTTGCAAAACTTATTTTTTTTTTCTACTCAATACTTTATTTTTTCTTTGCAATTCTTTATTTTTGTTTGCAAAACATAATTTTTATTGCTCAATTCTTTTTTGTGTTTGTTTATTTTTGTGCAAAACTTTAAGGCATTAATTTGACTCCATAACAGTGGTTCAACCTTAATGTTATGAAGAGACAAGAATACTTTTTGTGCACCAAAAAAACTAAATAACGACTTTATTCAACAATATCTAGTGATGGGCGATTTCAAAACACTGCTTCACGAAGCTTGTGAAGTCACATTATTTCAGTAAACGAGGCTTCGTTTTACGCGATCCGAACCACTGATTCAAAACAAAAGATTCGTAAAGCTTCGAAGCTTCATGAAGCAGTGTTTTGAAATCACCCATCATATTGTTGAAAACATTTGTGTTATGTAATATGCCGAGGGTCACACAGTTAGTTTTACGTTCTGTATTTGCTGATATTCACCTTGAGGGGGTTTGACCACTCGTTTATTTGCTGGTTGGCTGGTTTCCAGCCTGATAGAGCTGGTGGTTCTAGATGGTCTGTCAGATGATTTTAGTTTCAAAGCAGCTTAGAGAAGCCAAGCATCTTACACTGGTTTGAGCTGTTAGTTTTTTCAGCAGGATTATAGTATATTCACTGTGTAATCCACTTTTACCTTCTGGATTCAAATTAAAACTACAAAGTATAAATTAAAACTGCAGAGAAGATTAAAAAAAATGTGTCTTGCAGTCAGGGGCGTCCCTTTTTACTGGCCTCCTCACTTTTTACTCGTCCCCTCACTGTGCTCCTCCTCACTTCACTTTTCACCTCGTCGACTTGCAGTCAGGCGATACGACTGTAGCTGAGAATAGGTAAATACCGGCTTATTATTGCTGTAAATGAATTGAATACTATGTGAATTTGTAGTTCATCCAATTTTCTAGATCCAATTTACTTGGCACAGATTTGATCGATAATGTTAGCTTGTTAACTGCTAAAAGAATGCTTGATGATCTCTTCTAATTTGCCCAGGGGTGCAGGAACTATTTGGAACGTTTTTTAAGAACAACGCAAATTTTATAAAGAAATCAGTCTTTTTATATATATTTATGGGCTTTTTGCCTTTATTTTGAGAGGACAGTAGAGAGCAGACAGGAAAGCATTGGGCAGAGAGAGGGACAGGATCAGCAAAGGACATTGAGACAGGAATCGGACTTGGGTCGTCAAACGCATTTGCGCCATATGTAAGCGCACTAACCACTAGACCATCAGTGCTGACAGAAATCAGTCATTTTTAAATCAGTTATCCTTCAGTAATAAATTTTAAATTTGTGAATGTGCTCAAAACTTTTGTTCTCATTAATTTGTTTTTTTAAAATTAAAATCATTTTTTTTTTTTTTTTTTTTTCTCAAAATGGGATCATAGACTATTATTTAATTCCTCTTAAATCTTGAGTGACTCACATTAGGGTCTGAAATTAACAGGGGCTTGTGGCAAAAATGCCATCAGAATTAACAAAAATGTTCCCAAAATTCAAGATATGCAGGTAAAAAATGCCCCAATAATCTGTTCCTGATTATTTATGCAATATCTGATGATTAAAGTCTCCCTGAAATCAAAAGTTTTTTAGCTTTTAGTATGAATATGTTAGCCTTAAAGTTATGAATAAGCTGGCGTGTTCCAAAACAATGACAAAATTCACATTTAGGAGATATAAGCATTCAAAACTTACAGTCTCTCACTTCCGCCAAAATGGATCACGGACTTTCATGACATCACCGCGGACTTCAGCTTCTCATCAGATCTTCTGTCCAATCAAATGCTCTCTAGAATCTGAAGCACCCCACCCCCTACATTATAAATAGACGCTGAAGCTGCGGCTGGAATCGGTCATTTGTTCACACATTTACTATTTTCTATAAGGTGAATGGCACATAGCGCACTATATAGAGGATAGGGAAGGATTAAGTGTAAATATGCTTTCCATTGCAGCGAATAAAGTCTGGTTTCACGTTGTGTCAGCGAACCACAACAGTGCGCACATAGTCTGCTCTGGTCCAGAGACACGATAGCACAGAGCGGATCACAAAACGTACCGGACCCATTTGAATTCTGTACAGAATTATACACATTTTATAGCGATATGGAGGAGATTAGGAGGAGAAACAGCTGGAGATTAGAAGGAAAATGAGGCTTTACCAAGCTCAACAGCTCTGGCAGAGCTGCGATATAAACTAAATGCTACTGGCTATTTTAAAAAAGGGGGAAGAGCTGTTCGATATGTCCTGCCCTGTCTTCCTGTTTCAGCTGAAATATAGTGGCGCAGGTATAACATCATTTTGTAGGCCAAAACGCAGAAGCGAGTTAGCATTTTAGCACTTCCGGTTCCATCGTGCTAAAGTCAATGTTGTTTTTTTTTAAAGAGATTTTGGTTAAATGGCTGAAATAAGGTCTGTGGTGAGCAGAAACTTTCACGTTTTATTCTACGACATAAAATACATCAGTATTACCCCACATCATCACGCCAAACAGGTAAACTCAGTCCGCTTTTACAGCCTCATAATGCTTATAATTTTGCACTTATAAACTATTGTAACTCAAACAATCTGGGACATTTTTTTTATATAAAAACTGAAAGAGTTTTCGTAAGATTAGTGGTGGTGACGCTGAACTCGTGGGACTGTGGTGTAGTTTGTTTATAGTCTACCTTTAGCTTTTTACTTCTGGCGACTGCATTTAGGCTTCCAAATTCATAAAAGTCTGTGAAAATTGATGGACAAAACGTGTAAGTATTATAAACTTTTGTTGATCACAGAGCTTGTTTTTTGCAATAATCCAAAAGAAAAATCATATTGGGTTTTTGTCGAGGGAACCAATGAGATGCTAACTGCCTATTGGCCTACAAAGTGACGTTGTAGGATCGTCCAAGGATCAGCTTAATTTCCACATCATCAAAATTTGTATCATCAAAAGCGCTTGTAAATAAAAGTGCTGAGCTGAATTAGTGTTTAAAAGAGAATAAAGTCAAATGCACCTTTTACCCTTTAGATTATCACAGAAGTACTGGGATAAAAGTTTATAGTTCGGATGTAAACACTTGATGTCAGCGGTAGCGATCAACATAGAGCAAATCACCCTGGGAGTCAGCTGATGTGAGCTTGACTGACGTGACCTGCCAGAAATAATGCTACACTTGATTTATGAATCATTCATTCAAACGAATTTTTAAAAAAAATTCATTCAAATTAATTAAATATTTTAAATAGACTACAGCAATTAGTATTTTGTTAGAACCACTAGTAAATTACATGTTATTTTGTTTAGTTGTCTGTTCAGAATAGAGTGCCTCAGGGATGACGCAATTTTGTAGGCAAAACCCGGAAGCGAGTTAGCATTTTAGGGCTTCCGGTTCCAACTCCGTCAAGTCTATGGGTTTTTTGAATGGGTTTTTGCTAAATCGCCTGAAATAAGGTCTGTGCTTACCAAAGCCTCTAAATACTTTCACGTTTTGATCTATGACATAAAACACACCAGTTATAACCCACTTGTGATTTTTTAAACTTTTACTGTGTCTTCAAATCGGCGGTTGCTAACAAATTGCTAAAAGGGACTACTTCTTTTGGTGGGGACGTCATCATTAAAAACTGGACATTTGGACAGCATTTCTCATGAAAAAGTGGATAAGTATTCACAACAGCGCAGATCATAATCAGCGAGCATGTTTTTAAATAAAGTTGTTTTCTAAATAAAGTTTGAGGAAGCTTGGTGGCGACTTTATTTAGGCTTCAAAATCTATACATTTTGTGTTAACTTGTAAAGATTATCTTGATAGACAAAACGTGTAAGTGTCATAACCCTTTGTTAAACACAGAGCTTATTTTCTGCGATTTTCCAAAAGTCTATGGGAAAAATGCATAGGCTTTCGATCGAGGGAACCCGTGCGCCGCTAACTTCTAGGTTGGCCTACAAAAACGCGTCATCCCTGGGGCACTCTATTGTGGGAGAATAGTGATCTCTATTTGAAGAAAAAAAGAAAAGTGATTCTCAGTTTATCCAGAATTGTGCAGGTCTGACCCAAAGTCACCAGAATTGAAAGATTTGATCTTGGGAGTCCTGTAGTGATCAAGCTGCTGTCAACATCATAATTTATCACTGCATTCATCAATCATAAACATTTCTGTGTCCATTTTGGTGAAATATTATGTTTTTGATACAGATAAACTGGCTGACCAGAAAAGGACCTGATTGAGACCATAATGATTCCTTTACCTTTTATCCTCAAGATCCTTAAGGTTTCAGTGCTGATAGGTGTGGGTAGTGTGGGTATATACACCATAAACTCCATCCACCAAAAGGGTGAGATACACCAATACACAAATCTTACACACAATTTAATGTGTGTGTGTGTGTGTGTGTGTGTGTGTGTGTACGCGTTTTTGTGATTTATGAGGACACAAATTTGTATAATAACATGGGTATTACCCTCATATTTAAAATAGCTTTAAAAACATACTAAACAATGTTTTATTAAAAATGTAAAAATGCAGAATGTTTATAGGTTTAGGGGTAGGGGTACTGTAGGGGGATAGAATGTACAGTTTGTACAGTATATTAAAACCATTACGCCTATAGAGAGTCCTCACTTTGATAGCAAAACAAACGTGTGTGTGTGTGTGTGTGTGTGCTCTGAACTAAAGGCACTACCTACCGATACGATACTCTTATCTCCCAATCTACAAAGTATGTTTTATCCATCCGTGAAATAGGATATACAGTTTTGTTCTATGGACACATTTAATACAAAATCAGCACCTAATAAATTGCTGACTGTGAGTTTGCATGTCACCACTGTGTTTCTTGACAGAAGTGAATCGTTCGAATCAGACACCTGTCAGATGTTGCAATTCTGAGAACTTCAGGACCAGCAGCTCAAAGACGCCGCCCAGAAAGCACTAGACGCCATTGGTTCTAAACTCAAGTTGACTGCTTCTAATAAGGGACCGAACCACAGCCAGCATGTCTTCAATAACGGACTCCTTAAGTTCCACAGCAGAGTTCTGGAGGACCTGCTGAAAGATTTGGGGCACTACGATGAGCAGATGAAGAACCTGGAGCAATACCTCTATATCCCCCTCAGCCCAACCGAACAAAATGCCATTAGTACAATGGTGGCCCACTTCAGGTCAGTGTGTGTGTGTGTGTGTGTTAAATCTGCACGACTCTGGTTAAATTAACAATCATGACTTTTTGTTTTAAACAGAGACCACAATTCTTCCATGATTCTGAACAGACAACTAAACAAAATAACATGTAATTTACAAGAGGTTCTGACAAAATGTTAATTACTGCTGTCTATTTAAAACATTTAATTATTTTAAAGGTTTGAGTGAATGATTTAATGATGCACCCATATATACTTGTTTCATTACTGGATGAATCAGCATTTTTAAACGAATCTCCTGAATGAATGATTCAATGACTAATACATTTTTAAACAGTCACTTGTCGCCACCTTCTGTTGTAACGATGTAATCGATACAATTGTTATTTGAAGCACCAAAATGGTTATTTGCTCTATTTTGATCGCTTCTTTAGACATCAGTGTTTATATCTGAACTATTAACTTTTATCCCATTACTTCTGTGATAATATTAATATTTGTAATGGCCTACTGTGTGGCTGAAAAGACTGTTAAGTGGTTTCAAACACATAACATCTGCTCTCTGAATCAGAAGATTTGAATGTTCCGGTGTGATTTTGTCAAAGGTCTAATAGACACAGGAGAATCGTTGTCATTTAGGAATGAAATTGCAAGGGTGTTTGAAGATCCCAATCGTTTAATGTTTAATCGTGAAGCCATCTTTTGGGAGTGTTCCCCATGAAGATTACAGTATGTGACGCACTCATGAATGACACTGAAGTCACACCTCTAGTCACCACCAGCCAAAAACCAGCACCACCCATAGCACCCTCCGTGAAATGTCTTCCCTGCTTTGTACTTTCCACAGCAAAATTAAGATTATAGTGAAAACAGGCCTGATCCAAACAGATCCTGGAAGTGTAAAGCTGTGACTGATTGTCCTGTTCTGTCATGTGTCAGATCAAGGTTCAGTGAAATCCTTGAAGGCGACCTAGTGAGGTTCATGTCTGTGAGCCAGTTCTGTATGAAATGGAAACCAGAGGGCATTGGGGTTATCCTTAGGCCCATTCTGGCTTTCCTAAGGTCCTGCACCAGTTTATTAATCAGTCTGCTGAACCAACAGTTATTGAGCCTTGTTCTCTGCTCATGTGCCCTGTGTGACTTTGTTTGATTAATAGTATCACCCTCTCATCGCTCATCTCAGCTCATGTTGGTATATGTTTTTCAAATTATAAAAAGGTCCGACCTAAATGTTATATTTTTAACTCATGGTATTAATTACATTAATGGTCGGTTCTGAACCAGTGCATAAACGGCTTTAGTTTCATTTGACATAATTAGACATTTTCACTTTTAGTTTCAGTTACTTGTTTTATCTTGTTTTTTTTGTGTTTGTCTCTATAGTCAGGATGAGTTCTATGTGGATTATAATGCAGCTTTGTATGATACTTGTGGAATACCTCAAGGCTTATACATCTGTCTACGAAGCTGATAGAAGAGGAATCCATGAGATTCGTCAGCAGGTGAGAAACATTGGCAGAGAGATGGCGAACCATGATGTGTATGTGGACCCGATGGCCCGTGATCGCTGGCTGCAGGAGAACCGAGACCATGTCCAAGTGTACTATCGGGTCAGAGATAAATTGAGGAATATGTTCCAGAACATCCTGGATAACTTCGAAAGTGTGTCCGGATGGATCAGAGGGTTACGCGCGAGAAACTGGAAAAGGTTAGACAGCTGGCTTCTGGATTACATCACGAACAAACAATAAATATAACTGTTAATGCACAAAAATCAATCAAAATAAGCCATACAAAACTGAATCATCGACAGACCCAAAAGACCTTCTGATGAGTTCAGTAGAGCTCCTCTTAGTCCATTAAATCACTTTATATTATAGCAGATGACCTTCAAAATAAAGGACCTTTTCTCATGTAACTCTTGTTCTCTTTTCAGGGATGACATAAAGTGAGTCTGGACTAAAACCTGTTCCAGAACCAGTCTTCCTAATCATCTTCTGGATCCTGTTTCCATCATCTGTAGTGATGCTGATGATGATAAACAATGAAAATGGTTTCTTTGTACTTTTGTCAGTTAAACGTTCAAAATAATAAACAAATCACAGATTCTTGTTTAAAGGCACAATATGTACGTTTTCGCCACTAGAGGTCGTATTTTCAAATCAATAACAAAGGCGAAGCTTGATAATGCTATGAGTGGAATGATGAGAAGAAAGCAGAAACTGAGGATACTGCAGATATTAATTGATAAGCGATGTAAGGCTTGATTTTCCTGCTAAACAAAAACTGAGATCAAGCATCCTGCAATAAAGCAATAAAGCGTATCTGGAGAGAAGATCTTAAAAGAATAGCATAGGACAACGCCTTGCCCCCACACATCTACAGTATGCAACCCAAACACACACACACACACACATACACACACACACAAACTCTCCTTCCCCCTGCCTCAAGTCACTGAAAATTTATATTCTATGTATAATGTAACTTGTATATCTATTGTTTTTCCCTTTTCATGTTTGGTATCATTTTAAAAGTCTCAGTGCGATTGGTAAAATGGTCTCAATTTCACAGCAGTCACTTGTATTATGAAGAAGATGGAAAACTAAGGAAAATTCTGTCCTATCTTTGGGTGGTTTCTCCCAAGGTTTTTTCTCCATTTTAACACATATTTGCCTTTGGCTTGCTTAGTTGGGGACACTTGACACTTGATATTTAACAGTGCTTTGCATCTGCCTGCATTGACACTTTCATTAAAAGCTGCTGTGCAGCCAAAATTATATACCAGAGTAAGGTTCCACCCACCGGCCCAAAAACGGATTCTGACGGCCTGGGCGAAGGTTAAGCGTGTATGCCTTTTCAGTGCCTCTGTGAAGTTCACTTAATTTCAGTCGTTTAATCTGACTCCAATTTCAAATGATTCTTATTCTTAGGTTGTTTCCAATTAGAAATTAATCATTGGTTATGCATTAATTTAGATTTTTGATAATTCTGATTACCTTATATCTTCAATTATTCATTCACTGCAGTCCCGGTATCGCTTTAGAAAAGTCACTTTGGCCAACTGAGTGCTCTTCTCGGACACAAACTCGTCAGTTCTGACCTTAAACATTGATAAATATCTACTTTTAAGTCGGTCGCGCTTTACTTACTCGTAACAAAAAGCATAGTTTTTATATATTTATGAAAACTGCAACTTATTTAAGGCAGCGATAGTCAGAAATCGAAATGGACTTAATTGATGTGCCCTATGCTGCCATCTATTAAACCTTCAATATTATCAATCCTGAACACAGATTTGCGGTAATACCTTCGCTTTAATCTACTAGAAATAATGAATTAAGAATAATGCAGAATAAATCAAATATAACAATTTATTTGTCAAGTAAAAATGGATCATGTCAATTACATTACAGTTAGAAAATTAGAAGCCAATTCAGAAATAATAAATGCATAACATCAATTACTCAAAGAAATACATATACACACAGTGATGTGTGAATGTCTTCATACATTCAACCCATCTCTGCATGGGGGCTTCTGGCTACAGAAAGTCCTGCATGACTGCTTTGCACTTTACCTTATATACCAAGAACAGAACAAAGGATTGTACATTTTTATTACACCAACACCTGTTTTGGGGGGAGAGAAGAAGAGACACTACCCAAAAAGAGGACAGAATTCTCCTTAGTTTTCAATCTTCTTCATAATACCAGTGACTGCTGTGAAAATGAGACCATTTTACCAATCGCACTGAGAAATTTAAAATGGGGGGTTGCATCCTGTAGACGTGTGTTGTCCTATGCTATCTCTTTGAGATATTCTCTCCAGATGAGCTTTATTGCTTTATTGCAGGGCACTTTATCTCAGTTTTTTGTTTGAGCAGGAAAATAAAGTCATACACCAGTTATCACTGTAAAGCTGCTTTGACACAGTTTGCATTGTAAAAAGCGCTATATAAATAAAGGTGATTTGACTTGACTTCAGTTCAGGTGTGTCTTATTAATTTAGTCTAGTTAACTTTTTGTTTGTCTAGTTAACTGTTTGCTGTGTATATAAGCCTTGAGTTTCAGTCTGTTATTTGTCTAACGTTGTTTATGTTACTTGGCATTTGTAGTTTGCTTTCCTGGTGATTTTCCTTGTTCCTTGTTCCTTGTTTAGATTACTCCATTAAAAGTCCTTCAAGATATCTCCTTTGTTGTGCATTTTGAAGTAGAAGAAGTTAAAAAATGGAGTATCTTCCTCATCCAGGCCCATCTGAAACACACTCGCCAGCTTACCCCACTCTGATGCCCTCCACATACCGCTCCAATGGTTCCGTCCATTCCTATCCTTATGTGTTTCCCTGTGTTCCCCCACAAATGGTTTTCCAAAAGTGCTGACTTGGGAACCAAAGTTGCAGACCCGGCATTTACATCTGTCAGGTCAGCGCTGAAGTCCGCCTCACTTCCTCCATCTAAATCTCCATCTCAGGCCTCAACTCAGTGAATAAGATGGCCACCACCCTTCCAGAGTCTCTTCCCAATATGGCCACCACCATTCCAGTGTCTCATTCCGATATGGCAGCCATTCCAGAGCCTTCTTCTCATGATGGCCACACCTGGAAATGAGTCCTCTCCAGAACCTGCTAAGGACCTATGGCTAATCAACTTTTGGTCAGAACCAATACCAGCCCCCGACCAGAGTCCAGTGCAGGCCTGGTCCCCCAAGCTCCCGACTCCACCTCGGAGGCTTCACACCTGCCTGCACCTCTACTCTCGCCCTCCTATAAAGACACCAGGGTGCCCACCTTCCCACCCCTTGAACTTTTGCTTGCTCTATGCCCTCCTCCCCAAGCCACCCTGCCTCTGGGCTATCTTCTTACGGCACGAGGATGTGCCTTTTTGGGAGGGGGCGTACTGTCACGTTTAGAGTATGTTTTTGATCAGTTTTCATGCTTTTTTTTTCTGTCTTCAGTTTCTTAGTCAGTTTTCTAGTTTGTTAATTGTTTCAGTTCTCCTTGTGTGCCTGCCTATTTGTCTCTTGGTTACTGATTAATTAGTGTCTTCAGTTCAGGTGTGTCTTGTTAATCAAGTCTTAACTCCTCTGTCTGCTGTGTATTTAAGCCTTGAGTTTCAGTCTGTTTTTTGTCTAGCTTTTTTTTATGTTATGTGGTGTTTGTAGTTTAATTTCTTGGTGATTTTCTCTGTTCCTTGTTCAGATTACTCCATTAAAGGTTCTTGAAGATATCTTCTTCATTGTGTGTTTCAATACTGCAACTCCAGTGTGAGAGGCTCGCAGTCCTGGCATTTAACTCAATTGGCACGGGTTTGAATCCGCCTTCTGCTGAGCTTGCATTCATTTTTAATAAAAATGGAAATGTTCTAAAAGTAGAAATAAACTGCGAACAAGTGATTAATAATACTGCGAATAAACTGCGAATAAAGTGTTTATTGGGTAGGGTTAGGGGAAGGTGTAGGCAAGGCTTTTATTCTTCCAATAAGGCAGCATCCATTTAATAATTTTAATAAGTATAATAATTTACACTATGATATTGCATCATGTTAATGTACAAAAATATAGAAATATGCAAATAGTATGTGCCGATAGCATCTAATTACTATTTACTCTTATTGCAAAGAACTGAGCAAATTTGAACTTATGGACCTGTTGCTATGACAGCAAGTCCAGGATGAGCATTGAAGAACCAAACAATCCAAGATCATGCCAAATTGCATTAATCAAATCCAGCCGAGTTAGCGATGTATGAAACTCAGTGCAATGTGCTGAAATGACATGAATGAGAATGTAACTGTGATCAGCTAACTCTTTAGTATCATGACAATAAAATCTTCTTTCAGTTCTACTGGTCCTACCATATCCACCAGGGGTGTAAGAAAATTAATCTTTTGTGCCATGCAATTGTGATATGTAATATGCGAGGGTCACAGAGGGGGGTGCAGCTAGTTTTACATTCTGTATTTGCTGATATTCACCTAGAGAGGGGGTTTGACCACTCGTTTATTTGTAGGTTGGTCTTATTAGCTGGTTTCCAGCATGACAGAACTGGTGGTTCTAGCTGGTCTGTCAGATGATTTTAGTTTCAAAACCTCTATAAAAAAAAAGCATGATTGAGCCTTCGCTGTTGTTGGTTCTAGTCTATGGAATAACTTACCAATTCCAGTTAGAACTGCTTCCTGTTTACCAAGTTTGAAGTATTTGCTTAATATTTGCTTATAAAAACAATAATCTTACACTGGTTTTACTCACCTCCTCGCTGTGCTCCTCCTCACTTCACTTTCTGCCTCCTCGACTTGCAGTCAGACGATACGACTGTAGCTGACAAGAGGTAACTACCAGCTTATTATTGCTGTTAATAAATTGAATACTCTGTGAATTTGTAGTTGAATGAGGGCATCCATTTTCCAGATTCAATTTACTTGGCAGATTTGATCAAATGTTGATGTTAGCTTGTTAACTGCAAAAGAATGCTTGCTGATCTCTTCTAATTTAACCAGGGGTGCTGGAACTATCTTCACAGGTTTATAAACAATGCAATATTTATAAATTCAGTAATATTTAAATCAGTATAGATTCAGTATTGAATTTCACTGTTAATTGTATTGTGCTACTAAACTTTGTTCTTATTAAAATGTTTTAATTTTTTTGTTTTAATTCTCCAAATTAAGGATTTTTCTCCATATAGTGGACTTCACTGGGGTTCAAGGGGTTGAAGGTCCAAATGTCAGTTTCAGTGCAGCTTCAAAGAGCTCTACATGATCCCAGACGAGGAATAAGAGTCTTATCTAGAGAAACGTTCGGTCATTTTCTGAATAAAAAAAAATAAAATTTATATACTTTTTAACCACAGATGCTCATCTTGCACTGCGCCACGCGTTATATAATCATGTTGGGAAGGTCACATGACATAGGTGAAAGTACACATCAAGTGTTCATAAAGCAAACATGCAAAGACTACGTCAAATACCTTTTAAAAAAAAAAAAAAAAAGAAAAAAAGGTAAAACAACGATGTCGGATGATTTGAAGCTGGAGGAGAAAATGAGATGGAGTTTTTTACCCTACTGGGGTACTTCTGGCTAAATCACGCGTGACCTTTCCAACATGATTACGTAATGCATGGCTCATCACAGAGCTATTCCAAGACAAGCATTTGTGGTTAAAAAGTATATATATATTAGGGGTGTGACGAGACAGGTATCTCACGAGACGAGACGAGACTCGAGATTGAGTTCACGAGACGAGACGAGACAAGATTTTTACACACTATTTTTAAGAAATCCTCAATCCTTTGCTACAGTATTTATTAATCTTTGTTTATGTTAGTTAATAAAAATAGTCATTCATTGTTAGTTCATGATAGTTCAAAGTGCATTAACTAATGTTAACAAATGAAACCTTATTTTTTGTGCTTAATAAGATTAAGAGAAACTGTTATTCATTTTTTATGGTAACACTTTACAATAAGTGCAACCAAAGTGCAAATAAGTCCAAATTTTTCTTTGATACAGAGCTAAGAGATGGTTACAACTACACTGCCCAGCCTAAAATAGCTTTCATATTGAGAGATATTTGCATGCATCAGGGAGCCGCTTTCAAAATGCGAGGTACTGAAATCGCGTTTGAATGCGCGCTCGCGTTTACTTTCACTTTTAGCGATCGCGCGTAACTCTGTAAATATGGAGTGGTGGCAACCGTTATAAAACTGAATTAAATGTTTTTTATTTAAATACAAAGCAAAACGACAGTGGAGGCGTAATGTAAACGAATCGGTGGCATATTCTTTCCTAATCATCCTAACACTCTGTCATGGCAACAACATCACGAGACTACTTTTTGCCTCGACGAGAAATCTCGTCACATATTAGTCTCGCGAGATCTCGTGCCACGAGATCTCGTCACACCCCTAATATATATATATATATATATATATTTTTTTTTTTTTCAAAAAAAATAAACAATTGTTTCACTACTCGTATTCCTCGTCTGGGATCATGTAGAGCTCTTGAAGCTGCACTGAAACTGACATTTGGACCTTCAACCCGTTGAACCCCAGTGAAGTCCACTACATGGAGAAAAATCCTGAAATGTTTTCCTCAAAAACCTTAATTTCTTTTCACCTGAAGAAAGAAAGAAAACCATAAACATATTGGATGACATGGGGTGAGTAAATTATAAATGAACCAGCTCAAACCAGCTCAAGCTTCAAAACATCCTATCCAGCATATGCAGTTTTTTTTTCAAAAGGATGGATATGTGTAAATCCATGTTAAGGATGCGTTCCTGTCACATATCACACATGTGCACTTCAATAAGCCGACAGAAAGCATGGTAATGTGTTTACAGTTGGTACACTTTTTGCTTTTTCCGTGACCACACCAAAACTAGGGACTGAAAAGAAGTGATTTTTCATATGACATTTCCTTTACTTGTCTACTAAAATATTAATAATTATTAACATCCATATGTATGTTATATTTGCCAAAATTAGCTCTTAAACACAAGAAGCAGGTACAGTTGAGTACAGTTGAGAATGCTGTAAAGCTGCCTAACCAATTCACTGCAAATGTAAAATATCTTTAAAAATGAGAATTCAACAGTTTTTTATTTTCATTCAGTATTTTATCTGATTATTTGTTTTGTTAAAAGTAGTTCATTTGAAAAACATTATACAGTAATGGCAAACAGAGATACAATATTTAATTTCAGTCAATCATTTTAATGTTAACAGTTGAAAAGTTGAGTAAAAGTAATAAACATTGAACAACTGCAAACAGCAATAATAAAACAGATGAAATCTATTAACTTGTGATCTTACATTGTGCAACTAAACTGCATGTGCCGCAATAGGATTCTATAGTGCGGGTACATTTGGTACATTGTGTCTCAACTGTACCCCGCTGACCACCTTGAACATTTCTCTAGATTTTATGATGACCTTGCATGACACAAAGTCATGCAGTATGTCAGTGTTTAGAGCACAGATTAAGGTTTATGAAAATGTAAGTTAATACACATGTGCGAAGCAAATATCACAGATCAGACTTGTTGCGTACGCAAGTTAATTAAGGTGTTTCAACTGTACCAACTGTACCTGGTCTACCCTACTCCGATAAAGGAAAACAAGTTAACGTGTTTACATGAACGTGACCCACCCCCTCCCCGGACCCCCTGCAAATTTATACATAGACTTTTGTCAGTCAAAAACTTTAATACACATTTCTGGGTCCATTTGGTGAAAAAATAATATTATATTATGTTTTTTTTTAATACAGATTGCTGACTAGTAAAGGACCTGATTGAGACCACAATGATTCCTATTTTGAAGCTCTTGCTGGCTTTGGCCACAGTTTTGGGGGTTGTAGTCAGAGGTGGGTAGTAACGAACTACATTTACTTCGTTACATTTACTTGAGTAGTTTTTTGGAAAATTTGTACTTTTTAGAGTATATTTAAATGTGGGTACTTTTACTTTAACTTGAGTGCATTTATAATGAAAAATCTGTACTTTAATATAGCTGATAAACAGATTCTTATAACCCAATTAGCTGATGATACTACACTTAAAAAATGACTTACAGATCCCTATCGCTCTTGATCTTATTAAAGTATTCTCTAAAGCTTTCGGTTTATGTTTGAATTTAGATAAATGTGAACTCCTTCCTTTAAAGTCTTGTTCTGCTTTCCTGCATAGTATTCCAGTTAATACTGAAGTGTGTTATTTGGGTGTGATCATTTGTAAAGATGTTAATATGAGAGGAAAGTTAAACTTTGATCCAGTAATTACTAAAGTTAAGAAAAAATTTAACTCCTGGCTCCAAAGATTCTTTACGAGGAAGGGCTCTCCTCGCTAAAGCTGAAGGTGTTTCTTGATTGAACTATCCTGCTCTTTCCTTGTATGAAGACAAGTCAATTTGTGTGAAGGTTGATAGAATGCTCTTTGACATTTTGTGGAACACAACCATGTTCCCCTAGGTGGGTGGGAGGGTGGTGACAAAATCTAGCGCAATGTGGGACCAGGGTCTTGAAGGGACAGACAGCGGTTGGAGTAACCCATCTGGGGGTCGGTTGGAAGTCTTACCAGTGGCACAAATCGAGCAAGCCAAAACAAAACAGCGAATTTCACGAGCCATAGCAGGTCACCAGAATCGCTGCTTGACCAAAAAACTGGTGCGATTAACCCCTGGATGACAAGCCACGTTGGAACAATGCCCCCACTGGATAACACTTGGACCTTAACCTCTCCGGCACAAATAATCGATTCGGTGGGCACCTGGGCGGAGGAGTTACCCCTTCTAAGGCTGTCTTGACCTTCGATTCGACCTCCCATGTCAGAGTGGAGACCACTAATGTCTCGGGTAGAATATACTCGGGAGTAGACGGGCGTTCGGAACGAGAGAGAAAAATCAAATTGTCCGAAAAAAAGTGCCCACCGAGCCTGCCTGGAGTTTAGTCTTTTGGCAGATCTGATATATTCTAAGTTCTTGTGATCAGTCCAAAAGATAAAAGGTACCCCCGAACCTTCCAACCAATGACGCCATTCTTCCAACGCTAACTTGACTGCCAGCAACTCTCTGTTACCAGTGTCATAATTACGCTCAGCTGTAGATAAACGATGGGAAAAAAACACGCAGGGATACAACTTATCGTCTGTGGGTGAACGCTGGGATAGAACTGCACCTACCCCCACCTCTGATGCATCGACCTCCACCACGAACTGACGTGAAGGATCGGGGGATATGAGAATGGGAGCCGAAACGAAGCAACTTTTCAGTTTGGTGAATGCAGCCTCAGCTGCATCGGACCACCTGAACGTCGTTCTAGGGGAGGTCAAGGTGGTCAGAGGTACGGCTAGTTGGCTGAAATTGTGAATGAACCGCCGGTAGAAATTGGCAAACCCCAGAAACCTATGTAGGGCCGTACGGGAATCTGGACTTGGCCAATCCACCACAGCCTTAACCTTGTCAAGATCCATGCGTACTCCCTCAGACGAGACGAGGTACCCTAGGAAAGAAACAGACTGTGCATGAAAATCGCATTTCTCCGCCTTGACAAAAAGCCCATTCTCTAGCAGTCATTGAAGCACTTGTCTGACGTGTTGAACATGTTCCTGGAGAGATGAGGAAAAAAAATCAATATGTCGTCCAGGTAGACATATATGAACTGGTCAACCATATCTCTCAACATGTCATTAACGAGTGCCTGGAAGACCGCCGGGGAGTTGGACAGCCCGAAGGGCATGACCAAGTATTCAAAGTGCCCCTTGGGGGGGTTAAAGGCAGTCTTCCACTCATCCCCCTTCCTGATGCGAACCAACTGATAAGCATTCCGTAAATCCAATTTTGTGAAAATGGATGCTCCTTGCAACCTCTCGAAAGCTGAAGACATCAACGGCAGAGGATAAGTATTCTTTACCGTGATGTTATTCAGCCCTCGGTAATCAATGCAAGGTCACAAAGAACCATCCTTCTTTCCTATAAAAAAGAACCCCACCCCCGCTGGAGAAGAGGAAGGGCGGATGAACTTCGCTGCTAGAGAATCAGAAATATATTTCTCCATGGCCTCCCTCTCAGGAACCGAAAGAGAGTACAACTTGCCTTTAGGCGGAGACTTACTGGGCACTAAACCTATAGCACAGTCATAGGGACGATGCGGAGGAAGAGAAGTAGCACGGGACTTACTGAACACTTCCTTCAGATCCAGGTACTCCGCGGGCGCGTTTGACAAATCCGCTGCCTTCGCCTGCAACACAGAAACAGACTCAGACGGACAAGCAGACATAAGACAGGACTCGTGACATTGAGTGCTCCATTCAGAGATGGAGTGCTGCCACCAGTCCACCTTGGGGTTGTGTTGAGTGAGCCAGGGGTGTCCGAGTACAATGGGTGCTAAGGGAGAGTCCATGAGCAGAAATTGAATGGATTCCGTGTGGTTGCCGGATGTAATCAAGGTTATGAAACTGGTAGTGAGTGAGATGTTGGGAAGACTCTGACCATTGAGTGCGTTGACTGAAATCTGACTGATGAGTGGAGTGATGGGCAGGTGATTTTTCTGTGCAAAGTGAATGTCCATAAAGTTACTTTCAGCTCCCGAGTCCAGTAGTGCTTGACAGGTGAGAGTGTGGGTGGCCCATCTCAGTCTTACTGGAAGGAGAAAGGATGGTGGGGACTTCTCGGTGGAGATCCACCCGATAGTAGCCTCTTCCTTTCTATCGGGCTCGATCTTTTACCGGGCACGAATGCAGAAAATGACCCACTCCTCCACAGTAAATACACAGTCCCTGGGATCTCCGCCTCTCTCTCTCCTCCCGGGAAAGCCGAGCTCTCCCTACCTGCATGGGTTCAGAATCAGAGGTGGGGCCGACCGTGTCTCCAGCGCTGGTCGACCGACCCTTCGCGCCTCTAGGTCCGTGGTCTGGACGAGAGAAACGTTCCACACGGCTGAGGCGAGCGTCAACTCGCAGGGCGAGGTCGATAAGCCCATTAAGACTCTGAGGCAGATCCAAGATGTAAATTTCCTTCTGGACACGGTCGGCCAACCCATGCAGGAAGACGTCCCACTGCGCCTCCTTGTTCCATCTGCACTCCGCCGCAAGAGTCCGGAACTCAATGGAGTACTCAGCCACAGTACGATTCCCTTGCTTAAGTTCCGTAAGCTGTCGAGCCGCGTCCTTGCCAGCGACCGCACGGTCGAAGACCCTCTTCATTTCGGCGGCGAGTGCCTGGAACGAGGTACAGCATGGATCCTGGTTCTCCCACACCGCCGTTCCCCACAACGCTGCCTGCCCCGTGAGAAGCATGAGCACGAACGCCACCTTTGACTCCTCCCTTTCGAAGGTTTGGGGCTGAAGAGAGAAATGCATGGAACATCTTGTAAGAAAAGCTCTGCAGAAATTAGGCTCACCAGCATAAGACTGTGGGACTGGTAGGCGTGGCTCCAGCTGGTCTCCCCGTTCCAGTGGTGTGGGGGGAACGGGCGGCGTGGGCGGCGCAGTGGGATTGCAAAGCTGTTGTAGTTGCTGGGAGAGCTCGGACACCTGCGTCACCAGTGCTTGCACAGCGCGTCCGGTAGAAGAAATGCTCTCCTGCTGCTGGTCCATCCGAGCGATGCTGTGATTGATGAACTCCGTCAGCGACGCTGAACTTGCTGCATCCATGATGGTCAATTGTTCTGTCACGGGAAATAATAATAATAATAATTCCTTACATTTATATAGCGCTTTTCTGGGCACTCAAAGCTCTTTACATATTGAAGGGGGAATCTCCTCAACCACCACCAATGTGCAGCATCCATCTGGATGATGCGACGGCAGCCATATTGCGCCAGAACGCCCACCACACACCAGCTTATTGGTGGAGAGGAGACAAAGTGATGAAGCCAATCAGTGTATGGGGATGATTAGGAGGCCATGATGGACAGAGGCCAATGGGCAAATTTGGCCAGGATGTCGGGGTTACACCCCTACTCTTTTCGAAGGACATCCTGGGATTTTTAATGACCACAGAGAGTCAGGACCTCGGTTTAACGTCTCATCCGAAGGACGGTGCTTTTTGACAGTATAGTGTCCCTATCACTATACTGGGGCATTAGGACCCACAAAGACCACAGGGTGAGCACCCCCTGCTGGCCTCACTAACACCTCTTCCAGCAGCAACCTAGTTTTCCCAGGAGGTCTCTCATCCAGGTACTAACCAGGCTCAGCCCTGCTTAGCTTCAGTGGGCAACCAGTCTTGGGCTACAGGGTGATAAGGCAGATGCAAGTGCAAGTTATAACTTCTCATTTATTGAGTTTCACACACAAATGGTTGGTCAGAAGACACGTAGCAGACAGCAGGAGAGCGGTGACTAGGGCTGGGTATCGTTCAAAAATTTTCGATACCGAGACGATACCGATACCTTGACTTCGATACCAATACCTGAACGATACCTTTTTCGATACCAATTTTATAAAATCTGTTTTAACAATATTACATTACCTCAAAAAAATCTTTGGTTTTATATTTTAACTTTCTTGACTTTTTTCAGACTCAAAGACTCATCTCCTGAGCCACTGCAGGGGAATAAAAAAGCACAAATGAACAAAATTTACCCAACACAATAAATCAGTGCAAATAGTTTTAATAAAGTTTAGTTTTCAATGCAAAAATTCAGTATGTGAGGCTCTTTTTAAATCACTCAGCAATTGTTGTTCTTCTTCAAAAAATTTATTATTATTATTAACAAGATCAAAGCGGAAGAGTGACGCACGTTCGTTCGTAAATCGCCATCACCTGCTTTCAAATGGAGCGGCATTTAATAGACAGAGCCATAGATCACTGAAAAGCCACGCAATATCGCGTTCATTATCGAAGGCAATTCATCTGCGATATGAACGCGATATTGCGTGGCTTTTCAGTGATCTACGGTTCTGTCTATTAAATGCCGCTCCATTTGAAAGCAGGTGATGGCGATTTAACGGTAATCAGGTGTTATGTTCCCCTCCTAGTCTAGGAGTTAGAAGGGAAGGTAACAAAAGAAAATAAGATAACTTATTAGAAAAGGTAACGCAAGGATGAAAAAAAGAAAACGTGGAGGACACACTTCAGCCTCAGTCTCAGAGGGAAAACACAACACCACTTTAAGGGAAAGTCAAAATGTTTATTTCCTTATACCAAAAAGAGCTTACCAAAAGGAGAACATGAGGGAATAAATCTTCAGGAGAGAGTATACCTAAAATAACAAACAAAACTGGAGCTAACTAAGGTTTAAAGAATCTACTTACCCTGCTCAAAAACAAAGATGAAAAAAACAACACAAACTTCACAAACTTTAAACAATAAACAGGAGAAAACAATTGTACACAAAAAAAAGGCACTCTCTCCCTACGATTCCCAGGTAACCCAATAATGATTAAGAGTTAAATGATACAATACCTTCTAGTTACCCACACATGGATTGACCCGAAAGCAGGCTAAAGAATGATGCTAACACACAGAAAAAGTATAGGCCCACACCTAACTCAAAACTGTTAACCCTCAGTCACACAGTACACTCAGGCAAACAATTCAGTTTCCACTCTGAGGCTGGGGAGAAGTGTTCCTCAGCGCAGGATCTTCAGAATGCACCATATATACAGCTCTGCTCAGACTCAGGCATGCTCACAACGAGTTGCAGCTGGTGGCAATTAACCTGAGTAAGAGAGTGAGGGAGAGAAACAGGGCACAACACAGCACAGGACACACACAGGGATATGACAGTGACACACCAAAACACTCTGGGACGTAACACAGGGAACCGGCTTTACTGACGAAATGCGCGTGACAATCTCATGCGATATATCGTGCAGCCCTATTAGATATAAATATAAATAACAATGTAGCGCAACGTTACTTGCTCATCAACGAGACAGCGAAAGCATTTCTCCGCCCCCTCTCCCCGGTTCCATTCTGAGGTACCGAAATTTGGTACCGAATGACAAGACACTTTTCGATACTCGGTAGTATCGAGGCAATTCGATCGGTACCTAAAAAGTATCGAGTTCGGTACCCAGCCCTAGCGGTGACGCAGGGACTTCAACGGGCGCATAACATAATAAACATGTATAGCGTTATTTTACTGTCAAATGTCGAGAGCACATTATTGTGACGCGAGAGCATATCAATGTAAAAGCGCAAATCTGTCCGCTCGCGCGCGGATTTCCTATGCTCTCGCGCAAAACTGGACGCGCGCTCTTAAATATACAGTGCTCTCTTATGAACTGCCTCTCCTCTCGCTCAGATGCGTGTGCACACTCAAACTGTTTCCTGCGTGCTCAAACTGCACATGTGCGGTCACGAATCTCTCCTTGCTCTTGCAGAAATTAATTTGCTTTTGGATTAAACGCTGTCAAAAGTTATCAACCAATCAGAAGAGACGACTGATCCATGAAATGATACGTGGAATCTTATTGGCTGAGAGTGAACTGCGCCTGGAATTCTTTCTACAAAAATGGATATTTCATTTCTTTACAATTTAATAATATTTAATAATATTAATCAAAATGCAGGACATATCTTAGAAATGGCTTGGAATGGGGCGCTTGGATGTTTTCTATATTAATAAGCTTGTTTGTCTAACTGTATCACATTACAGGTCAAACCCCACTGAACGATTTATCCAAAACCATCATATTAGCCAATATCATGGACCAAAACATTAAATTAAACATTAATTAAAAACAAAAGATTAAACAACTAATAATGTTATAAATCAGTCTATTTAGAAATGTGTAAAATGTTATAAAGCCTATTTAAAAATATGTATTAATTTAAATGAATTCATTACAATATCGTTTGAAATTAATGAAGATATGATTCGTCCAGTGTTTTTAAATGAATTTCTTGAATGAATGATTCTGATCATCAAATACATTTTAACAGTCACTGGTCACCGCCTACTGGCAGAACAGTGTAATAACATTAGTTTCAAAAGTCATTTATTGCTAAAATCAGTGTATATTCGGACTATAAATTGTTATTGCAATACTTGCATTATTATTTAATGTTTGCAACACAGAAGTAGCAATAGTGTGTTGTTGAAAACGCTTTGTGAAGCTGTTTAAAAGATATAGTTTATGACCACTGCTTTCAGCGGCAATGCAAAACCAGGTTTAAATATTCCAGTATGTTCGTAATTTCAAAGGTTTAATAGACATAACCGAATCGTTGTCATTTAGGAATAAGATCGTGTTATTTTGATTAATCATGCATACATAAGAGCTTAAGTATTTTTGTATGTCATGTTTTATACCCGACCTCAAAAGAAATTGACTATGGTGGTATATGTGATCTCCACATTTTAAGTATTAAGGGAATGATGATCTGACCTGATCTTGTTCGGTCTTAAATCAGAAGATATTTGTTGGTAATACTTTACAATAAGGTTTCATTAACATTATTTAACTGCATTAGTTAACATTAACTAATAATGAACTGCACTTCTACAGCATTTATTAATATTTGTTAATGTTAATTTCAGCATTTACTAATACATTATTAAAATCAAAAGTTGTATTTGTTAACATTAGTAAATGCACTGTGAAGTAAACAACCAGCTGTATTTTTAACCTTAACAAAGATTAATAATTACAGTAATGTATTGCACATTGTTAGTTTATGTTAGATAATACATTTAACTAATGTTAACAAATAAAAACCTTATTGTAAAATTTTACCTATTTTTTATATAAATTTCAACACAAAACGTATGACCACACCACAATAACTTTAAGAAACATTTTTTGTTTGTTTGTTTAGATAAATTGGGGTTTGACCTGTAATGTGATGCAGTTAGACTAGGTTACATTTGATAAATATTATGAAATATCCATTTTTGTAGAAAGAATTCCAGGCGCAGTTCACTCTCAGCCAATAAGATTCCACGTATCATTTACATGGATCAGTCGTCTCTTCTGATTGGTTGATAACTTTTGACAGCGTTTAATCCAAAAGCAAATTAATTTCTGCAAGAGCACGGAGAGATTTGTGAGCGCACATGTGCAGTTTCAGCGCGCAGGACACGTTTGAGCACGCAGGAAACAGTTTGAGCGTGCACACGCAATATCTGAGCTAGAGGAGAGGCAGTTCATGAGAGAGCCCTGTATATTTGAGAGCGCGTGTCCAGTTTTGCGCGAGAGCATAGGAAATCCGCGCGCGAGCGGACAGATTTGCGCGAGAGCAAAGGAAATCCGCGCGCGAGCGGACAGATTTGCGCTCGCGCATTACACTGATATGCTCTCGCGTCACAATAATGTGCTTTCGACATTTGACAGTAAAATAATGCCATAAACATGCTCCAGCCAATAACCGACAAGCAGCGTCAATACGCAAGCTACTTACATTTTAAATGCGTGTTCATGACTGTTTCAGGAAGCACGGAGGGGAGGGGGAGGAGGAGGAGGAGGAGGGAGGGTCTAGCTAGCCTCTGTTTTGTTTGACAACACTTCGAACGTCAACAGGAAGTTACTCCGCTTTTTGTATAAAGAATTCCAGGCGCAGTTCACTCTCAGCCAATAAGATTCCACGTAGCATTTTTATGGATCAGTCGTCTCTTCTGATTGGTTGATAACTTTTGACAATGATTAATCCAGAAGCAAATTAATTTCTGCAAGGACACAGTTTGAGCGCACGCGCAATATCTGAGCGAGAGGAGAGGCAGTTCATAAGAGAGCACTGTATATTTAAGAGCGCGCGTCCAGTTTTGCCCAAGAGCAAATGAAATCCGCGCGCGAACAGACAGATTTGCGCTCGCGCATTGATGTGCTCTCAGGTCAGAATAATGTGCTCTCGACATTAGACAGTAAAATAACGCCATACATCCCCCATTTATGCCTTTTTATGATGTACAAGGAAGAAAAAAAAGGACTTTTCTCTCCTTTTTTCAATATTAATTTACGTTAAATTACCTCTAGCTCATAGTTTTTTTTCTTTTTTCTTTACTGTTTTTGTGTTTGTTTATAATTCTGTTATTGTTGTTAATTTTTGAATTGTAACTTTTGCCTTTGTCAATAAAAAAAGTTCGATTTTACCTATAAATGTTTATATATAGTATTTTTCTATACTACTGTAATATTTATACGAGTTAGATTTGGCACATTATTATGGTCAAAACGACATTGTACTTCAACAAAAATACTTTACAGCTCCCTTTATCTGTCCATTCAAATGTTTCAAATTCAAAGACACAATAAACAATATGGTGCGATAAACCTAAATAAACTAACGTTAAACAAAGGCCGCAGCTTGCACAATCTTCTCCTCCTTGATTGTCATGTAAGATGACGCCGAAGTGCGTTCCAAAAAAATAATTTTTTTGACCCCTACACCCTTCATCCCTTCGAAGCTCTCACTCCGGAGGGTAAACCCTTTGAAGAGATTAGTGCATGAGCCCTTCCGAATGGAACGCAGGGTAAATTGGTTCGCGAATCAGTTTGAAGTGGCAGTGGATCTCCAGTCAATTAAAAGCAAACCTGTAAGTGCATCCTATTGCTTGCCAGCGATGAAGATCTTTATTAGTTGAACTGCGTATGCTGTCTGTGAACAATTCCACAGGTATCGATTTCATTTGATTTCAATTCATACAGACAATAGCATTTACCAAACAGATTATTACGACACGATAACAAAGTATGTAGCTTTTCTGTATCGTTTTTAAGGACATGTATCTTAATTTATACATTAAATAAGCTCTTATTGTTCAGAGATTATGAAATGAACACCCGTGGTTGCGCAGTGGCGGCGCCGGCGACCTGTTCGTCTTGAAAAGGAACGCCTTTGCGTTGACGCGTTTAACCAGTTTACACGCGCCTGCAGAAATATGCATTTGATTACATTTTGGAGAACAGACGGAAGAAGATCCGTCAATGTGCATTTGATCATTGTTTGTGTTCAGATGTTCAGCGGTTATGAGCGTGAGCACATGTAAAGAGTTTTCTCTTTCTTCTTTCAAATGTAGCTAAGTTGTTTTTATACAAAGTAAAGGACGTGTAGTGATATGCGGGTTACAGATGCCAGAAATTATGCTCGTCTCTGCTGTGTTTGTAGCAAAGATATCTAATTATGATAATAATTTAAATATCTATCTAAATAATAACGGTGCATCTAAACATGCTATTGTATTGTTTATATATATATATATATATATATATATATATATATATATATATATATATATATGTGTGTGTGTGTGTGTGTGTATGTATATATATTATTACATTCACTTTTACTTTGAGTAAATATTTCTATAAGTACATGTACTTTTACTTGAGTACAGTTTTTGGATACTCTACCCACCTCTCTGTGCGTGTGTGTGTGTGTGTGTGTGTGTGCTCTAAACTAAAGGCATTACCTACCTATTCTCCTAAATCACAATCTACAATGTCTGTTTTATCCATCCATGAAATAGTTATACAGTTTTGTTCTATGCACACATGAACTAAAGGATCAGTACCTGATAAATTACTGTGTGAATGTTTGCATGTCACCACTGTGTTTCCTGACAGGTCAGAATCTGATATGTGATGGCAATTTTGAGAGGAATCAGCTTCAAAACGCCGCCCAGAACGCACTAAACACTATTGGTTCTACTCGCACGCTGACTGCTTCTAATAAGCTAGCAGACCGGGGCCAGCATGTCTTCAACAACAACCTCCTTAAGTTCCACCGCAGTGTTTTGGAGGGCCTGCTGAATGAAGTGGGGGGCTCTGAGCAGCTGAATAACCTGATGGAGGACCTGAAGCCCCTCAGTGAAGATCAACAAAAAGCAATTAGCACAACAATGGTGGCCCACTTCAGGTCAGTGTGTGTGTGCTCAGGTGAGATGAGTGCTATAGTGTGTAGAAACTGTAAGTGTAGTAGGTCTGGACGATAAAGCGATAAAAATAATTATCATGATAAAAAATTAAGGTTTAATGTCACAGCTCTCACAGACCATATTTAGTACATTGCGCTGTCACAATCCATAGTGTGAACACTGTTATGTGTGCGGTGTAGTACAATTCAAATGTCATGAAAGACCATTTCTTGCACTGTTCTGTATCATATACGGTCTGGAGTAAGCATGTTTCAGTTTTTATGGACATAGCATTGACTGCATCTAATTTTCTGAATCGTAACCCCACTTCAGAACTTTAGCCATTGCCCTGTGTGTTGTGTCTGAAGGTACAGGGTTGTTAGAAATGTCTTTCTTGGTGTTATACTTTCTACAGAAAAATTAGGATTTATAGTGAAACCAGGCCTGATCCAAATGGATCCTTGGAAGGGTCAAGCCGTGACTGATTGGCTCGTTCTGTCATGTGTCAGGGACATCAGTGGTTTCTCAGTTTTGCTCATTTCCATAGGAACTTTAGTTCTGTGGACGCTCTGCTTTCTGCACTCACCAAGGGAGGAAGAGTAAAGTTCTTCTGGACCCATGAAGCTGAAGCTGCCTTTTCTGAGCTCAAGTGCCGATTCATATCTGTCCCTATCCTAACTTTCCCAGAACCTGACAAACCATTGTTGGTTAAGTTTCATAAGAATCTGGAATACATCCAACAGGCCAAATGATTTTAAAGTCCACCGCATCTGCGCTGAATCTCGCCGCATGATGCAATGCTACAAATCTTAGACTCGTGATTAGAATCTAAAACAGCTGTCTTCATAATGCTCTATGTACACCAGGGATGGGCAACTTCGATAGTGACGAGGGCCAACATTTTTTCTCCTTGATACCAGGGGGCCAGATTACTAATCCACACTCACACCTTTTACACCGTCCTACTCAATTTACTTTTTACTAAGGGAAATGCAAATGATTTGATCCATTTGTCTTTTTCCAATCTCCAAGTACTTTACAGTAGGCTACTATACTGTACTGTATATATTATAAACAGATCCGTTAATGAGCAGCCATTCAATATTCATTGCTAGTTTACACACACCCCTCCAGCCTAATCAGTCAGTTTTTCTTATTTTTAGTCCACAGAAGTTCGTAAATTTAATCTCCAGCCAATCCCCTCTTCATCAACAATAATAATAATTCAATAATACAATAAAACATTGCTTTCCAAACAACCTGTCTCACACAGACTTATCAATTACCCATTCAACCATCTAGCCACAGCAGTGATTTCTTTATTTATTTTTATTTAAATATATATCACTTCACTGCTGCAGTGATTGCAGTGCTTTCTCCCCTCGTCAAAAATAATCTTTAGATGTGTTTTTTTTTGTTTTTTTTGGTGTGTTTGTCTCTGTAGTCCGAAGGACGGTTATGTGGATTATAATGCAGCTGTGTATGGAGCGTATGTGGAGGAGCTCCGAAAGGCACTTGTGGCATACCTCAAGGGTTGTACATCTAACAACCAAGGTGACAAATACAAACTCCATGAAAAGCGTTCGCGGGTGCAGTTCATCGCCGATGAGATGGTGAACCGTAATGTGTTTGTGGACCCAATGGCCTGCGATCACTGGCTGAAGAAGGACCAAAACAAACATGTGAAACAGTTCAATGAGATCAGAGCTGCATTGAAGAAAATGATCCAGAACATCCTGAAGGACTTCAAAGAAGTGTCCAAAAAGATCAAAGTCTTTCGTGAGAGAAACAGCTGTAGCAGGTTAGACAGCTGACTCCTGGATTACATTCATGAACAAACAATAAATATAACTGTTAATGCACAAAAATCAATCAATAAATAAGCCATAAAAGTGAATCATTGACAGACCCAAAAGACCTTCTGATGAGTTCAGTAGAGCTCCTCTTAGTCCATAAAATCATGTAGTGGATGACCTTCAAAGTGAAACACATTTTCTCATGTAACTCTTGTTCTCTTTTCAACAGCTAGAGACATCAAGAGATCTGTCTTCTGACCCGAAATGATCACTGGGAGGAGCTCTTCTTTCTGAAATCAATAAGCAATGCTTTGGTTTTACCCACATTCACTTTTAAATCACATGAGCTAATAATAATAATAATAATAATAATTTAAACTCTCTTTAGGCCAGATCATTGCCTTGTTTAATTAAACTCAACAGGGCTCTATCATCTCAAAACTCAAGTATTTGACTAGAGACCGTACGATGCCATGGGACTCTTTTTATAGTTAAATAAGAATAGTTGACCCAAAAATGAGAATCTGTTGAATACTTTACTCACTCGCAGACCATTCAAGATTTACAAACCTCATTTCCACAGAAGAGGGACATTAGGGAAATTACAGTACACAGAAAGAAAAGATTGTTGATGTATGTTTGTAATGTATGATGTGTTTTCTTTGTGCGTTTTGTGTGCTGAAGCCAAAGACAAATTTAAACTCACAGAACTAAACTGTGATTTCTTAATTCTGCCACATCTTTATTTATAACTTTTTTCAAATTTAAAATGTGCTTATATTAACTAAATACCATTAAATTGTTCAATGGAAATGGGTTTTTTGTACTTTTGTCAGTTAAATAAAGGTTCAAAATGAACAAATCACAGATTCTTGTTTAAAGGCAAAAATATAAAGTAAAAATATAAATAAAGTTTTTGCCACTAGAGGTCGCATTTTCAAATCAATAACAAAGCTGAAGCTTGATGACACTATGAAGGAGAGTGGAATGACGGGAGAATGGGAGATGTCGTTTTCACCACAAAGAGAAGCAGAAACTGAGGATAGTTCAGATTTTACATCATTGATAGGTGACAATGACAAGGGATGAGCCATTATTTAAAATTGGAATTTCTCTGGATTTACAAATTGGGAACTTTCGGGATAAGTACACAACTGCATGAAATATATCACACTTTTTGGAGGTTTTTGGAGGTTTTATTACAAAATCTTACATATTGTGCCTTTATTTACAATGTCCCAAATATCCCAACTTTTCTGGAAATGGGGTTTGCAGAATAAGTTTTGTTTGAAGCATTGAAGCATTTCTTGTGAAGGATCTAAGGATTCTCAATAGCCTACTTGATTTATATCATTTAATCATTTCATGATTATTAATTTATGTAATGTTATGTTTTATATTTTACCATACTTATTTCCTTTCTATTGTTGTTTAATCTTATGATTGTGTGGTTTGAAGGGATGTTTGTCTTCATGAGAAAGAGAAAAGAGAATGTCTCCATTTCAAGGTTTTTAACATCACTGGACAATAATGTGAAGAAGTCATTTTTCATTGTTTTTCCCTTGGTATAATAACACTTGGATTTGTGCTGGTCAGATGAAGTCTGAGCATTAAAACATACACAACTAAGATTATTCAATAAAGTCTGCTCTTTTTATTATCATCACTTCGTCTCCTTCTGTTCTTCCCTGGATTTCTCAGTCAAACTCTCAGGCTGATAGAAGACTTCAGCGTTCAGGGTCACATCCAATATATTTGATATATTCTTACGTGGAGATCCATCCGATCTAACATTTTGGCATGATCTAATAGGGGTAAATTGAGCCTAGGGAGAAGATAAGTTGAGCCACATGGGGGTAAATTGTGCAATTCAATTATGCTGAAGTAAAATTGAACATTTTACCTGGCCATCTATATATATAATATATATATACATATACATACACACACACACACACACACACACACACACACACACCATGGCACCATAGTGGCATCGTCATTTATGTAAGTGCATTATATAAAAAATAAACAATTTCTGCCTAATATATTTACAAAGAGAAATAGACTCATTTGTCCAGTCAGCATTATTTATTCTGGATCAGAACATGAGCTGAAGGCACAATGTATTTTTCGTTAGCATGACAATTAATGCATATTTAAGGTCACACATTTGGAATGCATTCTGATCACTGATACAGAAACACAAAATAATAATCCTTTCCTGGCAGAACATGGGTCAGCTATGAAAACTGTTTACAAAGTCAAATAAACACTATATCAAGATTTGGCTGCAACATATCTTAGATATATGGCATTACAGTATATCTAAAACATGTCTTTCAACTTAATCAAGAACCACAGGCACAAATGATAGTTTTGACAGTCAGACCTGTCTGTAAATTCAAGACAGTTACTCTCCCATAATCACACATGATGTGCGGTGAAGGCAAAATACACATTATTTACTATGACTGAGGTACTTCTAACCTCTAAAAGTGTTGCATACTACAAGTTAAGACACTCTCGTTTTCTGGTCTGGTGTGAAATACAAGCCGCCAGAGTATTAAAATACATTTGAAAAAATTAACATTCAGTTTTTACAATGTCTGTTACATGTCAGTCTGCAGTAAAGGCCCGTTCACACCAAGAATGATAACTATAAAGACAATAAAGATATAGGTTCCACACAACAGCTATAACGATAATGATATAGAGAAACGATATCGCTGGGATAAAACACTGACAGCCAATCAGAATCCACTCGCGCATTTAAAATGGCGGAGAAGTTAATCACTGAGATCCAGAAAAATCCACCCGTTTGACAAGTCAAATCCCCTTTTCAATACAATAAAAAAATAATATATATGGAAAACAATTGGCCATACCCTCGGAATAAATTGTGAGAAGTATAATTAACGGAGATGAGATCGTCATGCCAAACTAGCAAACAGTGTAACATAAAATGACCTCAGTATCAGCGCTAGTTGACAACACTGCTTCATTTGTAGTTGAAGTGAAAAAGACTAGGTGTTGTTTTTATTCCACCATATTGACTTCGTCAGCCGAATTCACTGTTAGATTAGATCGAGTACACAAGCTATTCACTCAAACATAGCATGATGAGGACATCTGCTGGTTAAAGTCGTGTAAATGCAACAAGAACAGCAAAAACATGTTGTACACACTTTGAAACTGCAGAGCAAGTGTTTAGAATAAACAGACCGTTATCGTTCGTTGCTGTGGACGCAAATATAGTTATCGTTCTTGGTGTGAATGGGCCTTTTAACTCTAGAAATTGTGTCACCTTGATCTCCAAAGATATTAAATATGCTGAATATTTCACCTCTGTTGTCAGTCTTTACAGATTTGTTTGTCTTGAGGTAGGAGAGCAAAGAAAATGTAAGCACACAGAATGTTATTTAAGGCATGTACTGATCTGTGATCAGTAGTTAAGAGGCTCTGGCCAGATCTGTTGACCTTTTTAATATCATTTACAACATTCAGCTAATGTTAAATAAGTAAACATTGTATTTGTATAAGAGTAACCTGGCTCTTTGGTGACGCTCGCTTGGGTGAAACAACACCGTTCAGTTTTTTAAATCATTTGTGTTTATGCAAAGCCTGTCGTGTGGTGTGGATTTCAGAGATTGAGGCGTACAGTTATAATAACAGGTCTGACATGATTATATGTCACTGTTAGTAAGGTATACTGTTACAGCAGGGTGTAATTATACACAAATTATGGAAATGACTTAATGTAAACAAGTAGAATTACAAAAACAAAAATAGATATACACAAGATGTATATTAATATAGGCACTTAAAATAATCACTAAACCTGGATCACTACCAAATATGAAAGTGCATGTTTCATAAGTACCACTGTAGGGTATAAAACACATTTGTATGTTATTATTTAAAGCTTTGGTTAATTTATGCATCTTAGAAAGTGACAACACTGCAAAAAATTATTTTCTTACTCAGTGCTTTTGTCTTGTTTTCCAGTACAAATGTCTAAATATTCTTAAATTAAGATACTTTTACATGAGAAGCAAAATGACTTAAGATTTTAAGTCTTGTTTAATGAAAAATGCATCACATTTAAGAGTTTTTGCTGAAAACAAGAAAAAATGCCAATTGGTCAGAACAATACACTAGTTTCCCACTTGAATTAAGTTTATTTTTCTGACCCCATTGGCAGATATTTTTTCTTGTTTTAAACATAAACCCACTTTATTTATTCATGAAACAAGACTTAATATCTTAGAGGATTTTGCTTCTCAAGTAAATGTGTATTTAAGAATGTTTAAGGATTTTAGATTTTTGTACTTGAAAACAAGACAAAAAAATAAACTAAGTTAGCTTTATATATATATATATATATATATATATATATATATATATATATATATATATATATATATATATATATATATATATATTATTGATTTTTTTTTATTATTTTTTTTATTTTCTAAGATGCATATTCTGTTTCTTAAGTTTTAGGGTGTTAGATAAGGCCCTCAGCACTTAGTATGTGATCATGTATAAGGAAAACTAAAATTAGAAAATATACAATGGAAAACAAGTAATATTTGCTGGTAAATTGCACTTAATATATATTTACACTGCCCTCCAAAAGTTTGGAAATGCACTAGAAAAGTGGGGTTTTGGACAATATTGGCATGCATCCTTTTTAATTTGTGATAATTTTGCACTGATAAGGGACAACACAAACTACAAAAACATATTTTATTACATAAACAGTTTATACATAGAAAAAACTTAAATTTTCAATTCATCAAAATATCCACCATTAGCAGCTATCTGACCTAAACTGGGTTCTGATTGGTTTATTGTATTCTAAACTTAATTGGCAATCAATTGTTGAAGCTATTAAGGTGTGCTGACCCAAAAATCTTTTACAAACCTGGGCCAAGTTTAAACCAGTAACCAGCATCACAGCTGGCAAAGGGGCATGTCTGACTTTGACATGTATATATTGCCATTATTATGTAATCAAAATGAAAATTATTATTGCTGGTCTTCAATGATAATGTCAAGTTACTGTAATGTATTTGCACCAAAAAATGATAAGGATTTATGCTGATATCGTCCAAAACCACACTTTGCCAGGGATGTTTCCAAACTTTTGGAGGGCAGTGTGTGTATATATATATATATATATATATATATATATATATATATGTATAATATTTAAAAACATAAAATAAAATTTTAGTGAATCCTGTCTCCCTAAAGATGTCGTTTTCCATAAAAAACATTTTTAAAAATTGTTCTTAAAGGTAAATACTATATATTTTTAGTCTAATTTTCAAGTATTTGATTTCTTTCTCACATTCGTTGGCGAAATCTATCTCTGTGTTGATTAAATTACGGTAATTAAGTACATTCCAGTGACTTTCTTTGTCATCTGCAGTTGGCAGATATTTTGGCCCCTGTGTAAACGTCCCCCGCTGTCGCACCGCTATGATGTCATGAAGGCCAGCGTCAGCTCTCCATTAATCTGTCTTCCACACCTTATTGAGAACTTTAACCACTTCCTCGTAGATTATGAACACTATAGCCACGTCCAAACACACACGACCTAATCTGGGGATGGTGCCTTTGTAAAATCTAGAGAATGGACAGAAATTAAGAGTGAATCACACAAAACCTTTCTTGTCATTCTGCAATACAGTCATTAGAATTTGGTAGGAATATGTGCATGGAAAATATAATTTAATGCATAATTTCAGATGTTTTAATGAGATTCATCCACAAATACCTCTATAAGGCACTTTGATTTAGTATCAAGTTTACTTACGCAGCTGGTCCTTCGTGTTTCATGATTTTGATGGCGCAGTCAACTGTGCTCTTGTATTTATGAGCTTCTAATCCCTGTAAACATCATTGAAACAATATTGAAATATCCTATTCATGTTTTTTTTTTTGTGGTTGATATTAGGGGTGTAACGATATTCAAACCGAAACGAAAAACTGCGAAACTGCCCAGTCCTGGCCCATTGGATCTACACAACGAATATAGCAGCCTAACCACCAATAATCGCAATAATCGTTACTTTCGATAAGAGACGACGTGTCATTTTTCAAATTCTGTCAATTTTATCATAAAATTCAAACAAAAAATGCCGTTTTGATGCTTTTTGATGTGGCGTGACAGATCACTGTACAGGCACCTCATTCCAAGCGGAAGCAGAATAAACATGAATGAACATCTGAAGGTACGTAGAAAGATACAGTACAACTTAAACATATAATATCTCGTGTAATTGCTCAATCAGTGTTTCAACGGTGGAAAGACATCAATAAAACAGCTGGTAAACACTGTGTCATGTAGCGTTTACCTCAGGCGAGTCCACAGCTTGTTAGTTCGCCAGAGAAATTAACTCTTTCGCTAAATATATGCATTATATTAGCCTATATATTCATTATATTTTACTCAACTTGTTAGTGATGTCTTGATTATTTAATGTGTTTCAATAAATCTGTCATGAAAATGACAGCCACTGTGTAAATGATTATATTTCAACAACGAATTGCAGTAAAAACATACTTTTATAATTAGATTTAGAAGTTAATGCAAAAACTGCCTTATGTGCAGTTTACAGGTTTGCATAAAATGTGTTATTTGATTATTGATTATTATACTGTATCTAAAAATAAAGCAACTGAATTTAGGCTAATAGACTGGGCTCTGAACCTTTAATATTATAGTAATGTGCAAGTAAGTGCTTCCTATTTCGTTTACAGCATTAGCAGAGGACATTTTTATATCCAAACTTTTAATTATAGTTGAATTTTAAGACAGAGACACAATTTGTTCAATAAACAACTCTTTAATGTTTTTAAAAAAGCAATTTTTTTCACTTGCTGTACCGAACTGAACCATGGTACATACCGAACTGTCAGTTTTGTGTACCGTTACACCCCTACTTGACAAATATATATATTTTTTTTTTACACACCTGCATTCTAGTTTTGATCACATCCAATGGTGTATTTCCAAACACGCTTGCGGCTCCAGCAATGGCTCCAAACATTCCGGTTATGAAGGGGTTAATAGTCTTATTGGGGTTATCGCCTAGTTTTAGAGAGAACACAGTTTCATTTCAGCCATGTTGTTTGATTAGCACACACAGTGATATATACATATATATATAATATCGTGGTTCATACCTTTGTACCAGTTTCTCAGGGCGGTCATTACGTAGAATCGGATGGCCTGGTTTGAGCCCTGCTTCAGTACTGTTGCGGTCAATCCCTGATATGTTCCTTTGAGTCCTGTTACATTAGAAAAGAGGTTCACAGATAAGCTCAATTTAAAACATTTACAAAGCAGAATTATTAAAAGAGTCCTAACAAATAAAAGAGGGTCATTTCAACTACAATGACTGGTTTGTATTGAAATTAGCTTCCTTGTGGTTCAAATAATCGATTGGATCAGAGGCTGATTAGAGTGTGACGGTCACATGGATTGTTGTGTCACATGATGTTCGTGCGAGGTCATATGAGACTGAATTTATTATATGCAAATCTGATTTTATATGTAAATCTAAAAACAACCTTTGAACAAACCAGGTTTGTTTCATACAAGGATTTGAGACATCAAAAATTTTGTGCCAGTGTTGCTATCATTAACTAAAACTATAATTAATCATTATAGTAGAAATAAACTAAAATATAATACTAGATGAAAAACTAATTTACTAAACACTAATTACTAAAAAAAATTTATTAAATTAAAAAGGAAACAGAAAATATAACAAATAAATGCTCATCCAAAATATTAAAGGCAGGGTAGGTAAGAAATTTTGTTCCAAATTTGTTTAAACTTTCTATATATATACATGCATAATTAAAATGTAAGAACTCTGATAAAAAGAGTATAAAAATCGAGTGACTCTAGACCGTTTAATCTGTATTAAACAGCTCATTATTTCCATCCGGGACGAAACATAGGATTGGCTTAGGCGGCTGTCACTCTCTCGCAACCATGGCAACCACCCTTTTGCCACACATGACCTGCCCACTTGCGCGCGCACGTTTGATTTGGGGAATTCAAGAGGCACGGATCCTAGGAATACCAAAACAATGGCAGAGAAACAGCAAGCAAAATTCACAGTACCGGCCTATGCAGTTAGTGAAGGCAAACCAGGCAAAAAAAGGAAGACAGTAACAGTACAAGAAAAGGCAATGAACAAAAGTCTTTGGATAAACAAAGAAATAAAACGCGAGTTAATATCGGCGTGGCTCTCCAGCGATGGCGAGAACTGAGGGAACTCAAGGGGCTGAAAAGTGACTCCTTGATGGCTTTATTTCTGCTGGACAGGTAAATCTTTCTTTTTGTATTTTGATCATACATATTTTTTGTTTATTTGTTCATGAAGCATGTGTCATTAGCACACGTAGCTGCGTAATATAGCTAACATAACATTACTTAGCGAGCCGTAGTAGAGACGATAAATAATCTATAGGCCTAGCTCAAGATGATAGCTATAGTGTTGAATTGTGCATAATTTTGCTTTAGATAACTAAATACATGTTTAACAGATAGTAGGCCTAACGTTACTCCGCATCTAGGAACTTTTCTTAGAACTATATTTACCCTCTGTCTAACTCTTTTACCATGTTCACCTGTAAGTTTACCTGCACGTTTTTTTTCGCCTTTGTTTTGTTTTTATATTCTCTACCTATGTTTACTGATGTCTTTATCTTGTATCTGTGTGTGTCGTACACACTTTGTTGTATGTGTGTGTTATTATTTTGTGTCTGCAATGCAGTTGTGAGTTGATATTTGAGTGTATGTTACTCTGTTGATCTGTAGAACAACGTATATGTTATGAATCTTACACGAAATTCATCTTCATCACAGTGTAAATGATGGTAATGGAAAAACGTGTATCATGCAACCTGTTTTTAGCTTTGCCTTATAGATAACTAACTCGTTAGCGAATTAAATTATGTTTATCTCATAATTATAAAGTTATTTTTATTACATGTGATTCTGACATGATGTCACTACATGCATTGTGCTCCTTCCTCTCCGCTCGTCTCAGGTAAATAATGCGTCTTCCAGCTCAGTGGTCGGAGTCGCACGTTCATGAGTTTTGGGGGCGTGGCTTTGGAAGGAGCCCAGAAGGGAGGGGGTGGAGTGAATGGAAATAATGAGCTGTCTTTAAAACAGTCGTGAGAGGTCTACAGACACTCGATTTTTATACTTTCTTTTTCAGAGTACTTACATTTTAAATATGTATTGATATATAAATAATGTTTAAACAAATTTTGAAAAAAAAGTTTTTTATACATTTTTTACCTACCCTGCCTTTAATAAACACTATAAAAGTGTATAAATAATACTAAAATAAAAAACTGTGTGCTTTAGAAAATATTTTTGTAAAACCTTTCTGGGGTGGTTTTATAATAAACACGACTGTAATAAAATATATACACTATAACAACAAGAATAAAATTAGAAAGCAGCCAAAAAAGGTGTGCATATAAAGTAAATGTATGAAAATGATTCTCTAGAAAAGCAGTTCTGCTATATAACACTTTTCAGATGTATTTGTTGTAAGTGTGTTTGGTCTCCAGGAGGTGGCGCTGCAGGCTAAACCACATGTACCTTGTGTTCTGATTATTTCTCTCACACCGTGGAAAAAACCTCTGTACTTTGGGTTCGCTGAGGACTGATCATGGATGAATTTGACCTGAAATTGAAAAAAATATATATATTTTTTTTAATAAAACTGAATGAGTGTTGATTCTAGAAATCACTTCACACTGGTTATATTTACGCATTTGAGATATGAATGCATTAAAAGCTGCAATAAAAGCTGTATGCCTCCTTAATGTATATTCTTGTCAGACAGTCTGCTTACATAACAGGTAATGCATGAGTAAACTGTGATCCTTCACATTTGTATAAGTGTGGAATATCTTATACTGCGTCTAGACTGCGAGTGAGCAATGCAATGTGACTAGAATTAAATGTCACATGGCTCACTCTCTGTGTAATAACTAGGCCCCTAACTATGCATGCTAAAAAGCATCAGCATATATCATCTCGCACACCTTCACAGTCTCCATCGGACACACCACGACTACAGCCTCCGCGACTCCTGCGCCCAGACCGCAGAGTAACCCCCGCGTGCTGTCCAACTTCCCAGATTCATCCCTCATCTTATTACTGAGGAATTCAAACATCCCAAACCTGCAGAGAAACAGACACATGACAGCATGAACACAAGCACGCTTCCTGTTTAAAATGAAAAGAAAAAAGCATCCTTCTCATTTACTTTGCAGAATTTTGCTTTATGGGCACAATAAGGGAAATAAATAAATAAATATTACACAAATATACATATAAATTCATACATGTACATCTATATATACATGTGAGTATATATTTATTAATATTTATAGTTATGTATGCACTCAGTGTGTATATATATATATATATATATATATACACACACACAAACACACACATAGTCTTATTTAAGTATATACAGTATACACATAACTATAAATATTAATAAATATAAAAAACTATATATATATATATATATATATATATATATATATATGCATGTATGTATGTATGTATGTACATACACACACACACACAGTGTTATTTTAGTAACATTGAGATACAGGTTTTATTCATATTTGTAGTCAGATTTTTATAGTTTCTGTATTCATCTTAATTTTAAAGTTTTATTTTATATGTTTTATAAAGGTTTATTTATTGTATTTTTGTGTTTTTATCATTTTCACTAGTTTGTATTATATATATATATATATATATATATATATATATATATATATATATATATATGTTTATTTTGAGATTTTCTTTTTCAGTTTAACGTGTTAAAAATATTTACCGTAATTTTTATTAATGAATAAATGCAACAACTGTGATAATAAATACTATAAAAGTGTATAAATAATACTCAAATAGTACTGTTTCATGCTAGCATAATTTTTAAAATAATTAATTAAACTGTGTGCTTTACAAAATCATTTTGTAAAACTTTTCTAGGGTATTTTCATAATAAAAATTGTCAACATAAAATGTAGAAAGCAGCCAAACAGGCGTCCATATAAAGTAAATTTATCAAATATTACACACACACACATATATACTAATATATATATATAATGTTTTTTTCCGTCATCCTTTGGTTAGCGTTACATTATATGATCACGCTCTTATTCATGCAAATGCTTTTAAACCATTCAAGCCTGACAAGACATGATGTGTCATGATGGCTGGTTATATTTAGCCGATGAAATAGAGCAGAGCAAAACTGGAAATTGTTTAAATGGTCAGCTCTTGGCCAGAATAAGCTGCAATGAGCGTCAGACTTCACACTGAGAGCCAAAGGTCTGGCTGTGCAAGGCTTATCCCAGCGGGGCAGGAAGCGCTTACCTCACCGCAGCTTTGGGAATGGAGCCATAGAGCAGAGAGCTCAGACCCCTGTACAGCCCCTTCACCCCATGACCACGCACCGTCTGCTGCACACAGTCAACTGAGCAACACAAACACAGAGAACTACATCAATTAAATGTTATTAAGAGCATTTTTGCATTAGAATCGGAGCCCGGGACATTTAAAATGCTAATGTTTTGGAGACGTGGGTGGGTATGAATTATTAAAACATTCATTTCCTTTTCAGATTGTTCTAGCGCTGGTCCCCTGCAGCTGAGTAAATCATTCATCGGTTCAAAGGAGAACATGACCAGACTGTGAAAACGTGACCCTGCCGGCTGCAAGCGTGTTATTGGCTAACAAATGAACCCGGTTGAACAATCAGTGCTGATAAACTTGTTGTGAAAAGGGGCCACAAAGTCCAGAGGCTGATAAACCCAAACCCACATCAGTGACTGTACTCTGACCCTTCAAACCTGAGTGGACTCTGTCTCTGCTGATGCATCATGTGTTTTTATGCACAATGGTTAAATGAAAGTGTTTGAAAAGCTCTCAGGGCAAAGCAGATGCAATTATCATGGAAACAATTGTTGAGTGTTTACTTCACATGAAGCAATTAGAAGTGGAAAGTGTGAGTAAATACACACCGATGCCTTTGTACCGAGGCGGGTTCGCCTTCTCATCTAACTGGAGTTGAGTTTTCACATACTCTGTAGGAAACGTGATGCAGATTTCAATTCCTCCGGCAATCCCTCCTGCAAAACACAGACAATTTATTCGTATTGATATTAATAATATAAGCCACAAATATAACAGAAGGAAAATATTGCCATGTTTAAAGGCTATTGTGGTTAAAAAAGAGAAAGAAAAAAAGTACTATGCAAAGAACAAACAAGTTTACATGTATATTTATGGTCTCTACATGTGACTACTACATTTAAATTGCTAACTTAATAGTAATAGTGACTAATAACTGCAATTTTATTTTTTATTCAAATAATTATATGCATACTACTTTTCAAAAATTTGCCATTGGTAAGATTTTTAAATGTATGCTCACCAAGACTGCATCTAATTGATAAAAAAAAATTATTAAAAATAAAAAAACTGTTTTCTATTTTTAAATGTTCAAATGTAATTTATTCCTGTGATCAAAGCTGAATTTTCAGCATCATTACTCCAGTCTTCAGTGTCACATGATCCTTCAGAAATCATTCTAATGTGCTGATTTGCTGCTCAAGAAACATTTATGATTATTATCAATGTTGAAAACAGTTTGTATTTTTATGGAAACCGTGATACATATTAATTTTCATGATTCTTTGATGAACCGAAAGTTCTAAAGAACAGCATTTATTTAAAAAAAGAATCTTTTGTAACATTATAAATGTCTCTTGATAAATTTAATGTGTCCTTGAACGGTATTACAGAGTTTTTACAGCAATGATCACCTCTACGAATAATGAATGCCTTGAAAATCACAACGATCTGTCGCCACCTTAACTGTGTGTGTGGAGCACATCTGTAGCTCAGCAGGCGGCAGTAAAGGGGGTGTGTCTGTTTGTGATTGGCTCAGTGGATCCGCCCCCTATAGATGGGTGTGACTGTGAAACAAACGTCCTGCTCTATAATCAGATCTCAACTTTGTTGACACATTTATGCTTTTTTTACTGCGCCATGTGTGCAGAAAAGCTTCAGGTGATCATTCAAATGGGTTTGATTCACCAAGCAGACGTTATTATACACTGTATACATTCCAGAATAAAAAGGTATTGCACTTTCATAGCTCAGGAGAGTTATTTTTCATTTAAGTATTAACTTTATCTGAGGTGTTTCTACTAAAAATAAACATTAATGAGTCAATAGTTGTCATACGGTTAGAGTAGAGAGTTGTGAAATGATCATGGATAGAAGTTCACAACATCTGATGAGAAACATGTCATATTGATATCTCTTAAAGGGGTCCTTGATTATGATTTCACTTTTTTAACTTTAGTTAGTGGGTAATGTTGCTGTTTGAGCATAAACAACATCTGCAAAGTTACAACACTCAAAGGGATATTTTCTTTTACAGAATTCTCTGTTTAACAACAAACGGCTGGTAGGGACTACAACGAGTTTCTTCCCGGGTTGGTGACATCAGAACCCCAAAATTTACATAAACCCGCCCCCAACAACACGCAACAAAAGGGGGTGTGGCTATGTTGGGCTGCTTTAGAGAAGAGGAAGAGTTGTTGTAGTAGAGTGTTGTTGACATGCCTCACAAACGAGGGTCAAGATTAACATGACGGCACATGAATCAACTCCACAGCAACTACATAAATTTATCCACTAACCATTCAGAAATGTCTAAAAGTTGTATCAGTGTATCTCCATCAGTGTCGACTCCGGTTTGAACAATGTAAGGCTGAACACTGTTACTAACAATCCTCATTTTGGCTGTGTGAGATTCTCCAGCTTTGTTGTTGTTGAGCTGTTAAAGCCCCGCCCTCTTCTAGAAAGGGGCGGGAGCAGCAGCTCATTTGCATTTAAAGGGACACACACAAAAAGAGCGTGTTTTTGCTCACACCCAAACAGAGGCAAATTTGACAAGCTATAATAAATGATCCGTTTAGCACAACTGGAGACACTTCCTAGATTTCTTTGGAAACTCAAACTCAGAAATTGCTAGTAAATTTCACAAATAATTATAAAGAAACAGCAATAACAGACTGAATTAAGTGTGAAATTTTGAAGTAGAAAGACTGAAATAGTCTCCATTTTATCTCACAGCTGTCTAGAAGAAAGAAAATAGGTTTTAAAGATATTTCTTTTGATTTGTCTTTCCCCTGGGATGTACTGAAACGCATACTGTATCATCTAAATCGGCACTGAACTAAACTGATCTGTACGGAAGAGGATTAGGGCCAAGCAATAATAAAAAAATAAAACCATCTCGAGATTAAAGTTGTTAAATTTCGAAAAAAAAACTTGTTAAATTTCAAGAAAAAAGTCAAGATAAAATGTTGAGAATAAACTCATTAAATTGCGAGAAAAAACTCATTAAATTTCGAGAAAAAAGTCGTTAAATTATGAGAACAAATTCGTAATTTAACGAATTTGTTCTTGTAATTTAACAACTTTTTTCTCATAATTTAATGACTTTATTCTCAACATTTTATCTCAACTTTTTTCTCTAAATTTAACGACATTTTTCTCATAATTTAACGAATTTGTTCTCGTAATTTAACGACTTTTTTCTCATAATTTAATGACTTTATTCTCAACATTTTATCTCGACTTTTTTCTTGAAATTTAACAAGTTCTTTCTCGAAATTTAACAACTTTAATCTCAAGATGGTTTTATTTTTTTATTGTTGCTTGGCCCTAATCCTCTTCCGTAGATCTGAATAATGACACTATTGTATTTTATAGAGCTGGTGTACAGCAGAATTTGTCTTGTATTTGATTAAATTTGCATAATTCATCATTATTTTCCTATATAAAGTGCTATAAATAAAGGTGACTTGGCTTGACGAAATACATTATATATCCTGTAAAATGCAATGAATGATAATGTTAAAATAGTCAGCTAATTAAAATGCTATCCTCCTTTTCAAGACACTTCATAAAAATAAAGTGTTGTTGTCTCATTAACCAGCCACACAAACATGATCACATACCACTGTAATGAGTGCTAGAGTTTCATGTTTGAAATTCATCTAAATGATTTCTGATGTTTCCCCAGTGCTGCATAAACTACAGTTTCTCTGAATTGTTTCTGTAAATTGTCTCCTTTCATTNAATGTACGGAAGAGGATTAGGGCCAAGCAATAATAAAAAAATAAACCATCTCGAGATTAAAGTTTAAATTTCGAGAAAAATGTCGAGATAAAATGTTGAGAATAAACTCATTAAATTATGAGAAAAAACTCATTAAATTACGAGAACAAATTCGTTAAATTACGAATTTGTTCTCCTAATTTAACTACTTTTTTCTCATAATTTAATGAGTTTATTCTCAACATTTTATCTCGACTTTTTATCTCGAAATTTAACGACATTTTTCTCATAATTTAACGAATTTGTTCTTATAATTTAACGACTTTTTTCTCGAAATTTAACAACTTTAATCTTGAGATGGTTTTATTTTTTTATTATTGCTTGGCCCTAATCCTCTTCCGTAGCAATGTATATCCACTCTCAAAAAAATATATATTTGATATATTTACAGTAGGAAATTTACTAAATATCTTCATGGAACATGGTCTTTACTTAATAACCTAATGATTTTTGGCATAAAAGAAAAGTCGATAATTTTGACTCATACAAAGTATTGTTGGCTATTGCTACAAATATACCTGTACGACCTATGACTGGTTTTGTGGTCCAGGGTCACATATAGAAGTACAATTTTTATCGGACTTTTTGATTCACAATGCCCTGTTTGGGCAACTTAATGTGCTGCACTATGTTCTACCACTTTAATTGTTTTAATTGTTTTTCCACCACTTTTGTATTGTTTTGATATTCAAGAGATTATAAGCTAGATGCAGCTATTTTGTGTTCGCATCGAATGTTCTTAGACTTTTATACATAATAAATGTGTTTATGAATAAAGATTGATCTGTTGAAAGCAGTTATTTTGAGTTAAATGCCAAATGTTCTCTTCCTATATCAAATTTGACATTGAAGGGGTGCATACAACATATTTGCCCACCGGCAACTCTAGCTGCCACACATTCAAATGCAATTTTTAAAAAAAACAAAAACCTAGGGAAAATAAATGCAGAACATGTTCACATTGGACACTATTAACACGTCTATATGCATGAAACATTCAGAAAAATTTGGGCACAAATGGGTTAACAGCATCAAAAATTGATGATAACCTGTGATCTTCATACATATGTCAACTCTGACAACTTTTAAACTCTTCAAATCTTGTAATTTTGTCAAAAAACAATTAAGCAATTCACAAGCTGCTCTATAGAGAGATATACTGTCTGGAACCTAGTGGTTACACTGTAACATTTATTTTTTATTTTATTTTTTTTTTTTTTACAACTAATTGGTGCTAATCTGCTTTTCAAAAATTGGATTTTAAAGGCCTGGCCTCTGTTTTAACCTGAAATACTGCATTAATTGAAAAAAATATTTTAAAAAATATGTGCAAAAATATGTATTGTTTTCAATGGAAAAGATTGATAATAATTATAGCATGTGATTGATAATAATTGATAATAATTATTTGTGATTGATAATAATTATAGCATGTAAAATTCTCTCAAAATGCAAAATGAAAAAGGCAAAATATTGTTGAACAAAAAATATATGACATTGATTTTACTGAAGAAAAAAAAAGTGACATTTCAGGTGTATAAGGAACATGAGTGTGGTTCACAAATAAGAACCGCACAAGTTAAACATTTAAACTTATAAAAGCCTTTAAACTGCTTGAAATCAGTGAAGTTACAACTTGAAAAAAATGCATTAAATTGTATATTCCAAAAGCCAAAATAATGAAAGAGCCGCACATTTAAATTGTATATTTGCAGGAGCTTTTCTTCTCAAATCAAACATGTTTTGGTCACACAAGCAAGCGGGAAATCATCTGTTCTCCTGAAGATTGTCAGCCGGACTGAAATCTGGAGAAAGATTGGAAAAACATTTGTCACTGTAGCTCTGCTTTTCATTCTGACAGATCGTCTCCTCACACTTTAGCTTCTGCAAAGTAAGAAAGATTACATTTATAAAGGTTAAACGAGGATATTTTAATGACATGGTTTGCATGATCGCTGAAACAGCATGTGACCAATTCCACATCACAAATTTGGGGATTTCCCAATAATATGGAAATATATATTCATCCAACAGCTGATGAAGCCTCTTGAATGAGGAATAAGAGCGGTTCAGAGAAAGATCAGGACAAAGACATGTAAACATGAACTTACTTCATACGGACTACAGTACAAACATGAATCCTCCCATCACACACAGAAGTACATGTGTGTTTCTGTAGGTCCTTAAAAAAAATTAAAAAAAAGTCATATACACAATTTAGTGTTAAATATATACTGAAATGAGAAGGAAATAAAATTAAATATGAATAAATAATAAATTAAAATATTAATAAAAACTATAATAGCATACAAATAAAACTAAACACTGGTTATCTGGTGTTAATCAACCATCATAAAGGTTTAATCTGGTGTCTAAAGACTGACTGCAAGAATATTATCAAGCCATGTAATTTCTTTGAGGAACAGATCTCAACTCTTGATGTCGGCTCATTACATACAAACAAACCTGTTTTCATTGAACACTGCAATAAACTCTCTATGGATAACTGCACATTTCTATGGAAAAACACTATGAAACTGCGGCCAGCGTTTATATTCTGGGTTCATCTGCTCGCCTGTATATAGGCTAGTATGCATCATCAATAATGTGTATTTTGAATGTGAAATTTTAATATCATTGTTTTCCTACATTAGTAGCCTACTTGTTACAAACCTGCTAAAATCACTGGCAGCGGAAGAAAAGCCTAGTTTTGGTCATATATCACACTCTTATATGGTCTTATAAGAGTGTGATATATGGTGAAAACTGTGAATTGAATAAAGAATAACCCATAAAAACACTAACCACATTATTAACAGCTTACTGTTAGTCTTGATCTCATCCTCAGTCAGAATCCTCTTTATGGTTTCTCCCTGTGCTCCACCTCACAAGTGTACTGGTTCTTCTTTGACTCGTCTGGAGGAACATGAAGGTAAGATGTCTTCTGGAAGGTCTCGTCCTCATTTGGCAGAAGCTCTCCAAAATCCACATCCTCATGGTGATCCTGTCCATTTCTTAACCAGGTAATAGTGACTCCAGATGGGTAGAAACTTGTGGCATGACACACTAGTGGAGAAGAGGGATCCTTCTGTAACAGAGACACTTCAGGAGCTGAAAAAGATTAATGTGAGGAACATATTTATACTTCTGATTCAGATCAGTTGAATTTATGCATGAAACTAATAAAACAGAGACAAACACAAAAATGAAGTACTTATAATTAGATTATATTGTGTAATCAGACTACACTTAATTTTTTTAACAATTACATGATTACATGTCATTTCCACAATGGCAGTAAATCATTCATTGATTGATTCATGATTCTCCCTACTACTGCTTTTCATGTTTTAAATGTTTCTTTCTAAAGCATATATACATTCAGAAAGTCTCCTAGTTTTGTTGAATTGCACACACAGACCGGCCACTATGGAAGCATATTTGCAGCAATATTCAATTTGAAATGTAATATGTAAAATGGCAATGGCACTTAAGTTGCACTTATGGGAAACTGTAAATTTAAATGCAGTAATGAATTGTCATTTTGCATATTACAAGAGAACACACTGGCATGTATTTTCCCTCTCATCTCGTCTTATTTTATGTTTTTCAACCCAAGTGCTGGGTTAAGCCTTTTGGGTAATTTTTATGGGTTATTTTTTTCAGAGTTTAAAAAAGCAATTACACTTGAATTACTTCTAAATGTTTCATTTTTACTTCTAATTTTTGTTAAATGAGTTGCAATATGTATAACCTGGTATAAAATATGCTATACTGTAAAATATGACGGACAATAAAGGAAGTCACCATGCAAACTAGTGGTTGTGTGGAGTATTTTACAAAGGTGTAGAGGATTTAAGTTAACCATTAAATCATGTATGAAGTAAAAAAAAAATTAAGTAGTAAAAATGAAGTAATAAAATCAACCCATTATGCTGGGTTAAATAAACAACCCATTTTGCTGGGTAAAATTAACTCAACATGTGTTCTGTCCTATATTTACCCAGCGCTTGGGCTAAAAACATGATTTGATGATGCAGCAAAATCGTATCAGTGCATCCATACTTATTATATATATATATATATATATATATATATGATCTACTTGAGCCACAGCGTACCTCTTCTCTTCTAAATCTGCTTTACTTAACGTCAAGAACTCTTTCAGCCAGTCAACACACTCATAACTGTAGTAGTGTTTCAGAGTTTCAAGCAGTGTTCTGTCATTATTCCACTTCATCATTGTGGGTAACTCCCTGTGATACAGCTGTGATGTATCTGAGCTCCTTCAGGTCCAGTAAGATAAAATCCTGTCCATCATAACTGTGCTGATCAAATCCCTTGTGAGTCTCCAGTCTGATCATCCCACTTACATCCATACATCCTCTGATACGTATGAAGACCTGAAGATGATAGAGGGATGCCATAAGATCTGCTCTTTTTTTAATGTACAAGGTAATACTTTGACAATTAAAATTGTAGTATAAAGCATTTTAACTCACCATGTGACTGATTGAATTGCTCCATTAGATCATGTATGTTGAGTTTGTAGATCTGCTGCACTTGTTCTCTGATCTCAGTGTATTTCTTCCACAGTTCTTTAGATGCAAACTCCTTCATCCAGTTCTTTCTGGGAATCAGCTTCCATTGTGTCACTGTCATGATAATCCGATCTGTTGATCATCCAGTGTAGTTACAGCAGAAAACTCTGGGATTCCTGCAATCATCTTTCCATTTATTTCAGTGTATGAGGTGATGAAGGACTTGTGTGACTCTGAATAAACATCACAAAGACATAAATCTCTCAAACACGGTTAAACACCATAAATCATAAATAAATAATTCAGGGTTTTTTTCTTATTTCAAATCAGTAATTTTGCACAGATATTTTAGGTATCATTAGAAAGCACTCAAAATTCACCCTGTGAATCGGTTTTGAAATTGAACATTGTTTTATCATGGTAACACTACTTTAAAGGATTAGTTCACTTTCAAATGGAAATTAGCCCAAGCTTTACTCACCCTCACACCATCCCTAGGTGTATATGACTCTCTTATTCCTGATGAACATAAATGAAGAAATATTAATAAATATCCTGATGCATCCGAGCTTTATAATGGCAGTGATAGGGATCAATGAGTATGAGCTGAAAAAAGTGCCTCCATCCACATCCATCCATCATAAATATGTGCTCCACACAGCTCCAGGGGGTTAATAAAGTCCTTCTGAAGAGAAGCGATGTGTTTGTGTAAAAAAATATCCATATTTATGAAGTCAAATGTCAAGCTTCCACCAGACTGCCTTCTGTATTCTATGTACGGAGAAAGTGTAAACCTCTTGCAGTTCACAACGCTTACACTACATCATGCGCCTTCCTTATTAAACTTATGGAAAAAGTGTAACTGACGTGACGCCAGTTTACACTTTCTTCGTAATGTGTATATGGCAGGCGGTCTGGTGGAAGCTCGATATTTGACTTCATAACTTGTTTAAATATGGATATATTTTTTCTTACACAAACTGCTTCAGAAGGACTTTATTAACCCCCCGGAGCCATGTGGAGCACATATTTATGATGGATGGATGGATGTGGATGGAGGCACTTTTTTCAGCTCATACTCATTGATCCCTATCACTGCCATTATAAAGCTCGGATGCATCAGGATATTTATTAATATTTCTTCATTTATGTTCATCAGGAACAAGAAAGTCATATACACCTGGGATGGCTTGAGGGGGAGTAAATCTTGGGGTAAATTTCATTTGAAAGTGAACTAATCCTTTAAGACATTTTAACAGCTCAATTTTTGCAACTTCAAATTTGGAAACAACTTGGTTAGACATGGCTTTGATTTTAATTTTTCTAATTTTTTTGTAAAACATATTTTGTATAAAATAAAAATGTTTAGTAAAATAAACACTTTACAGTCAATTTAAATTTCTATACATTTTTTTACACTTTTTTTTTTTTTTGAAGTGCTTCCATTTCTGCAATTATTTGCTGAGTGTATTTAAAAAGGGTCTTTATTAAGAAAACATTCATGATCTACAACCATTTGGAGGGTTAGTTCACCCAAAAATTACATTTCTGTCATTAATTACCCTAAAGTCATTCCAAACCTGTAAGAACTTTGTTCATCTTCGGAACACAAATTAAGATATTTTTGATGAAATTTGAGGGTTTGCTGAAGCACACATAGGCAGCAATATCATTGCACCTTTTGACATCCAGAAGGCATTAAAAACATCATTAAAATAGTCCATGTGACTACAGTGGTTCGACCTTAAAGGGATAGTTCAGTGACCAATGGAGTGACCAATCATGCTTCTCAGTCTGGCAATCCGATGGACGAGTCTGGGTTTGGCTGTTCCCAGGAGAATGCTACTTGCCTGACTGCATTGTGCCAAGTGGAGGGGGATTATGGTGTGAGGTTGTTTTTCAGGGGTTGGGCTTGACCCTTAGTTCCAGTGAAAGGAACTCTTAATGCTTCCATTTTCTGTTACACGTGTAGTTTGCAGTGTTGAGCATTATACCAATCACATATTTAGGAATGCAATGTCCAATCAGAGGCGTTGTGATTAGCCACCGCGCAAATGCCGGTGACTAATGAGGGTGGACTGAGTTCTGAATCTCACTCACACGAATTCCTGTTTATCATCATAAACAACAAAATAAGATATAAGTAAGAGATGTTGCAGTTGTTTAATCATCCTCTGCTGAGATCTTGAGAGATTTAATGTCTTTCATCTTCAGTTGATTTCATCTAAGGCTGTGGCTGAAGTCAGTTGTAGTTCTTGTGTTTCTGCTCGTCTGTTTTACTGTTCTCTTCTTTCCTTCAGTGATTCTGCTTGATAACAGGCTTATTAATAAAATATAGATGACTCTATATTTAATATACACAGATTTTGTGGCTCAGATAAGATCCAGTTTAGGTTTATTTCTTTGCTCTTGGTTGACACAAGTAGCCCACACAAGGACCATCATTCATTGCAGCATGTGGGCCAGATCATCATACCACATGTGCCAGTTGTGGGCCGGATGTATGCCGGATCTGGGCCGACACAACGTTGCTATCTGGGGTGTAATGTCTCTGATTTTGTATGCAAAAAGAATTATTGTGCTTACTGTTTCTACTGGCATTTAAACAGAGACAAGTGAATGAGAGCGTGGGCCCATAGGTTTTAAAGGGTTAAGGTTGAACCACTGCAGTCACATGGACTATTGTAATGGTGTCTTTAATGCCTTCCAGACGTCAAAAGGTGCAATGATGTTGCTGCCTATGTGTGCTTCAGAAACCCTTGGATTTCATAAAAAATATTTTGATTTGTGTTTCGTAGATGAACAAAGTTCTTGCAGGTTTGGAATAACTATAGGGTAATTAATGACAGAAATTTAATTTTTTGGGTGAACTAACCTTTGAAGTTTAGATCTGTGCTACTTACAAAAAAAAAAAAAATCCTTCTTTTCAACCCACAATGGAAATGGTAAGATTAAACATCAGATTAAAAATGCCTCATGATTTTCTGTCAACTAAAACTATTTAAAACATTTCTGTTAACAGAAATAAAGTTGAAATAAACAAAAACAAACAAATAAACTTTAAATATTAGTTGAAAAACTTAGACTAAATGAAAGTTAGAAATGTTTCCTTGGCAATAAACTAAAATATGTTTAAGTTGAAGCATTAAACTGAAAATTTAACTGAAAATAATGATGTTATGAAATGAATCTCACCTGAGTAAACCAAAGGCATGCAGATGAAGAAAATGAGGAACTTCATTCTGGAAGAAAATCCTTGTATCTGATACACAATTCTTCAATGCAGTCGTCGAAGTGGACTGTAAAACTGTTAAGTCTTGACAACACCTGATTCGACAGGAAGAAGTGGTTACTAAAGGAAGCTGTGGATTGAACAAACATCACTGATGCCCTAGATACCCAACCTCAATACGGACATTTAGAGGAAGCTTTTACTCTATAAACACTAATTGATGAATGTGTACGTCAAAACAAAAGGCAAATCTTTGTATGTTTCTTTCATTGATTTTAAGAAAGCATTTGATTCAATCTGGCATGAAGGATTATACCTTAAACTTATTGACAATGGAAAAGGGGGAAATTCTATAATTTGATGAACTCAATGTTTAAAGGCAGCCTATGTGCTGTTAAAACTGGAAACCCCCCAGGGGGCGTGACTGCAGTTTAAGCCCCGCCCTCTTCAACATTTACATCAACTGATTGGCCAATACATTCGAACATGCTCTTATTCAAGGTCTCACTAGCTATAAAGTGACCTGATTCTCCTGTTCACACTAAAGAGGGGTTCAGGACAGCCTGGATCTGCTGGAGGATCACTATCAGTCCTGGACCCTGACACTCAACCTCCAAAAACTAGAGTAATGATGGTCCAGAAACACTCCAGATCTCAGAGACCAACACACACATTCGCACAGAGCAATGAAAGGCAATATTTAATAAAAGCACAATGAAAAGACATTTATTTATAAGTTTGACGTGGTAAAGATATTTTAAAGAGAACCCGGGTATTAAGACCTGTATGGCTTAATATAATGTAGGGCCCTATAAAAGCCATTTTATTTTTTCCTAAATTTCCATTTTACTTTTTCTGAAATCCTTTTTTTCCATTTTATTTATTTATTTCTTTTTGGACTTTTGGACATTTTAATGGTTAAATTAAATTTTAGAAATCAAAAAGCATGTCTAATTAATGGAAATAATGAAAAATATCTAATTTACCAATTTACAATTCTGTCCGCGTTTTTGCCCTTTGACTGAAAATTACAGTTAAGAGCCACACAATGTGGCATCGTATCAGTATTTTATTTTCTTGTGTTGGTAGCGCCAGTAGCTCACAGAGTGCAACCATTTGATGTCATTAATGCAGAATGCACTGCACACCTAAAATGGCACCCTCACTGTCCAAAATATGCATAAAACGATGGGGATTTTTCAAATAACCTAAATCTTTCACAAGTTTTCTACTACATATTTCAGTAAGAGACATAATTTATATTATATTAAGCCATACAAGTCTTAATACTCGGGGTTCACTTTAAAAAATTGCAAGAGGATGTGCTGACAACATTATAATGTTTCTGCAACGCTACAAAAAACTTTAACGTGAAAAAAAAAAACATCTGTATTTAAAATAGTGCTGCCAAATGATTATTATGTATACACAAATATATACAGTATATTTACAAATTTTTATGTTAATATTAATTTTATGTTATGTTAAAAACAACTTTTATAAAACCAAGTGGACTGAAGCAAGCTTATTTCGATCTCCCCCTGGTGGCTGGCTGCAGTATAGGTCATAAACCCTGCCTTCTCCATGTAAACAAATGGAGAGAGCCAAACTAAAAATATGCAATTAGACTTTCTGAAGATGGTTTCTGTCATTTCAGGTAGCTCTTATCACACTGATGTATGTTCAAGTGTTCGTTTTTCCAGTTAAGTTTGGTTCAAAGTCAGTTATTTCATGATTGATAACTGTGCCTGCAATTGACCCTTCGCAAAGTCCCGCCATGTCGCTGTCACTCCACACAGAGTGAAAAATAAATTGTGGAGCAAAGAGGACACTGACAACACGTCGACAAACAAGACAGAGCAGGTTACTTATAATATTAAACAAAGTCCCAGCTTTCAAGCTGTGTATTTTTTTTAAGAAATTCAAACAATAAAAACCGTTTTGTGGCTCTTTAATGTGTCGTGACAGATCGCTGTAGCGCCTCAGCTCAAGAAGCTCGTGAACCCATCATCTCTTCCTACTAGTTAATTTATAGCATCAAATAAACATGAATGAACATCAGAAGGAATGTTGTTTCAAACGTGGAAAGACGTCAGTAAACACCATTTTTCAAGTTCAAGTCCACCAAGGTTAATCTTCTAACTCCTGACTGCTTTGTCGGACAAAATGGTGGATTCGGCGTTATGATTGGTTAGATCGCTTGTCAATCAAACTCCCAGCAAAGGGTCAATTGAGTCAATGGGCGGGACTTGATACCGCAGCTCCGCCTCACGATCACTACTGCTCAGACTCGGGCTGCAAATGCAACAATTTATCTGACATTATCAACAAGAAAACTATATTAACATATTTGTGATTAATACAACTTTAAGTGCCTGGAAAAGACTCTGAACTAGTCATTCCAGTATAAACCCATAAACAGTAATCTAAATAATACATATAATGATGCCATGGTCCATTTATTGATGTGGACATCACAGTCAGCACCTGTCAAAAGATAAGACTAATAACTAAGAACTGACATACTGAACACATACTAACACAAAGTTACTTAAATGCCAACATACTCATATAATGAGAAAATCAGTGGCTTAGCAGCAAAGTGAAGGTGAACCTGTATGACACCTGTGCATATACTGTATATATACATTTTAAACTAGAAATTAGAGGTTAAAAATGTCACAATTGCAACATACTCGTTTTCTAATTTTTACACATACGTTTACTATTTTCAGCTTTATATTTTCTTACGTACAATTTTTGCTGAAAAAAGAGAACAGCACGCATTCTTAAATGTTTCAGTGTTTATTTTTTTCCATTTTAAGCTGTCAAACTATTAGTATCAATGAACTTACAACTCGAAAATAAATAATCTACTGTATATTTACAAAAAAAAGTGTCCTTTTCATTAAAAATATATACAAATGCAAGTGGTGAAAGATAAAATCACACACAGTAGTACATCTAAGGCACCCATTACCCCTGATAATAACATAGGTTTCATATCCAGACAGTATCTGGATATTCTTTAGCTGATTTGCTAAAGCACTTCTTTAGCACTTATACATTGAAGCGTCTCCAGTGTGTTTTTACAGACTCAATGCCACACATATGTTCTTTTTCTTCGTTTGTTTGGTCATGTTGTATCTTGTTTGGGAAAACAGGTCGATGATGTCATACTCATGAATATTATTCAACATTAAACGTGTTTTGGTTACACAGTCATGCTGGAAATCATCTGTTCTCCCACATCCTGAAGATTCCCAACCAGACTGAAATGTGAGGAAAGTCATACTCAAGACAACTGAAAACTCTTCAATCAGTTTTGTCAATGTATGTGTCATCTTCGATAGATAATGGGTTATACCCACCCACTGGTTTCTGCAAAGAAATGTCATAAATATTAATTGAGGCTATTTTAATTCCAAAATTTGTATGATCAATGAAACAACATGTGACTAATTCCAAATCACAGATTTTTTGCAATTATTTGCTGGAATTATAAAAACAACAAATTCAGCAAATCTCTTTCTCTAGAATGTGCTTAAAGATAAACAATTGTCTTTGACTGTTTTTGTAAATATAGCTTTTAAAACTTAAATTCAACTTTCTTAGTTGACAGTTGCATCAAATTAACAATAAATGTGTGCATATAACAAAAAAAGAACTAAATATTTAATCAGTTTTTTTGTAGTTACATAAAACTGTTTGAATCCAAATGAAATCTCTACTAGATTCGGCCTGTTTATTTCATTTAACATGGTTAGATGAGACTCTTTTTATTTAGACTAGTCTGAATAAGACTGGACTGTTGTGGTCCACGTAAATGCAGCTACTGGATGGATTTAGCTGAATTAAGCATCTAGTGCTGGGCAGAATTAACAATATATCTAATTTCTTGACATTTTAAGAAGTTTTGGAGTCAGTTCACATTAGCTAGCACTAGCATTCTAAAGTTTGTTGTCAGATGTAAATTTAACTGAAGTGATGACTATTAAAGATGACGCTGTGCAGTTTAAAAACAATAATTAAAACATAATAGTGATTTTCAGCATTAGTGAAGCATTAGCTTTGTTTCATTCCACTTTATGCTGGAATTTCTGTCAAACACATGTCTGTGTAAATTCAAACTTTTAAATACTAGTGTGATTGTCGAGGACATACCCATTGCCCTACAGCTGATGAAACTACTTTAATGAGAAATAAGAGCAGAAAAAAAGACATGTAAACATATACTTACTTTTTTTTTAATAATCCAGACTACAGCACCAATAACCAGGACTATCAATACTCCCATCATACAGAAAATTGGTTTGAAGTATCCCTTTGTAGGTCCTTAAAAATAAAATAAACAAAACATGTAAAAGAACAACTAGCTGATAAAATAATAATCAATACTAATAAGTTATTAATTAGTTAGGTTCAAGGTTATTATCATTAACAAAAAACTAAATCTGAACTAAAAATAAATTAAACCTATAAGAATCTTCTGTAAATGCTTTGTTTGAGGAACAGGCCAAAAAACTTTTTTGCTTTGTTTATATCCATGAGAACTAACCTTATAGTGCCCTGAGATGAACAACAACTTAAATAAACAAACAAACAAAGCTTCGGAAGACTTTAAATATGACCCACAAGTCATATGGACTCATTTCATAATATTTGTGTTGTTTTCTTGTCTTGACAAACTCTTTTCCTCTTTTCATTTCCCTAGCATGTCAGGGGAGACGTGGAGTGTGCTTTAGGGGGCCTAACAAAATTTGATGATGGTATCACAAATTGACCGTGGCCCAGGATTTAAAGAGATTTCAGAGAATAAAACAGTAAAAGAACTAGAATTTATTGTAATGCATTTGAACGATTTGCAAATAATACGTTTTATTTTAAAATATACACACATTCACTCTTAATCATATGATGAAAATGGCTGTTAATGTTTCTTGTCTCATCACATTCAAACGAATTAGACCTACACTCTGCAAACCCATGACTCGGGGTGGGGCCTCATGTCCGCTAACACGCACTGGGCCTCACACCATGCTTACAACGGCCCTGTATGTATGCAGCACAGGACTGCTTAAACAGGATAGGGCAGCAAAGAAACAAACAAATGAGAAGAAAGAGCGGGACGTGCTTGATGATGAGAATTTAAAAGCACAATATGAACTGCAGCAGAGAAATGACTTCGGTACTGACATGTGGCTTTCTGTGGCACACAAGTGCTGAATCCAGTTCACTTTAGCGGCTTATTGCACTTGAACGGTGCACACATTTATGTGTCAAAATGCTCGTCTTGGTGAGTATTCACGTAAAGACAGTCAGTTATGTCTAAAGTAAAAGTAAACAGTTGGACGAAATTAACATTATATTGAATCCATACATAAGATCTTAAAGGGGCTCTATGTAAGATTTTTACTTTAATAAAGCATAAAAATACCCCGATATGTTTGCAGATATTTAGGAAACATGCTAAGTTCACCTACTTGTTTCTCAGAAAAACAATGCTACAGCCAGATATTCTGCTTTGAAAATGTGAGTTCCATGTCGGAATTTGTTTTGGTCTGTATAAAAACCGTGTGCTGTCAGTTGATAGTATTTCGACATCACAGGTTGCCAGTTGGCGGAAAACATCGCATATTGCAGCCATGGAAACCAACAAACAAACTGTGTCAGAGAATCGCAGATTCTACTTGACCTAAAAGCCTCTGAATCCATCTAAATATCTCTATGAACAACAGCATATTAAAACAGATAAATCAACTCATCAGCTTACAGTGTGCAAGTCTTCTCAGCTTTCATTGTGAATTGCGCTACCTATTGTTAATGGCAACTCTTGTCTTTGAACGAGGGGGCGGGCCAAACAATATTTTGAATTTGGACTGCAGTACCTATTTTGAACACTGGGTGTCATTCCTACATAGAGGCCCTTTAAGTGCATAAGTGTACCTTAAGTGTACCTTAATATTATAAAGTGATGAGAATATTTTTTGTGCGCCAAAAAAACAAACAAAATAACGACTTTTTAACAATATCTAATGATGGCCAATTTCAAAACACTGCTTCATGAAGCTTCGGAGCGTTATGAATATTTTGTGTGATTCAGACGAGAGTCGCACAGGTTTGGAACGACATGAAGGCGAGTAAATGATGACAGAATGATAATTCTTTCAACTTGTTAATATGAGATTGTGATTTCAAAAATCTATTTGATAAAATTTCCCAGTGTGATCTTAAAGGGTTAGTTCAGCCAAAATTGAAAATTCTGTCATCATTTACTCACCCTCATGTCTTTCCAAACCTGTAAGACTTTCATTCATCTTGAAATACAAATTAAGATATTTTTAATCAAATCTCTGTCTCTCTGTTAAAATGTCCAATTAGCCAAATGTGGTAAGGACATAATCAACTGTAGCAAGTATAAAAAGAAGCATAACAATAAAAACACTACTGCACTATTAAAAACTTACTGTTGTTACTTTTGATCTCATTGTCAGTCAGAATCTTCCGAATGGTCTCTGTCATGTGCTCCACCTCACAAACATACTGGTTTGTCATCCAGTCATCTAGAGGGGCATAGAGGGTAGCTGATTTCTGGAAGGTCCCATCCTCATTTATTAGTGTATCTCCATGCTCCACATCTTCATTGTGATCCACTCCATTTTTTAACCAGGTAATAGTGACTCCTGATGGGTAGAAATCTGTGGCATAACACTCTACTGGAGAGGAGGGATGCTTCTGCAACAGAGACACTTCAGGAGCTGAAAAGAGATTGAGATATATTTGAGATTTTTTTTTTTAATTATTATTTATTTAGTTTAATTTTTCAGGTTCCCCTTCGAATGGGAACTCACACTGAGTCCTCTAGAAGACACTATGGGGAACGCCTCCAGTGTAACTGGTGTCTGAAACACATGTTTAAATGCAACAATGTCTTTGGCACATGACAGTCTGTGATGTCACTACTGGTGCGACAATGTGTATAAAAGGGCAACTGTATTAGATGTCATCAGCTTTTTTGTCTTCAGGAGACTGTTTGTCTTGGAGAGGATCACGCACGTTCTGTTTTTGAGGGGCAGAATACACAGTTTGCGAGAGTTTCTCTATAAGGAATCTCTGTTCAGATTTGTCCCTTTTTACAAGGGAATTAGGAAGTCTCTGCAGTCTGCAGGGATCTGCTGCAGCCAAGGCCCAGTAGAGACTCAGATCGTGGGATCACAGGATGAGCTGGCAGAGGAATTTGATTGAGGAATGGCTCTCTCGTTCTTCTGCTGTTCATTCGAGTTAGCAGACAATGGTCTTTTGGCTTCTAGCTAAGAAGAGCATCATGTGGCTGGGAAAGAGAAGAAATGCTTATTGAGCCCTCTTAGCCTGCCTGCCCCATGTACAATGAGCTGCTCAAAGTTATGGCCCACATTACAGAGAGATTAAATTTCCAATGAAAGCGGAGAGAGGCTGCAGATTGCTTGTAGGTGTTTAGACAAGCTATTTCTAGTTGGCCATAAACGTGCAGCTCCTTTGATTCTTCCATTTCTGCCGGAGCTTCACGCTGAGGTGCTCAGGAAGGAAATAAGGTAGGAGGACAATTCTTTTTTGGTGATGTTCCTCTACATGTGAACTGTATCTGGATCTAACTTTTTGGTGATCGCGCTATGGGGGAACAAAAGTTACAGCATTTGGAACCAAGGTAGCCTCTTTGTTTAGCCATTGTTGCACCCCGATTGGCATTTTTAAAATTGTTCTTTCACGTGGAGTAACTCGTGATCAATGCATGGAATTATGTTGATGTTGGACTCATTTAAATCGGGAGCATCCACTGTAAGTAACCTTGTGCCATTTTCTACAATCTATGCGTATTCATAAAGTTATAAGCTAAAATGCCATGTGATAACTAAATTTTAGTTTTAGTTAGCATCTGTCATTCCATGAGCAATATCTTGTGATCGGCTTGGATTATGCTGAGGTTGGTAATTTTAATCTTGAGAATCTGCTGTAAATAATGATGTCCAATTTTCCACAATTGTAGGATGTTTCATGACGTTATGAGCCAAAACGTGACATAAATGCTGCATTGGTTTATTATTTACATATGGGGCTTCACGTACAAAAACTCGCTAAAGTTTAGTCAAAGCCCAAACCAATTATACTTGTTGTATTTTACTCCGTGAGTATAACACATGATTATCTGAGCTGTATGAAGCAGTTTGGGTCTCCAAGCAGGCGGCTCCTTCATGAGTCAATACTAAGGCTGAAGCTGTCTCCCCCTGATAGCGGGTAGACAGCTCCCTTAGGTCATGAGTGACAGGTGAGGGAACCATTCCCTTAAAGATAACGCCTGGCATAGAGGCTGACATTACCAGACTTTTGAGCTCCGCCCATCTTAGGGCTTGGAGCTTAGGTGGAGGCCATAGGGAACAATGTCACTGACAGTTCCATGGACCTGAGTCAGGGAATGTCTCCGGCATCTAAGTCTGTTGAGTCCTTGTTTTGTGGTTGTCACAGCCAATTAGGCAGTCATTCCCTCAGCATGACAGAGTGGGCATTTGTTTCCCATAGTGTTTGTTTCCCATAGTCTAGATGACGCAGTGTGAGTTCCCATTAGAAAGGGGACCTCTCAGGTTATACATGTAACCATGGTTCCCTGAGAAAGGGAATCAGATACTGCGTTTCATTGCTATGAATTGGTACTGCCTATCTACATCTCCTTTTTTTCGTCTGATTCGACATGTTGAATTGGTGAGTTATAGAGAGAGAACTCTGCAGAGAACTCTGATTGGCTGTTCAGTATAGCAGACCAGTCAGTTCACGAGAAATAATAATAATAACATGAGCAGAGTGGAATAAAGAACGTGAACAGAATGATTGATATTCAAAATGGTAAGCAAGCGCTGCTTTGCTTATGGTTTGTATACATGTAGTTTTAGTTTCACTTTCCCTGTTTGAATGACGAATATAGACAAATATATCTGCTTAAAATAGACAGTTATCTCCTTTATACACAGGCGCAGAACGCGCATACCAGTTGACAGTCAGCTGAAGTTCTTTTGGTGTGTTCAGGCACATATTTTTTCCCCAACGCATCCAACGTGAGTTGACAACACCATCGGCTTTCGTTGCTGCTAGTCGGGTTGGTGTGTCCCGGCCTTAACACAGGTGACTTTTTATACTCACGGGTGACATCAAGGACTGTCTCAGCCAATGACATTGTTGCGATTAAACAGGTTCTTCAGACACTGGTCACGCTGGAGGTGTTCCCCCATAGAAATCAGTGTCCCGTTCCCCTTCTCAGGGAACCATGAGATGTTTTCAAATCATGTTTTCAAAATGTTAAATGTTAAGTTTTAAAGCTTTAATGAAGCAATGTATGAGAAAAGAAAGAGAGACATTAATGACTCATTCTAATAAAAAATGATCTACTTGTTGAACAAAGTGAAATTGTCAAAGACAAGGTACCTCTTCTCTTGAAACCTGCTTTTCTTAACTTCAAGAAATATATCAACCAGTAAACACACTCATGTTCGTAGTATAGTTTCAGGTGTCCAAGCTGTGCTTTGTTATCGCTCCACTTCTGCACTGTGGGAGATGCCTGCGGTACAGATTCAGTGTATCTGCGCTCCTTCACACCCAGTGAGATGAAATCCTTTCCATCATAAGCATACAGATCAAACCCTTGTGAGACTTCAGTCTTATCATCCCAAACACAGCCATACACCCTCTGATATGTATGAACACCTGAAACAGAAAACTCTTTTTGTTTAATGCACAAGGTAATACTTTGACATTTAAAAATGTAGCATAAAGCATTTAAACTCACCATGTGACTGATTGAATCGCTGCATTAGAACATCAATGTTGTTTTTGTACACAAGCTGCACATATTGTCTAATATCATTGTCTTCTTTCCACATGTCTTTAGATGCAAACTCCTTCATCCAGTCCTGTTTAGGAATCAGTTCCATTGTGATACTGTCATAGTAATCAATCTGTTGATCATCCAGTGTAGTTACAGCAGAAAACTCTGGGATTCCTGCAATCGTCTGGCCTCTTATTCCAGTGTATGTGGTCATAAAGCTGTGTAACTCTGAAAAAACATTGAACAAAACAACACAAAGACATAAAGCACTCAAACAGTCATGGCCTTATGGTTAAAGAGTCAGACTGGTAACCTGAAGGTTGCAGGTTTGATTCTCAATACTGGCAGGAAATGACTGTGGTGCTCTAGAGCAAGACACCAACCCCCAATAATCCAGGGTGTGGACAGGGGTGGCTGTTGCCACCGATGACCTAAGATTAGCCACCCATTTGGCCAACCCACTCGCAATTGCTGTTTCTGTCTCTTTTTTCTTTTATAGACATAGAGCTGGGGCTGGAGAGGCACAATTCTATGCCATCCGGTTCTGAGCACTTAACTGCATTTATTCATGAGAATTAACTCTTTCAACCCAATTACTGTGCTGTATTATGCATGAGATTATTATTGCATGCATTACAGCAGAGAATTCAAACAAAATATAACAACATGCAGAGCAATGAATTCAACAAAGCTCAAAGCACAGATCAAAGATCATATACGAACTGGAATAAGCAGGTTTCATGTTTTTATGGACAAACAGTGCATCTTGAAAGTATTCACAGTGCTTCACTTTTTCCACATTTTGTTATGTTACAGCCTTATTCCAAAATGGATTAAATTCATTATTTTCCTCAAAATTCTACAAACAGTACCCCATAATGACAACGTGAAAGAAGTTTGTTTGAAATCTTTGCAAATTTATAAAAAAAAAAAAAAGAAAAAAAAAAAAAATCATATGTACATAATTATTCACAGCCTTTGCCATGACACTCAGAATTGAGCTCAGATGCATCCTGTTTCCACTGATCGTCCTTGAGATGTTTCTGCAACTTGATTGTAGTTCACCTGTGGTAAATTCAGTTGATTGGACATGATTTGGAAAGGCACACACCTGTCTATATAACGTCCCACAGTTAACAGTGCATGTCAGAGCACAAACCAAGCCATGAAGTCCAAGGAATTGTCTGTAGACCTCAGAGACAGGATTGTATCAGGCACAGATCTGGGGAAGCGTACAGAAAAATTTCTGCAGCATTGAAGGTCCCAATGAACACAGTGGCCTCCATCATCTGTAAATGGAAGAAGTTTGGAACCACCAGGACTCTTCCTAGAGCGGGCCGACTGGCCAAATTGAGCGACCTTAGGCCTTAGTCAGGTAGGTGACCAAGAACCCGATGGTCACTCTGACAGAGATTCAGTGTTTCTCTATGGACAGAGGAGAACCATCTCTGCAGCACTCCATCAATCAGGCCTGTATGGTAGAGTGGCCAGACGGAAGCCACTCCTCAGCCTGGAGTTTGCCAAAAGGCACCTGAAGGACTCTCACACCATGAGAAACAAAATTCTCTGTTCTGATGAAACAAAAGATTGAACTCTTTGGCCTGGAAAGCAAGTGTCATGTCTGGAGGAAACCAGGCACCGCACATTACCTGGCCAATACCATCCCTACAGTGAAGCATGGTGGTGGCTGCATCATGCTGTGGGGATGTTTTTCAACGGCAGGAACTGGGAGACTTGTCCGGATCCTTGATGATAACCTGCTCCAGAGCACTCTGAACCTCAGTTCAAAGGTTCATCTTCCAACAGGACAACGACCCCTAAGCACACAGCCAAGATAACAAAGAAGTGGCTACAGGACAAATCTGTGAATGTCCTTGAGTGGCCTAGCCAGAGCCCAGACTTGAAGCTGATTGAACATCTCTGGAGAGATCTGAAAATGGCTGTGCACCGCTCCCCATCCAACCTGATGGACCTTGCGAGGTCATGCAAAGAAAAATGGGAGAAACTGCGAAAATGGGTGTGCCAAACATGTAGCATCATACTCAAAAAGACTTGAGGCTGTAATTGGTGTTAAAGGTGCTTCGACAAAGTATTGAGCAAAGGCTGTGAATACTTATGTACATGTGTGTGTGTGTGTGTGTGTGTGTGTGTGTGTGTGTGTGTGTGTGTGTTTTTTTTTTTTTTGTTTTTTAATAAATTTGCAAAGATTTCACAAAAAAAACTTTTCATATTGTCGTTATGGGGTATTGTTTGTAGAATTTTGAGGGAAATAATGAACTTAATCCATTTTGGAATAAAGCTGTAACATAACAAAATGTGGAAAAAGTGAAGCGTTGTAAATACTTTCGGGATGCACTATATTTCACATACTCTATCTAATGCTCTAAACATGGACCAGTACCATGTATACACATATATTAATCAAGTCTTCTTCAAATGAAATATTTGTGCAAATAAGGACACAGATACAGGTGTACGTCTGATCATGAACGGGTTGACATGAGGAATATTCTGATACACAGAAGACAATGATGTAGACCGACAATTCAAAGAACAGTGGACAAAAAAAGATATATTTTATATATATATTTTAATAGGTGTGTATATATAATGAGTGTGTTGCAGGTCTGTGTTTTATTGGTTGTTTTCTCCCCTTTTTCCACCTTCTACTCTCCCACTTTTCCACAGCTTTACATGCCCATTTCTAGAGACTTTTTTTAAGTCAGAGGTGTGAACTACCAGGCTTAAAGCAGGGGGGATTTCATTACACTTTAAGAACATGTATCTCAAATGCTGCCAACTCTCACGCATTCAGCATGAGACTCACGCAACTCACAATGTATTCTTGCTCTCACGTCACACATCCATTTTCTCATGCAGTTTAAGGTATTAAAGGTATTAAACAGCTTAAAGGTATAATTTAAGAACGACATAGAGTTAAGAAGGTTTCGGGAAATCCAGCCCTTATTTTTATCTTAGCAACTATATCTATTTTATTAAAAACATCTCATGATTTTCTGTCAGTTCAACACACGGAAGTAGCTGAAGGCCTTAATGCTGACACAGAATTCATAGTTTAAATGATGGTACAAAATGAATCTCACCTGAGTAAACAAAAGGTATGTAGATGAAGAAAATGATGAACTTCATTGCAGACGAAAATCCATGTATTTGACCCACAATTTATTGTGTAGTCGTCCAAGAGCGCTGTAAAACACTTTAGCCTTTGCTACATCTGAATCAACAGGAACAGCCAGTTACTGAGCAAGTTACGACAACCTGGGAGTGCAAAGTTCCACCTTAAACCCAGCCCATGTTGCAGTGACGTCTGTTCTGTAACCTGTTTTTCCTGTTGATTCAGATGTAGCAAAGGCTAAAGTGTTTTACAGCACTCTTGGACGACTACACAAATAAATTGTGGGTCAAATACATGGATTTTCGTCTGCAATGAAGTTCATCATTTTCTTCATCTACATACCTTTTGTTTACTCAGGTGAGATTCATTTTGTACCATCATTTAAACTATGAATTCTGTGTCAGCATTAAGGCCTTCAGCTACTTCCGTGTGTTGAACTGACAGAAAATCATGAGATGTTTTTACTCTGATATGTAATATTTTCTCAAACATTTTTTTTTTATAATAACCAGGGCTGGATTTCCTGAAACCTTCTTAACTCTTAAAATATACCTTAAATTATACCTTAAGCTGTACCTTAAGGTTAATACATGTTTCCCTTAGTTAAGTATACCATCTGTAAGTCATTCGTTTGTAAGGTTGGTCTGGACCACTCTATACCTTTTCACAGTTGACAGTCTATACGAATATGATTTGCAGTTGTAATACACCCAGTGTACAATTAGGATTATGGCAAAGAATAAAATGCGAAGATTCGCTGCTAAATTCAAATGTGCTTTAGCGCTGATCCAGAGACAGACACGCTCCACGCTTGTCATATATCACAAGTATTCAGTGTTTTCAACCACATCAGGTTTATTTGAGGTTTCAGACATTTAATTACACATTCAAATGAAGTACTAGACTATTTAAAAAAAGACATTGTTATAATCAAATTCCATACACTGATGTCTATGCCAATTTAGGTCACTAGATTTAGCGACTTCACCACCACTTTTGAGACTTTCTTCAAAAGTTTAGGGACAAATCTAGCAACTTCTTGAACAAACCTTATCTACATTCTTATTTTGCCCACTGATCTTTATTTATATTTATATAGATCAATGAATTTGCCATTATGATGTCATCTAGTGACATTTAGCTACCAGTTTTAGCTACTTTCAATAGAAAGCAGTTGGCTACAGCAACCCTTTTTAATTACAGTATATAATTTGACAAATTTTTTATTCATATCAGATACACATTGTGTGTGAAACAAAGTTTACTCTATTCTTCTCCCAGGTCACCGGCTACATACTTTCATGTATTTCAGAGAAAATTTCCGTAAATCCGACAGCTCTGAATTATGGTGCCAACTCATCGCTCGACAACACATTCACTTCCATATATTTTACAATCGGAATATATCATAAAATTCATGATATAGTTTACAAGTTTGTGAATATTTTGAATAAAAAAGGAAAAGTTAAATAAACGCGATACAAATCTATCTGTCAGCTGCATGACGTGACACGGAGGAATTACGTTCTTAAATAATGTTGTAAAATAATGGTCGCCTTTAAACTCACGCTGGGGCTCATAGAATATAGAGCCCCTAGAATATAGATAAATTACAACATACATTTAGTTTGCAATTTGAATTATTTTTATAAGATCACATGATTCACTCTATACAGGGGCTGCTTCACTACATTATTTGAGAAATCAGTGTTCTTTATAAAAAGTTGCACTTCAGAAGTAGAAATTGCGTTTATCAGGACTCATGGGATCTTATAAAAATTCTGAGGGCGCTATATTCTAGCTGAGCCCCAGCATGAGTTTAAGTCGACCGTTATTTTAGAACATTATTTTAGAACATGTTAATTCATTGGAGACACGTCATGTAAGTATCGCGTTTATATTGTTTTTCCTTTTTTATTCAAAATATTCACAAACTTGTAAACTATATCATGAATTTTATGGTATATTCCGATTGTAAAATATATGGAAGTGAATGTGTTGTCGAGCGATGAGTTTGCACCGCAATTCAGAGCTTTCGGATTTACGGAAATGTTCCTTAAAATACATAAAAGTATGTGGATGGGAGAAGAATAAACTTTATTGTTTCATACACAATGTGTATCTGATATGAATAAAACACTTCATCAAATTATATAACTGAAAGGGTTATTGTTGCAGCTTCTGTAGACATCAGTGTATGGATTTTGATTATTAACAAACTATAAATGTCTTTTTTTAAATAGTCTAGTACTTCATTTGAATGTGTAATTAAATGTCTGAAACCTCAAATAAACCTGATGTGGTTGAAAACACTGAATACTTGTGATATATGACAAGCGTGGAGCGTGTCTGTCTCTGGATCAGCGCTAAAGCACATTTGAATTTAGCAGCGAATCTTCGCATTTTATTCTTTGCCATAATCCTAATCGAACACTGGGTGTATTACAACTGCAGAATTATATTTGTATAGACTGTCAACAGTGATAAGGTATAGAGTGGTCCAGACCAACCTTGCGAAAGAAAGACTTAGAATAAGAATAAGAACATTTGGGAAACGTATTAACGTTAAGGTATAGCTTAAGGTATAATTTAAGAATGACATAGACTTAAGAAGGTTTCAGGAAATCCAGCCCTAATCAACAGATTTAGTGCTTGCCGTTTCCATTTTGTTTTGTTGAAGCTGCATTGAAATCGTTTCAGTATTTTCCAATGATGTGTATTTGTCTCAGTCAGGCAAGTCTATTTAAAAGGCAAAAAAGAAACACAAAACTGATTATAGCCCAATGTTAATGACTGAAGTTATGCACATTTTGACTGGATGGTTGTGGTTTGCTATCAGTGGATCTCATTTGAGTGACAGGCTGCCCCACCCTCGTCAAGAGTTGAAAGTTATTTTGATTCAAGATTACAAGGAACAAAAAAATTAAAAAATAATGATCATTTATAATAAATACTGCAATATTATAATTCAGTCAGGAATTATAATATTGCATTGACTTCTTAGTCAATTTTTATTTGGCATATTTTGCTAAAGTTAAAATTTGGCGGTATGGCTCTGTTCTAAATTCCCCGTCCTTTTCATGAGCTCGATGAAAGCTAAGACAGGGAACAGCAGCAGCTTCTGGGGACAACCTCACATTTTTTAACTGGGAGAGCAGCACAATATTCCCCTATTGAGAACACAGCATGCATCAATGACAACAGAGTGACACTGATTAAGTTAGACACAAGTTTAAGGAGGAGCTGGGGAGGAGGTGGGTTGCAAGCAGCGTGCAGTAGAAGCAGCCAAGCAAGCAGAGAGACGGAAGCTGCGTTTAAGTAATGCGCCTTATTTTAGAGTTGCCAATTGAGTCCATAGAAATCAGATCAAATAATATGGGTGGGGTTGGAATTTGCAAATCAGCTGACAGCAGAGCTTGACTATGAGGCCTGCCTGAACTAATGCAGAATGCTTGATTTGTGACTTGTCATAACTACAGTTTCTCCAGCGCTGTGAATGTGAGTTTGGAAATGGTGTCTTCTTGGCAAACACTTTCAGTCAGACTCAGGATATTGAACAGCTCATTGAGACCTTCAGCTGCTCCGTTCCTCTTCCTCTTCCTCATCCACAGTCCTCGTCTCCAGTTTCGTTACACTGTAATATTACATAAAAAAGGGATTTTGATTTCATGGTGACTTTAAAAGGAAAAAAACTAAATGACTTGTCTTAGTTGGTGTCAAATAGTCATTTGATTTATGACAGTGTATGTGGTGTTTAACTGTGAGAGCTTTGTGGTATTGTGTTTTTGTGTTGTTGAATGTGTGTTGTTTTTTCAGAGTTACACTCCTTCATCACCACATACACTGGAATAAGTGGCCAGATGACTGCCGACGACTGCCCAGAGTTTTCTGCTGTAACTACACTGGATGATCAACAGATTGATTATTATGACAGTAACATAAAGAAGCTGATTCCCAGACAGTACTGGATGAAGGAGTTTGCATCTGAAGAACTGTGGAAAGAAGACAATGAGATCAGAGAACAAGTATGGCAAGTGTACAAAAACAACATTCCTGTTCTAATGAAGCGATTCAATCAGTCACATGGTGAGTTAAAATACATTATTACATGGCTGTCTGAAATGCTTGATTCTGATTTGTCAGTCGTGACATTCTGAGGTCTGTTATTCAAGATAATGTCAGTTATCAATAGCAAAGCTTTATAATGCTCCTCATCCAGGTATTTGAGACACAGATAGACATGCTTGCTCTAGTTTCATTCAAGTGCAGCCTCGGTTATCGACTACATTTACTGTAAAGGCAGGAACACACCAAGCCGACGGTCGGCCGTCGGGCAGTTTTTTGTACATCAGCGACTAAGTTTTCTCAGTGTGTTCCACACCGTCGGCTGAAGTTGGTCCTCGCCGGCTTTTTTTCGGCCAATTTGACGTTGAATTGGCGTTGGAGCTCGTCGGACCATCTGATCATTCTGATTGGCTGTTCAGCTACTGCCACCTGCTGGTATGGAAAGGCATTTCATCTTACACAGGCGCAGAACAGATGTGCTACTTGGCCGTCATCTGGAGAGAGTGGATGGTATTCAGGGAGTTGTGTTAAGCTGGTTCTCCTCTCTCAATGGTCGCACTTTTTCAGTTAATATTGGCAAACATAACTCATATTCAACACTGATCACATGTGGCGTTCCGCAAGGCTCCATTCTGAGTCCTCTGCTCTTCTCTTTATACATGCTTCCTCTTGGTTCTATCTTTCAGAAATATGAGGTTTCTTATCACTGTTATGCTGACGATACACAATTTTATCTTAAGTTAAAATGTGGCTGTCTGAAAACTTCCTAAAGTTAAATAGCGACAAAACTGAGGCCATTGCTTTTGGATCACATTTGTGTGTCGCTAATATGGAAAACCAGTTGGGTTCCCTGTCTTTAACATTGCAAAATAGAGTTAAGATCCTTGGCGTTATCTTTGATTCAGACTTATTATTTGATAAGCAGATAAATTCTGTTGTCAAACGAAGCTTCTTTCATCTCCAGTCCATTGCCAAATTAAAACAGTTCCTCTCAAAGAAAGATCTAGAAGTAGTGATCCATGCACTTGTTACATCCCGGCTTGACTTTCTGCAATTCTCTATACATAGGTCTACCTCAATCCTCCACACACCATTTGCAATTGGTTCAGAATGTGGCAGCTAGACTTCTGACGAGAACTAGGAAGAGAGAACACATCACTCCTGTTCTCTCCACCTTACATTGGTTACCATTCAGATACAGAGTTGACTTCAAGGTTCTGCTGAATGTGTATAAAGCTTTGCATGGGTTAGCACCACAGTACATTTCCGATCTTCTTCATCCTTACTCTGCTCCAAGATCTCTCCGCTCATGCAATAAATTCCTTCTCTCGGTTCCTCGGTCCCGCTTAAAGACTAAGGGTGACCGAGCTTTTGCAGTTGCGGCTCCTAGGTTGTGGAATGCGCTTCCAGTTGGCGTGAGGTCTTCACCCACATTGGACACTTTTAAATCCAGTCTAAAGACTCATTTCTTTTCTTTAGCTTAAGATGTTGCCTGAATAATATAGGGGGTTTTGAATGGTTTATGGCCTATCTTGCATGCTATATATTTTATGTATTAGTTTTATTATCTTTTGTGTAAAATTGTACAGCACTTTGGTACAACACATGTTGTTTTTAAATGTGCTTTATAAATAAAAGTGAACTTGAACGGTTGCTGCCTTGTGGATAAACTAATTACTTCAAAAAAAATAAAAAAATAAAAATAATTGCACACAGTTACAAAAATCTGGCGGTGAGCATACTCTTCTGATGACGAAATTCGTGTTGCACACTGTACGCTGACCCTCGCGTACGCTTAAAAAGTGAACTGGGCTTAATGCATGTTGCATTGTAGTGCACACACATAACAGACAGTATAGCTTGCATATGACGTGCACTCAGAATCATTCAGTAGTGCAGAAATGTATTGTCAACACTGTGATTTATCAATAAAATAGCTTAGAAACGGAAAAGTTCAGCTTTAGCTTCAGCATAAAGAGATGTAGAGAGATGCTGCCAAGTAGAATTAATTCACACAAGCAATCACTCTCTTAATGATGCATTCATATAAATGTAATCTTTAATCTGATTTAGAGCGAGCAGAAATCTGTGAGAAATATAATGACACAAAGACAAAAGAACTGATAAAAATAAGCTGTTTTGTAGGTGCCATAGCCGTGCACAAGGCAACCTGCATTTGAGTCTCAGCTCGAGGTTTGTTCATTAATGACGTCATCAGTGACTAGTCGACATCGACTCAACTTTCATCACATAAATGTCGACTTTGAAAAAATCTGAAGTCATTCAACCCCTAGTCTCAGCCTCAGATGTCACACCCTCGGACCATACTGACGCATATGGCACACTTAAAGCCGAGTTCAGACTGCAGGATTTTCAAAGTAGTCGGGTCACTGTTCTTTTCACACTGCATGACTATCTTGGCCAGCATTTAGTCGCTGTTGTGTTCATACTGCACAATGGATCGGCGACAGAAGGTTTCACACTGCATGACTTTACAATAGGAAGAATCGCCGACAACTCTGTCTGGCACGCAAACTGAGGCTGCGTCTGAAAACCTAGGTAGCTGTCTTGCTGCCTCGCTGTCTTATAAGAGAATGACTTGTACGGCAGTGTTTGTGCATGAAGGCACCTCACAAAACTGATTTCGGACAGACTTCTGAGGCAGTGTAACAGTTTAATGATCTACAGTAATATAGCGCGAGCTTTGGTGAGAACTAAACAAATATTTAATTATTACAGTAGTAATTTCTCGATAGAAATTATATCAAAATTGAAATTTGTTGGTCAAAATCGTACATTTATACACAACTGAGCAGCAAACGCAACTTTCGGACGCCATCTTTATTTTTCTAGCTCAACTGTCACAGAATGGAAAGCACAGGATTATGGGATATCAAAGGCAGCTAAGGATACATCTATGCTTCCTTCAAAAATCGATCTGAGGAAGGTATCTCATGAGACAGGAAGTGAAGCTAACATTGGATTCGGACGTGCCTTGATGCCTTCCTATCTTCAAATGTGTCCTCAGAAGGGCAGCGTTTTCCAGTTTTCGGACGCAGTCTATGTTTCTCAACCAAACACACGCGAGATGTGACAAGGAAACAATGCGATATCACGCGTGCAAGACCGGAGTTATTATTTTTTTAAACGGTAGCCCACAAGAAGCTTGAAATACGAATTGCCTGTGCGCTGATTTGCAGCGAAAACAAGAAAAAGAAAAGAAGAATAGGGAGGAAATGTTTGGGGAGACGTGAAGAACACGGATTGTGTGTTCTGCAACGAGAGCTGGAGGTAAATACATAACTTTTCAATGTGCTGCTGTTGCGGATGGTCAAGCAAATGTTTGTGTTTGTTTCCGTTTGATAGAATTGTAATGTTTATCTGAAACGAAGCCATGCTTGCTGATATTTTGGTCTATAACTCCTCCCCGAACTCCCCGCTGCTCTGTATCTTGCTCTCTCATTGGCTGTCAGTCATTGCTGATGTAGTTTTTAGTCAGAACACTTTTCACACAGCAGGATTTTGAATCGCCGACAGGTCCAGATATTTAGCATGCCATATCTCAACATATCTCACGGGTGTTGGCGACTCGTCGACGATTCTCTCAGATCACGTCTTTGCTAAAATCGTGCAGTCTGAACTCGACTTAACTGGAAACTATGGAGTCAAATTAATGCCTTAAAGTTTTGCACAAAAATAAAGTTTTGCAAAACACAAAAAAGAATTGAGCAATAAAAAAATGTTTTGCAAACAAAAATAAAGAATTGCAAAGGAAAAATAAAGTATTGAGCAGAAAAAAATAAGTTTTGCAAACAAAAATAATAAATTGCAAAATAAAATGAAGTAGTGCAAAAATAAAAATATAATCAATTACAAAAATCAATGACAGCTGTAATCCTATTTTATCTTTGCCACATATTTTTCATGCTCAAACCTACTAAATCATTTGAAACGCTCATTTTATTCTGCGTTTCAGTCAAGCGTGCGCTCACGATACCGGTTTTCCTTTGCGCTGCACTTTTCTGTGCGGATCTCTTTATGGCACTGGTTTGACGTGGGGGTGGAGTCAAGAAACGGGGGCACGCCCCCACAAAATACATTGGAGGGGAACGTAATCGGCGACAGGTGAAATAATTCTTTGACATGGTTAAAAATAATGAATGGTTTGTTTTTGTTGGTTTGTTTAGCATATGTTGTCGCCGATTACGACCCCCTCCAATGCATTTCTTATAGTAATATGACCTGTTGCGCTCTGTCTCACTGCCTGTGTCCACTTTTGTGTCCTTAAACATTCATTTTTTGGGGTCGACAGTTTATAAAAACTTATTTCTGGGTTTTTAGCTTGTTAGCTGTACACCTTGTCACACAGCAGCTTTAGGCATTGTTCTGTTTTTTGTAATGAGTCAGAAAAGACAAGGAGGCAGCCTCATGCATTACAAAGTCAATGGAGACGGTTGGATTGATTTTTCCCCCGGTGGGCGTGGTTTTCAGATTATAAAAAATGCGCTCTGTCTCTATGCTTGATCTGTTCTGTTGCGATCTGCGTCTCCTGCCGATGACGTGTTTCGCGGGGGCGTGCCCCCGTTTCTTGACTCCACCCCCACGTCAAACCAGTGCCATAAAGCGAACCGCGCAGAAAAGTGCAGCGCAAAGGAAAACCGGTATCGTGAGCGCACGCTTGAATGAAACGCAGAATAAAATGAGCGTTGCAAATGATTTAGTAGGTTTGAGCATGAAAAATATGTGGCAAAGATAAAATAGGATTATAGCTGTCATTGATTTTTGTAATTGATATTATTTTTATTTTTGCACTACGTTATTTTATTTTGCAATTTATTATTTTTGCTTGCAAAACTTATTTTTTTTCTGCTCAATACTTTATTTTTCCTTTGCAATTCTTTATTTTTGTTTGCAAAACATTTTTTTATTGCTCAATTCTTTTTTTTGTTTTGCAAAACTTTATTTTTGTGCAAAACTTTAAGGCATTAATTTGACTCCATAGGAAACACTTCAGGACTTTCGAAGTCGTCATCTGGTTGGTTGAATTCTACAGGATGTCAGGGAGACATGTGTGTTGTGTTCTTTAATGGTCTGCCTGGAAACAAATGCCATGATGCCAAAGCCCCTCATGAAAGAACAGCATTGTGTTTATAACTGTGACAACGAGCACTAACCAGGATCAGCTAAACGCTGGATTTTCAAAAGTATGTGAAGTTTGCGGCTCCATTGTTGCAGTAAACTTGCATAACATTCTTGAATGAATAATTTATTAGATGCACGCTGGTCTGTTATTGTAGAGACATTGACTTTACATTTCATGCCCCTAAACATGACAGAACAAAAACTGTGATTGATCACATTACATGTCAGTCAAACGTCCTTTTGGGTGGTCCTTGGCCAATGAAAGCTGTGATAGAGTCCAGACCTTCTGTCGTCAGTCTGAAGCTCTAGCTACGCGAGACTATTCAATCCTTAGTTATAAGCAGGATAGTGTAGATCCAGCCAGTTATCTCATCTCAAAAATAAACCCAACAGGGTGATCAGGAGGAGTCTTGTATCACACTGAAGGGGTTTATTTGTACATTATCCCTTACTTATACTACATATTTAAACATGAAAGGATTATCTTGTACAATAAAAAATAAAGAATTGTATCCCACTTTCTCTCTTTCAGGAGTTCATACTTTTCAGAGGATGTATGGATGTGAATGGGATGATAAGACAGGAGACTCAAATGGGTTTGATCAGTACGGTTATGATGGAGAAGATTTCATCTCACTGGACATAAAAGAGGGCAGATACACTGAATCTGTACAGCAGGCAGAGCTAACAGTGATGAAGTGGAATAATAACAAAGAACAGCTTGAAATCTTACAAGAATACTTTGGACACGAGTGTGTTTACTGGTTAAAGGAGTTCTTATATTTTCCTAAAGCTACGTTTAAGAAAGCAGGTACAGTATCAGATTTACCCAGAGAGACAGTTGATCATTTCTTTCCTGCATGTGCAGATCCCAGATTAACCATGTTTTAACAGACAGCTTGATAAATCTGTGCAGGTCAACATTAGACTGTTAAACTGTGATAAGCAGAAAGTGCATGTGTCTCTTTCACTGTTCTCAGTTTTGTTCCCTGTTCTGTATTTACTTCTAGATCATCCTAAAGTGTCTCTGCTGCAGAAGAACCCAGACTCTCCTGTGGAGTGTCATGTCACAGATTTTCTCTTCAGAAACACAATCATCTCATGGAGGAAGAATGGACAAGCTATGAGCGATTCCAGTAAATTGGTAAAGTCTGGAGATACACTACCAAATGAGGACGGGACCTTCCAAAGGACACTTAACCTCTCTGTCCCTCCAGACGAATATAAGAAAGACCAGTACACTTGTGTGGTGGAGCACAAGAGTTTGACTGAGACCATCCAGAAGACTGTGAAAGAGATCAAGAGTAGCAGTAAGTTGAAACCTGGTTAATTTTTCTACCTGTACATTTTACTGACAATGAAAATGCCTTTACTTTTTCTGTTATTTTTTCTTCCATGTTATTCATTGTGTATTGTGTGTATGTTTCTTTGTGTTCTAGTACCTGGATCAGATGCTTCATCTATCATGTATCATGTTTTAATGGCCATTATCACAGTTATTTTTTTACTGACTGTACTGTGTGTACTTTGGAAATGCAGGGAGAAATTCAAAGCTTGTAAGTACTTTATTTACATGTGTTTTTGTGTGTGGCAGTACAATGAAAAAGAGTGCCGTGAATGTGAAACTGTTGCTGTTTTATCAGTTCCATCATGTTTTTATTTATTTATTTTTTTTAATTTTCTAACATGATCAAACTATATTATGTGGGTGGTGTCTGAAATTGTATGTGAATCCCCTGATAATGTTCTTTAAATTACACTTCCATTTATCTCACTTCACAGGCAACACACAAGGCAACACACATTCCAAACATAAAGCCAGAAACACAGAGACTCAGGAAGATAGACAGGCGCTTACCTCCACTCCTGAAATTTCCACATGGTTCGCCTCTCCTGAAGCCACGAGTCATACAAATTCATGAGTGTGTGGCGCCTCATGGTACCTTCCCAAAGAGGCACAAAATCACTTTCCAGAACCTTTACCTTCACAGTTCTTCACTGGTGGAACAATCTTCCCAACAACTGAGTTCTTTTATAAAGTTCAAGAGATATCTAAAGACTTTAAAAGACTCTTTTGATTCAACTACACACACTTAAAACAATCTTCTTTATACTTTTACCTTTTCTTCCATCTGTACCCTTACGAAAAACTAGTATACTTCAAGTTCATTTGATCAAGTATACTAAAGTAATGTTCAAGTATACTTTATGTAGTAAGTATAATATCAATGTACTAGTAGTAAACTTGTAAGTGTACTATTTTAATACCGCTTGGGACTAAATTGGCCCAATTGAAGTATACGTTTAAGTGTACTATAAGTGTAACAGTAGTAAACTTTAACTAGTTCACATTTGTACTGCATCTGTACTAAAAGTGAACTTATACTAGTATACTAGTAGTTTACTATTTTAATACTAGTAGTGGCTACATTTTTAGTATACGAAAGTACACTTTGAAATATACTCTCGGTAAACTGCTAGTTTAGTGCAAGTATACTTTTAAGTTTTCTTTAAGTGAACATGACATCACACTTATAGTTTACTTTTTATATATTATTTTTGCACTTTAAGCATACTTCTATGTTCCTACACAGCAAAAACTGCAGTGTTAAATTAACTCTCCTGGGAGTACATGTGAGACCATACTCAAGAGTGTTAAAGTTAATGAGATAATTAAGTGATTAATTGAGTGATGATTGACCATTATTGAAGACACCTGATGATAACAAGCAGAATCACCAAAGGAGAAAATCACAATTTTTAAGCCACCATCGTGGAGATGAGGGTTTGCTTTACTTGGGCTCTTGACCCTTGACTTTTTAAAATAAAATTTTGTTTGGGCAGTTTTAACTGAGTTATAACATCCAGACAAACAAATGGAAAAAATGATTAGATGATGTTGGTTATGTTTTCACATAATAATTATTTGACCTGAATCACTGAACTCATTTAGAGCCCAATCTCTGAGTTAGATTTACGTTATTGATTACAGCAGCACTGAGATTCTGCAGCAGAAAATCAGCTTTATCAATATAATCTGATGGATTTCACAAACAGTTGTTCTGAGCAAAAAAAAAAAAAATCTTTCTCTTAGGCACACACAGACATCAAGAATCAGCCTGTGAATCTCAACAATGGTGAGAATAATAAAGCATGTTGCAGTGCATTCTGGGTGCCACCAATCAAAATTCATCCATGGCTCCCATCATGCATTGCTGCATGAATAAATTATGAGCTGAATTGTCTTAGTATTTTTCTTTATTCTCATATTTTATTTTGTTCCGTTTGTGACTTTTTAGTAGCTTGTTTTCTAATATTCAGAGTTGATCTGTTGATCAGAATATGTTGCTTGTCACCGTCGTTGAGATTCACAGGCTGATTCTTGATGTCTGTGTGTGCCTAAAAGAAAGATTTTTTTTTTTTTTTTTGCTCAGAACAACTGTTTGTGAAATCCTTCAGATTATATTGATAAAGCGGATCTTGTGCTGCTGTAATCAATAACGTAAATCTAACTCAGAGATTGGGCTCTAAATGAGTTCAGTGATTCTGATCAAATAATGATTATGTGAAAACATAACCAACACCACCTGACCATTTTTTCCACTTGTTTGTCTGGATGTTATAACTCAGTTAAAACTGCCCAAACAAAATTTTATTTTAAAAAGTCAAGGGTCAAGAGCCCAAGTAAAGCAAACCCTCATCTCCACGATGGTGGCTTAAAAATTGTGATTTTCTCCTTTGGTGATTCTGCTTGTTATCATCAGGTGTCTTCAATAATGGTCAATCATCACTCAATTAATCACTTAATTATCTCATTAACTTTAACACTCTTGAGTATGGTCTCACCTGTACTCCCTGGAGAGTTAATTTAACACTGCAGTTTTTGCTGTGTAGTATTAAAATAGTAAACTACTAGTATACTAGTATAAGTTCACTTTTAGTACAGATGCAGTACAAATGAGAAACGTAGCTGTGAACTAGTTAAAGTTTACTACTGTTACACTTATAGTACACTTAAACGTACACTTCAATTGGGCCAATTTAGTCCCAAGCGGTATTAAAATAGTACACTTACAAGTTTACTACTAGTACATTGATATTATACTTACTACATAAAGTATACTTGAACATTACTTTAGTATACTTGATCAAATGAACTTGAAGTATACTAGTTTTTCGTAAGGGTAATCTTGAAATTTAGCTTTTTAGTATTTCTTTTAGAATGAATCACTTAAGCTGCTTTTCCACCATGGGGCAAAACTGTTCTCTTTGCTTATCCGTTTCATTCTGTGCCAATTCTGCCCAGCCGGTATCGACATGGTTTTCCACACATTTTCCAGTGTGTGTCTGATAACAGAGCTCTTTGGAATGTATAATAAATGCGTCAGTCATTAGACACAAGAGGAAGACGATGGGATATTTCTTGTTTACTTCGCTCAAATAGCACACAAATAGTGCTACAGAGAAACTGGCAGCCAGGCAACAGACAAGTGACCAATCCAGGGGCGCGTTTCCCGAAGCGAACTATGGTCGCAAATTCCGTCGTTGCCATTAGAGTTCAATGGGACTTACGACCATGGTTCACCAACGATGCTTTCGGGAAACGCACCCCAGAATGGTGATGTCACTACACTACACATCCAGGGGTGCGTTTCCCAAAAGCATCGTTAGCCAACTAACATCACAAGTTCCGTCGTTATTAACATAGTTCAATTATTTGGTGTTTCCCGAACATAGTTCAAACGAACATTCACAAACTAATGTGGTTGGAATGACTTCTCTCGAGCTGTGGTTTGAAGTATAGTTTCTTGTCTTTATGACATGTGGACTTAATAAATCATTATCTTGAGCAAAATAAGCTCAAGATAATTGAGCTTATTGTCAACCGTATTGTCAGCAAAATAAGCAAGCTGACAATACGGTTTCTGCAAACAGTCGTGATTAGTTGATTTGTTCAACGATGCATCATACTATGGTAGTGAAGCAGCGAATTAGATCGTTGTACAGGAAACACGCCCCTGAACAGTATCCAGGCTGAGAAAGGTTTGTAATCACACCGTTCTGAACCAAATTCAAGTGGAAATATAATCATAACCATTTCTTTCCGTTCTTACCACCGTTCAGCCTGACGTTGGAAAAGCAGCTTTTGTTGTATTCCTCATTTGTTGCTTTGAATTTTGCTAAATGAGATAACATTTTCATTATGAGACAAATAATTTGTCTTAATGATATTACTTGATATTTGTTTTACAAAATTCTCTAACAAGAAAACATTCTGTAGAAACAAAGTCCTGCAAATCTTTCCTAAAACCAAAGATTTTTTTTAGGACTTTCAAATAAATAAAAATATTGATTAACTATATATATATATATATATATATATATATATATATATATATATATATATATATATATATATATAAAATTTTTAATTTGTAGAAAGTTATTAATAGATGACCCAGTACCATTTGTACCATTTCTATGGAGATAATAAAGTGCATTTTCCCAATCAGATGTTTATATATTTATGCACATATCTTATATGTTTAAGTACTATATATGTGCCTTATTTCCTGTGGAAAATATATGTATATATTTGTATATATGTACATACACTGGAGTAATGATCTGTTTCAGTCCATCTGTCTGATGGTTTCTCATTGGAAAGTACTTGTTGAGCTTGTGGTTAACAGAACAGCATTAAAAATTGATGATAACCTGTGATCAATCAACAGTGCTCCCATCAACATGTATTCACATTTGAGATGTTTTTTTATTTTTTATCCTGTTTGTTAATTTGGTCTTTCTTGCCTTATTATATGCCTTTATTTTGTGCTACATTAAATAATAAACCTCTATACTGTTCTCCATTTTTCAGTCGAGTTCTGTCATTAATATGTATACATAAGTTTTAATAGAGATTCTGACTAAATATGTGTTTCATGAATTTTGCTACACAGATTTTAACCGATACATATTTCAACTCTGAAAATTTTTAAACATTGAAAATGATTGAATATGTGAAACTTGTCTTGCTACCAACAATCATCTCAAATGTAATTAATGAACTAACACCAGACTGTTGCTTATGGATCAAAGTTCTTTCTTTTCCCTACAGCTATTTATATTTAATGTATATAATTTATTCTAATCATTATAACTTAGGACACTAGTTATTGGAGGCCTAGTCAGTGCACACAGTGACCCATCTCCAGTGCCTATGACATGTGAAAGCGCTGGCAGTGTATGTTCTCAGCAGGTCTGGAGCGAGTGAGCGGGTATCAGAGCGCTGCAGGGCTGTTTGTGAGGGCTGTTCGCAGGAGGTAATTAGTCTCTTCACTGCCACACTGAATCAGGGCTGTGAACGGGCCGCTGTCACATCAGCTCTGCAGCGCTCGAGTCTGAGCACCAGCGCTCGACATGCAGCGCCACACGACTGTCTGCTTCACCCTGAGCACAGGAGACACGCCACACCTGTGAGAGAGAGCAGACCGGATCTCACAGGTACACTGCACAAAAACACTGTTTATTCATGAGGATTTGTGTGAAATAATCTATATACACAATACAATAAAATATATCTTTGATAAACGCAAAATAAACCCTGCAAAAACAGTTAATCATGTCGTAAGACGTCCTCCAGTACTCAAGGGGGCGATAGAGTTTCTATAAAATGTGATATTAAACCACATTTATTGTTAATTAGGTATATACACAAATTTATGCAATCAATAGCACACGCATTTGAGTTTGCGTAGCTGGAAGCATTTGCATTACTGTGTTAGCATAGAGACGCTCCTAGGTTAGCAAAAACACACTTGTACCGCTACATTTTCCTCTAAAACCCGCTATTCTCACACTCACACACAGTGAGGTCCAAGTACAGCACGGCTTTAGCTGTGACTGATGATTTGTTTTGCTCACAAAGGCCTCAGGTGTCAGAAGTCACGTACCCAACTGACCTGTACACATGCTAGCATGAGCCGGCCTTCGCTGGGGCTAACCAGGACAAATCAAGTCGTGATTAATAACACGACTGAGGCAGAAGTGTGAATGTGCACGACCCACACGCTGGTGTACATGATTAGTGTACAAACAATTACTTTGCCCCAACATTTCCCCTGACAAGAGAATTAAGATTCTGCCATGCTAATCTCCCTGATCATACCAGAGCCATTCATTATGAGCTTTGAGCGGAAAACGGGAAATCTCTGGGAAACACACCAACGTTCGCCCACTCGCCACGTACAGATGTTCAGAACGAGCTGAAACGTGTCAGAATCAGAGCTACATTTGATAAGATTACTACTCTTCTTCCTGATAGATTTCGACGTCTTACAGGCTTTCTTTTTTAATCTGTGGAGGCCTTTTGGCTAATGCTAATGCTAAAATACCACACATTCGACTGTGTTAAAGTGAAAAACAAAAACAGAAAAGCTAGCTTTTTAACAAGATGGCGATATAAATCGTGAAATCATGGATAATGTTACATTATTTGAAGAAAAAAATAAATAAAAGTTGTTATTAAACTTTAAAAAAAGCTAAAAAAAAAAAAAACGCTCTGAAAAGCTAAATGCTACTTTTGATATGATTGGACATTTTAGAGGCTTTTGAAAGAAGTTAGCGAGGAACAATTTTCTTTTTTTAATCTGTGAAAGCCTTTTTTTTTTGCTAATGCTAATGCTAAAAAACCACACATTAGACTGTTAAACAAAGAAACAACGCTCATGCTAAAGCTAACAGGCAATAAAAGAGAAATACAGTGAGAAATGATGTCACATTATTTGAAGATACAGAATGAAAAATCACTGAAACTGAAAAGGAAAAGATTTTAAAAAGTGTTCTGAAAAGCTAAAGCTACATTTGATTTGTTTATTACTATTTTTCTTGGTAGATTTGACATTTTAGAGGCTTTTGAAAGAAGCTAGCAATGAACGGTTTTCCTTTTTTAATCTGTGAAAGCATTTTTTTGCTAATGCTAATGTTAAATACCACACGTTAGACTGTTAAACAACGAAACAACCCTCATGCTAAAGCTAACAGGGAATAATAGAAAAAGAGAAATACAGTGAGAAATGATGGGTAATATCACATTATTTGAAGATACAGAATGAAAAATTCGTTATTAAACTTTTAAAAATGCAAAAAAAAAAAAAAATGCTCTAGAAAGCTAATGCTACTTTTGATTTTGTTTATTACTCTTTTTCTAGATAGATTTGACGTTTTGAAAGAAGCTAGTGAGGAACGGTTTTCCTTTTTTTAATCTGTGAAAGCCTTTTTTTTTTTTTGCTAATGCTAATGTTAAAATACCACACGTTAGACTGTTAAACAAAGAAACAACCCTCATGCTAAAGCTACCAGGCAATAAAAGAGAAATACAGAGAGAAATGATGGGTAATATCACATTATTTGAAGATACAGAATGAAAAAGTCGTTATTAAACTTTTAAAAATGCACAAAAAATGCTCTAGAAAGCTAATGCTACTTTTGATTTTGTTTATTACTCTTTTTCTAGATAGATTTGACATTTTGAAAGAAGCTAGCGAGGAACGGTTTTCCTTTTTTAATCTGTGAAAGCCTTTTTTTTTTTGCTAATGCTAATGCTAATGCTAAAATACCACACATTAGACTGTTAAACAAAGAAACAACCCTCATGCTAAAGCTAACAGGGAAAAAAAGAGAAATACATTGAGAAATGATGGGTAATATCACATTATTTGAAGATACAGAATGAAAAAGTCGTTATTAAACTTTTAAAAATGCACAAAAAAATGCCCTAGAAAGCTAATGCTACTTTTGATTTTGTTTATTACTCTTTTTCTAGATAGATTTGACATTTTGAAAGAAGCTAGCGAGGAACAGTTTTCTTTTTTTAATTTGTGAAAGCCTTTTTTTGCTAATGCTAATGCTAAAATACCACACGTTAGACTGTTAAACAAAGAAAAAACCCTCATGCTAAAGCTAACAGGCAATAAAAGAGAAATACAGAGAGAAATGATGGGTAATATCACATTATTTGAAGATACAGAATGAAAAATCACTGCTAAACTAAAAAAGAAAAAAGCTTTTAAAAAGCGCTTTGAAAAGCTAAAGCTACATTTGATACGTTTATTACTCTTTTTTTTTAGATAGATTTGACAATTTAGAGGCTTTTGAAAGAAGCTAGCAATGAACGGTTTTCTTTTTTTTATCTGTGAAAGCCTTTTTTTGCTAATGCTAATGCTAAAATACCACACATTAGACTGTTAAACAAAGAAACAATGCTCATGCTAAAGCTAATAAAAGAGAAATACAGCGATAAATGATGGGAAATATCACATTATTTGTAGATACAGAATGAAAAATCACTGTTAAACTAAACTTTTTTTCTGTGGAGGTTCTTTTGGCTTATGCTAGTGTTAATATAGCACACATTAGACAACCCTCATGCTAAAGCTAACAGGGAAATAAGAGAAATACAGAGAAAAAATGATGTTTATTTGAAGATACAGAATAAAAATTCAATGCTAACCTAAAAAAAGCTTTAAAAAAATGCTCTGAAAAGCTAAAGCTGTTTTAAAGGCTTTTGAAAGAATAAACTCTTTTCTTTTTTATTAGCATTTTGGCTAATGCTAATGCTAAAATATCATGTTAAATTGTGTTAAATGAAGAAAACTTCATGCAAGCAAACAAACAGAAAAGCTAGGGTTTTTTTTTTTAGAAAAATAATGATAAAAAATACAAAAAGAAATCACATTTTCTTAAGATAGACAATGAAAAAGTTGATGCTAAACTAGCAAACTAGGTTTAGCATGTAAGTCAGTTTGAAATGAATCCTGTTTAGATACAGATTTTACATGACTTCAGATAAAGTTCACTATATAATAATCAAGTATTCTCTCAAAACTAGCATCTGAGCTAACCGCTATAGGCTCAGGTTTCATGTTTTGACACTAACAGGTTCAGTGAAGCAAGTTTGGGCATTTCTTTGTATCTTCAGACACTCCAAACGAACACAGAGTCCAGTGTTTTGTGATTTCTTATTCAGAGGCTAGTAAAAAAGAGCCAGCGGCGTCTCTGAAAGTTGCTCTGGATTTCGCCCTCAGGACAAAGACACCATGTGACGGGTGTCAGCGACCCTGAAGCCAATAAACCCCAGTGACGAGTTTCCACAGCTAAACGACAGCGAGAGGAATCAGGGAAGGTGTGGAGCGAGTGACAGATGGAGTGAGATTTGACGTCTGGAACATGGAGCAGATTCAGTGGTGCGGAGAATATAGAGCTGGATCCAGCTGATGTGAGAGATAACTAGACATCAAAACTCATCCCGTTCACTCCCGTAATAAAACTCTCCTGCACAGACACTGAGACTCAATCCAGACTGAAGGAGAAAATGTTTGTCTTCATAATCTTTCATCAAAATGCAATAACTTTTGCCGGCACTTAATGACTTTCCAGCTGACGCAAGTCCTCATGAGAAGATCTTATTTACAAGCTTACAAGTCATTATTACAAGGTGATTTCTGTTTGTGAAATGTACATATTGGCCAATATAATACACATTTATCGCTTTTTAACTTACTAAGATGCTTTTTTTTAAGCTCTAGTGCAGCAACAAATATTTGTAAAGTTGTGGCTTAAAGAAAATCCCACCGGTAAATATAATGCGTTCATCTTACAAATATAATCATTTCAATGCGACTAGAAGGCAGTACAACAGCGTATAGAGAAAATAATTTCGCTGGCAAACAAGGATAAATTTCACACCATTATTTAGTGCTGAATTTTCAGTTTCACAACAAAAATACACATTTAAATGTAATTAATAGTAATTTAATTTAAATAAACATTAAATGTATTTCAATATATTCCATGTTGACTTTCATTGTTAGCATTAATTATACACAAAAATAAATTATTTAAATAAAATTAATGTCAAGTATATCTATCAAATAATACATATCAAATAATCATTTTTAATCAAATGATATGTAATTATTTATTTACACACACACACACACACACACACACATAACTAGTTTAAATTGGTAATAATAATAATAATAATTTAAGTAATTAATAATAAAATAAATTATTTAAAAATATATAATTTCAATAAATTAAATAATAAAATTGAATTTATTTAATAATAATTAATAATAATTTAATTTTAATAAAGTAAAATTCATTAATTGAAAAAACATCTATTAATTAAATATTTATTAATATTATTTGAATTTATTTTAGCTTCAATGTAGCAGTCAGGTTGTATTGTTAATATAACTACTATATAATTTATTTAAAATATTAATGTGAATTAATTATTACATGAGATTTTATGAAATTATTACAAGCATTATATTATATTTATTATAAGATAATTAAACTAATATTATATATATATATATATATATATATATATATATATATATATATATATATATATATATACACACATGTCTACAAATCATGAATTTATATGCATTCTTTTAAATTCATTAAAATCTGTGCATCTGTGATGCAGTCTTAGATTGTTTTGAGTCCCATTTTACTAAGAGGAGTTTCTTTGGTGAATTTTCTTCATTTCCAGCGTCCATTACATATGAGGTGCTGCAGGGCTCCGTTTTGGGCCCGATTTTATTTGCTTTATTTGCTCCATCTCTATCATATTTATGCTGACGACACCCAATTACACTTACCATAAAATCCTTATATGCTTTGTTAGCTTGTGCAAATAACATTAAAAGTTGGTTAGGTGATCATTTTCTTCCATTAAATAACTGAAGTTATCTTATTTGGCTCCTTTCATATTTTTTAGATGGTCTTAACTCTAATTTAGGACTGCTGAAAGCTAAATCTGCACTCCTGTAAAGAACTTGGGTGTCATTTTTGATTCACAGTTAAAATTCAACAAGCAAATAAACTCTGTTGTTAGAGTTTAGGTGTTTAAGAAACCTTAATGAGCTGGAGACAGAAGGTCATTCATGACTTTATTTCAACAAGACTTGATCATAATGCTCTATATGCTGGTGCCAACCAGTTTCTCCTTTCACGCTTTCAACCGGGTCATCTGCTGGAGTGAACACTCAAAACACTGCAGTCAGAAACACCCAAATAACCAGCATAAAGTTGCATCATTTGTGAAACAGTAAGTCTGCTATATTGTCTTGGTCATTTCAAATAATCAGTCTGTTCGATACGCATTTCTGCTGCTGAACACTGATATTTCCAGCACAAAGTGAACTCACATTCTCCTCTGTCTCTGTTTACCGTATCGTTTCATCTTGTTTCTGTTGTTCTGTTCTTATCAGCGAGACGCAGGTGTTCTCAGATCTGATTATCAACTATTTAAATCTGCTGCATTTCATTTCATTCTTCCTCCTCGTTTGTTTCTTCACCCTCAGCAGGCACTTTCGTGGAACAACGACACGCTTGTTTGTGAGCGACCGGAGAACAATCGATTCACGCTCGTCAAGCACAAGAGAAAGCAGCTCTGAGGACCAAAAAATACTCAGTCTAACTACCGTCAGGCTTTGGGGCAGTGGTGGCATAATGGTTAGAGAGTCAGTTGAGAGTTGACGTTCACTAACTTGGAAGGGTTAAATGCAGAGGGTCACCATACTTGCCCTTCACATGTCACTTTCACTTTCAGCTAGTGCTTCGAAAAAGTAGTTAGTTACACTACAATCTGCAAACTACAATAAAGCTGTCAGGTTGTATAATTATTATAACTGTATAATTTATAGTTTTTGTCTCATATTTATATCATTATATAGTTAAGCTATATCACACCAGTAACAATATCACACGAGTGCTGTTTTTATTCCGAATTGCATGAGTGCAAATGTGATATTGATTTTATACACAGTTCAATAAATGAGAAGTATTGTGATATAACAAATCCTCATTTTGAACGAATCAATTGGGTGAACCAACGATTCAACATTTCTATATTATAGTTCACCCAAAAATGAAAATTCTGCCATCATTTACAAGGTGTAATACCTTTTATTTTGAATCAAATCAAATATTTTTTTTTTCTAAAGCTACTTTTTGTTATGTCTATTTCATACTTTTCTCATGACTTTTTTGGAGTAATTTCTCAGCCAAAATTGATGTGCGTTTAATTTGTAATTAATTAGAATAATTAATCACCACATCGTGTAAATAATTAGACTTTAAATCACATGACAGCACTAATAATATTAACAACAACAATAATATTTTAGCTTCAATTTAGTGGTCAGGTTGTATAATTATTGTATAATTTAAATAACTGCTAATAATACAACAAATAATGATTTTGATAAACATATTAATTAAAAACAATAACAATATTTTAGCTTTGATGTACGTAGCTGTCATGTATAATATAATATAATTTAAATAATTATGAATAATAATAATAACAATATATATGAATATATAATGAATTACATGAAATGAATTATTTTAATAATAAGCATAAATAATAAAAATAATAATAAGAAGAATTTAGCTTCAATTTAGTTGTCAGGTTGTGTAATTAATATAAATATTGTATAATTTAAATAACTGCTAAATAATGATTTTGATAAATATATTAATTAAATAAACTTAATCAAACAATAATAATATTTTAGCTTTGCTGTCATGTTGTATAATATAATATAATATAATATAATATAATTTAAATAATTATTAATAATTAAATGAATAATGAATTAATTATTTTAATAATAAGCATAAATAATAATAAGAAGAAAAAGAATTTAGCTTCAATTTAGTTGTCAGGTTGTGTAATTAAAATAAATATTGTATAATTTAAATAACTGCTAATAATTCAACAAATAATGGTTTTGATACAAAGTATAGTACTTAAATGAAATAAAACAATTAATAATAATGAACAATAATATTATTAATATTTTGACTTTGATGTACGGTTTTAGAATTTACATAATTGTTGTATAATTTAATAATAAATAAAGAATTATTTTAATAATAAGTATAACAACTAAATTAAGTAATAATATTTAATAATAATGATTTCAGCTTTAATGTAGCTGCCAGAGTGTATAATTAATATGACTACTATATATTTAAATAATTAAATTAATAATAAAAATAAATAATGATTTTAATAGATCAATGAAAAATATAAAATGCCATTTATTTAATGTAGCAATTGTTCCTCCTAGATGGTGATGAGGCTGAATAGAGACTTTGTCTCAAGTCTACTTCATCTAAAATGTCTCTTTAAAGGAAAACGACCCCAGATATCTCACGTGTGGCTCGCCATCAAAGTTTGAGATCTCAATATGGACTCAGATGTTTCTCATTCAGTTCTTCCAAAATCAAATGATCTGATCTGCAGTTCACATTCATCTGGGTCGGTTTAATGTCTCCTAAGACAGTTTATAAGAAAAATCTGAGACAAAGACTCTAGACTGTGAAGATCAACCAGCTCATATATAATTTTCCCAGCATTCATTCTGTTTGGTTTCTTCCTCAGACATTAGTTATAATTGGTCCCCAGCAGCAAACTCTCACAAAAGCCCCAAAAATATGGTAATATATTTAATTTAATCTCCCGCTGAGTCTCGTGAACAAGAAGCTGTTTGATCCATCGTTACAAATAATCCTTATTTTCCGTTATTCTTTGGACATTTCCCAATAAAACGACACAGAAACTCTTCAGGATGATAAATATTTGACTGGAATTATCACTCAAAGTCTTCTGCTAAGTGTGAAAGAGAAAAGCCGGGAGAAAAATAAGGGATATTTTGTGCATGACTGCCCTCCCACTGCCAACGGGACGCATCTTTAAATAAGGACTGCAGTTTTTCATGTATATTTGCACAATTATTTTTGCCAGGCAAGCAGGAGCTACGCGTTAACCATGCTGATTAGCATTTAAAAGAGCCCCATTTTTCATATCCGCCAGCTCCAGCCCCTCTGACTGCAATTGAACTCGCAGACCCGACGCTGTTCAATTATGGCCGTAAATACCGTCCAGGACAAAAGGCAGAAATGAGACTGTCTTGTGAGGAAAAGGGGAACCTTTGAAACAACTGAAAGGCCTTTAATAACGCGAGCCGGCGCTCCAAATGAAATGAATCACGTGCCAAACAAGCTGACAAACTCTCACAGAACTTCTGCAAGGACCGGGAAGCGTTCAGACTTTAACTGGTCAAAGACACGAGAGAGTCTGAGGGGAAATTAAAGATGGCTCAGAAAGGTCAGAGTCGTGCGTCAGCAGATTCGCCCGCCGTCGTCTGGATGTCGTGGAAGTTTCCGCCAGCGGTTCGGAGGCGAGAATGAGAAAACCAGTGGACAACTGCTGACATCTTTAAAGGGATAGTTCACCCAAAAATGAAAATGATCCCATGATTTACCATGTTTTGCTCTATCCTCTGAGCTTCTGCGTTTGTCGTTACGTCATGCGTCGGGTCAGGGGTT